>NC_135235.1:19006636-19313422 GCF_051348905.1 Ranitomeya variabilis
ACGCTGAGGGAGCGCCAGGCATTTTGCTTCACTTGGCTCTGTGTTAGCTTCACACAAGCTGTATGTTCCAGAGTCACCTGCTCTGCAGCTTGCAAACAAAACAATGACACACCCAACCCTTTGCTGCAGCTTTTTAATGGAATCTGTGGCCATGATCCACTGGTAAGATGCAGCTGGAGGGAGTGATCCGCCTCACTACTATCCTGTAGTTCACTCCAAAAACAAAAGCCCATGCAGGGTTTTCTGAAATCTGCCTTGGTCAAATAGCGTGACCAAGTCCAAACTTACTTTTATTCTGCACTGCAATCACAGCTATACCTGTGACTGCAATGCACTCCAGAGGCCTCAATACACTTCTATGCGCATCCTGGGGGACAGAAACCATCCCTCCAATATAAATTTCCCTCACTGCCTCACAGTATATTGTAGATCCAGGCTGAAGGTAGCAAAACCACGAAAGAAGGAAGGAACACCTATGAAAAGAAGACGGAAAGTTACACCTGTGAAACAAACCAGAATATGCGTTACATTTTAGGCTAACCCTCTTCCTACTCTGATGACAGCTGAACACCCCCCTTGGCATTATCTCACCTCCTCCATCATTTTTCAACTGAAATTATCTTCTACTGAGCAGTTATGCCTCAAGTGGTCGTATATCGAATAATTTGCCTTCAGAAAGGTGTGATTTACAAAGTTAGTGTTGGTACACAGCTCCATGCAGTACTGAGCCCTATTCCACAATTGTTCTAACCCAGAATATGGCAAGAACCACCCAACTAAGTAAGGAGAAACCATGGTCCATCATTACTTAAAGACATGAAGGTCAATTAATCCGAAAAATTGCTAGAACCTTGAAGGCATCCTCAAGTGCTGTCATGAAAATAATCAAACACTATGGTTAAACTAGCTCTCACGAGGACTGCTTAAGGAAAGAAAGACCTAGAATTACTTCTGCTGCAGACGATAAGTTCATCAAAGTTGCCAGCCGTGGAAAAGCAAATTAACAGCTCCTGAGATAACGTCCCCATAAATCATGATCAGACATCAAGTAGTAGACACAACTCAACATCAACTGTCAAGAGCACACTGTGAGTAGATGCTTTTAGAGTAGAATTGCTACAAAGAAGCCACTACTGAGAACTGTAAATAAGAAGAGACATGTTTGGGCCAACCAACACAAGGACTGGACACAAAGTTAGTGGAATTTGAAATTTCTTGTACCAACTGCCTTCTCCTTATAAGGTGAGAAGATTGTTTCTACATGTGTGATGCCCACTGTGAAGCATGAAGGGAAGGCGTGATGGTGGTGGGACTCTACTGGTGAAAGTGATTTTTCTAAATTTAAGGCACTTTTCCAGCATGGCTACCACAGCGTTCTGCAGCGATCACCATCCCATCTGGTCTATACTTAACGGGACCATCATTTGTTTTACAGCACTGCAATGATCCAAAACTCATCCAAACTATGTATGGACTTTGTGACCAAGAAGAAAAGGGACGGAGGCTGTGTCAGATGACATGGCCTCCACTATCACCGACCTCAACCCAGTTGTGATGGTTTGGAATGAGTAGGACGCAGAGTGAAGGCAAAGCAGCCAACAAGTGCTCTGCACCTCTGGAATCTCCTATATGTTTGTTGTAAGCCATTCCAGGTGAGGACCTGATGAAACGTCAGAGAGCAGCCCAGGAGGTGTAAAGGCATCATCAGAGTGAATGAGGAGAAACGTGCGGACTCTAATGTGGAGCACACCTTCTGGCTTGTTACATATGTATTTCTGCACTCATTCTTTCCTCACGTGTTTCATTCTTTCCTTACGTGTTCCTTTACGGTTTTGCTGCTTTCAGTCTGAATCTACGATGTGCACGTTCCAATAAGAAGAAGGAAAATCACTGCAGGAACAGATTTTTCAGAACTTTTGACTGGGACAAAGTTCTCGGGAGATTGATGTCTGACATTATTTTTCTGCTGTTATTTGAAGGATGTGATCTTCAAGCTCATACCCACATGATGCAAAAAAAGAGAGGGAAGGAGCAAAGCGAGAAAGAAAAAGACACACAAACATTCTCACACAAATATGTAACCAAAAAGGAAAGTTCTGATCCGATACAATCACAATAAATAGTGAGATACTAATAGATAAAAATATGTAACCAATCGGACAGAAAAAGGGAAACCCAGAAAGAGTAAGGAGTGTTTAGAAAGAATGAAAGTGTTTTATTAATATAAACATTATGATAATATACGAAAGAGTAATAACATGGACAAGGAAGAGAAGTACGAGAAAAAAGTGGGAAAGAAAGGAACAGTCCCTCATGAGATGTTCATGAAAGATACAAGGCTCAACTTAAATTCTAGGAGAAATCCTAATAATCAGTATGTGTAAATATAATGATGAAATCTACTGCTTGAAATAAGTAACCAAAGTTTTTTTTACTATGAGTATATACACAGTAGATAATAGGGCATTGTGTCTGCAGATCAATAGGGCTCAGTATAAATATATATACAAAGTATGCACACTTAGTATAATAACCGATAGACAAGGGGGTCATACATTAGAGACTGGTGCAGGTCCTCAAAGATCAGATAATCGCACCACCTCAACCCACCAAGTAATACACAGATCCCAGTAATGCCGCATCATTAAAAAAGGAAATTACCTTGAGATATGATGTTTGGCAGCACAGGAGCACACAAGGGAGTGTATCGGAAGCTTCAACGTGCGTTTCACCTGCACGACTTCCTCACAAGTACTGCAGCTTTTTTGTAAGTGTTTTATCTCACCCCATAGCTGGATTCACAGCTGTATTATTCAGTACTGATATATAATGTTCTCTATGCTGCTTTCTCATTAGTGCTCATCTAACCCCATATTTGGATACATTTCTAGTAACTGCTGTATAATGTCCTCCATGTTGCTGCTTATTTCTAGTAGAGATTTTATCTCACCTCAGAGCTGGATTCACAGCTGTCCTGTTCAGTAATGATATATACTGTTCTCCATGATGCTGCTTTCTAGTAAGTCTTCATCTCACCCCAGAGCTGGCTTCACAGCTACATTTCTCATTACTGCCGTATAATGTCCTCCATGATGTTGCTTCTTTCTAGTAAGTGTTTATATAACGCCAAAGGTGGATTCACAGAAACACTTCTCATTACCGCTACATAATGTCCTCCATGCTGCTGCTGCATGTGTTTTGTAGAGACAGGAGAGTAGGAATCCTTTGAGTCTTTGTGTGCTGTGTATGGGAGACATCAAAGTTGCTAAATTGTATCCACTAGCTAAGAGGCAACTGAAAATCAATTATTGAGCCTGCAGAGGATGAAGTGTTGAAAATGCAGGATACAAGTGATATAATGGCCCCAAATAATATTGTTCCTCGTGTACACACGGCAGCCAATTCTGTGGTAATTAGTAATGCTACTGTCGTGCAGTATTTATTTACAAATCACGATCATGTGTCGGATTTTGATAAAATATTTACAAATATTGCAAAAAAAAAAGAAAGACAAATAGATGAACGTTCTCCTGATAAAATCGTGTTCTCGGCATCTTCCACATTACACGGTGAGCAGTCTGCGTGTCTGTAGGCAGCATGAACTTTCCTTCTCGTCCTCTGGCATTCATCGCGTCCACACTCTGCTGCTATATTGACATCCGACCAATTCTTCCAGAACAGCCTCCCCGCCGGCCTGACGAGCTTAAAAGCCTGTCTCAGATTGATCTGTTTTTCAGCTGCATCAATTTTTCCTAGGTAGCAGGGATAAAGGGGATGTTCCTGGCAAACAAGAAGACTGACAGCCAGGTAAAGACTTTCATCACGTACAATAAAGGGAGAGACTGGCACCTGCTGCAGGCACCGGACGCTGATCTGCGAGGAAACCCCGTCAACTGCCTACTGGTGAGTGTTACCGGATCAGGGCAGAAGCAAACATCATCATTTGCCTAATTGTGCATGAAACACAAATTGCAATAAAATAAATCTCAAATTATAGGGCTTAAATAATACCGTTATATGGTGCCCAGATGACACTGCTTTCAGATGTCAATGAGGCACCTACTGTACATATTGGTGACTACATAAGATGCTTACATAACTGTAAAATACAAGACATATAATACCACCATATAGTGCCCATATACGACTGCTATTAGATACTTATATAATAGTACAATACAGTGCCTACATAATGCCACCATATAGTGCCCATATAACACTTCTATTAGACACTTACCTAATAGTACAATACAGTGCCTACATAATGCCACCATATAGTGCCCATATATGACTGCTATTACTTATATATCAGTACAATACAGTGCCTACATAATGCCACCATATAGTGCCCATATATGACTGCTATTACTTATATATTAGTACAATACAGTGCCTACATAATGCCACCATATAATGCCCACATAATACTGCTATTGGACACTTACCTAATAGTACAATACAGTGCCTACATAATGCCACCATATAGTGCCCATATATGACTGATATTACTTATATATTAGTACAATACAGTGAATACATAATGCCACCATATAATGCCCATATATGACTGCTATTAGATGCTTAAATAATAGTACAATACAGTGCCTACATAATACCACCATATAGTGCCCATATAACACTTGTATTAGACACTAACCTATTGGACACTTACATAATAGTATAATACAGTGCATACATAATGCCGCCATGCATTGCTGACATTAGATACCTACCTAATACCAACATATAGTGCCCATATAACACTGATATTAGACGCTTACCTAATAGTACAATACATTGCCTACTTAATGCTGCCATCCAGTGCTCATATAAGACTGCTTTTTGATGCTTACACATAATTGTGCCAGCACATTGCCTACATAAAACCACCATGTAGTGCCCACATTAGATGGCTTCCTATTACCACCATATAGTGCCCATATACGACCGCTATTAGACGCTTACATAATAGTACAATACAGTACCTACATAATGCTGCCATGTAGTGCTCATATAAGAGGTCTTCCAAATACCACCTTATAGTGTTCACATAAGTCCTTCTCTTCTGTGTTTTGCATTCTCGGGCCGGCATCCTGGGCGTCTCTTGTGCTTTCCATACCCTGTGACGTCATGCGGTTGCAGGGTCTAGTAGTAAACATAATTGTACAATACCAATCACAACTTACTACAACCATACAGTGTCCTTATAGAACGGCTATAAGATGCTGACATAGTTGTACATTATAGCACTGATATAACAGCATCATAAAGTGGCCGCGTGAGACTACTATAAGAAGCCTACATAGTTGCCTTATAATACACCATATGCCAATAGATGACATAACATGTCATAATGATATAATACCTCCATATAGCATCCATATAGCGCCACTATACTGCACCATGATGTTTGTTCATGACAAGCCACTAAGGAAGAGATTGAGATCCGCGTATGATTGCGGGTGATGTAATGGCAGAGATCCGTACACGCTGGCAGACATTTGCCCCTTTCCCCCCGAGCTATAACCTCTCTCCAAACACCAAAGTGACTTCTTCTGTAAAACTTCTGCTGTCCTTTGCTAATTATCTGTCTGTCTGCAGACTAATGAGGCATTTACAAATGATGTATTCTGCACAAATTACAAGTATCCTTACAAATATCTTATCAAACTGAGAGATGGAGTGTTGTGCTGTTACAGGTCTGGATGGTAATTCTAGGGATTATCTTTACAATTCATCTCCATTTTCCAAAATTTCCAAAATTCTGTCATAATAAATGTCTTATTATTATTTCATTATAACGTTCTGAACTCTGTCTATCTGATGCACAGATCCATATCTCCTGCATAGGCATAAAAGAAATCACACAATTCTGTCTGCCTCCACTAGGTCGCACAGGACCCACCATTGACAATAAGGGATGTCACAGCTCACCTCCTCCTCCTGTACATGATAATAGCTCTATATACAGTAGATAACATAGGATCCACCATTCACAATAGGTGATGTCACAGCTCACCTCCTCCTCCTGTACAATGACTAATAACACCTCTATATACAGTAGATAACACAGGATCCACCATTCACAATAGGTGATATCACAGCTCTCCTCCTCCTCCTGTACAATGACTAATAACACCTCTATATACAGTAGATAACACAGGATCCACCATTCACAATAGGTGATGTCACAGCTCACCTCCTCCTCCTGTACAATGACTAATAACACCTCTATATACAGTAGATAACACAGGATCCACCATTCACAATAGGTGATATCACAGCTCACCTCCTCCTCCTCTCTTCTCAATGAATTTCATCACGAGTAAGGGCGGTTTCCCCATAAATGCATCTTTTTTTTCCATGCTTTCCATGTGTCCTTTCATGTTTTAATGGATTTCCAATAAAAATAACATGTTTTAGACAATTTCCGTATGATGTGATGTATTTTCCTTTTTTCTATGAATTATCTTGTTTCACACATGGCCACTAGATGGCGCAGGGGAGCTGCAGATGATGCCAGCGCGTTAATAGGCCGCTATGATGGCTGCGCTGGTATTACTATTTTTACTATTTTTAGTCTAATGATGAAAATGAAATCCAGGTCATAAAGGTAACTTCCCACTGAGAAAATAATAACAAAAAGCAGAAACGGCTTCAAAAACGACTTTCTGCTTAATAGTAAATATACACAAAGCCGAGAAAAAAATTAAAAAAAAATCACTGTAGATAATTTAGAAATTGTCTCATTATATAGGAAGAGCAAAAGCAAAGGCCGAGTCTGGAAATGCAAAACTGGAATATAGAGGAAAATACTGGGACAGTAAGCACAGACGATGCACGGGCACAGCGCCCCCTCTTATTATATTTCCCTGCAGCTGACCCGTGGCACAGCGCCCCCTCTCATTATATGGCTCTACAGCTGACCCATGGCACAGCGCCCCCTCTTATTATATTTCCCTGCAGCTGACCCGTGGCACAGCGCCCCCTCTCATTATATGGCCCTACAGCTGACCCATGGCACAGCGCCCCCTCTTATTATATTTCCCTGCAGCTGACCCATGGCACAGCGCCCCCTCTCATTAACCCTAGAACGCGCAACCATAGAAATCTACACTTTCACGTACCTGGGGCCTTTTAGGCCTGTGTGCAAATAACATGGAATAACTCAAATAAAAATACTTTTCAAAGTTTATTTGAAATTGCAAAGTAAGGATGCATTCCCACTAGCGGTGCTGGGGTCCGCCAGGAGGGGATCCGTAATGGATCTGACCTCCTGGTGACCCCAGCTAAGGAGCGTACAGATACACTCAGATTTCCTTTCCTGGACAAATATAACAACGCTTTATTTTTTTTTCTCTTGGCTCTGGATGTTCCTGAAAATCTATACCACATCGGATCATAGCTTCCGTAGTTTGCCTTGGCAAGCATTTTGTGTTGCTTCGCTCCATCATGGTAGGCATTAAAAGTACATAGCAAAGTTCCATCAAGAATAGACATCTCTTGTCCTTCCTGTTGGCATGGAATTCTGTATGAGTTTCACTATAAGGGCAATATAAGTATACAGTTCCTCGTTTGTTATATTTTTCCATGTTTTTTTATTTTACTGAAGCGATACGTTTTCCTTCTAAGCTAGTACACAAAACTACCTCATCTACAATATAATTTAAAAAAATATTTACAGAAACCATTTCTTGTAATCACATGTAAACCTAGTACAGGCCTAAAAGGCCCCAGGTATGTGAATATGGGGTATTCCCAAAAAAGAGTTGTTATACCGAAATGCCTGTAACATAAAAATATATGAACAACTGGAAATTACTAACAACTATATACCTGAGGAATACCGAGAGTTTCAGAATTCTAACTAAAGTAATCTTCCAGAAAATAGGAATCAATTAACCTAGCAGGCCTGCGAGGTCCCAGGTACGCGTTCTAGGGTTAAATAGCCCTGCAGCTGACCCATGGCACAGAGCCCCCTCTCATTAAATAGCCCTGCAGCTGACCCATGGCACAGAGCCCCCTCTCATTAAATAGCCCTGCAGCTGACCCATGGCACAGAGCCCCCTCTCATTAAATAACCCTGCAGCTGACCCATGGCACAGAGTCCCCTCTCATTAAATAACCCTGCAGCTGACCCATGGCACAGAGCCCCCTCTCATTAAATAACCCTGCAGCTGACCCATGGCACAGAGCCCCCTCTCATTAGATAGCCCTGCAGCTGACCCATGGCACAGAGCCCCCTCTCATTAGATAGCCCTGCAGCTGACCCATGGCACAGAGCCCCCTCTCATTAAATAGCCCTGCAGCTGACCCATGGCACAGAGCCCCCTCTCATTAAATAGCCCTGCAGCTGACCCATGGCACAGAGCCCCCTCTCATTAAATAACCCTGCAGCTGACCCATGGCACAGCGTCCCCTCTCATTAAATAACCCTGCAGCTGACCCATGGCACAGCGTCCCCTCTCATTAAATAACCCTGCAGCTGACCCATGGCACAGAGCCCCCTCTCATTAAATAGCCCTGCAGCTGACCCATGGCACAGCGTCCCTCTTATTAAATGGCCTGCAGCTGACCCATGGCACAGCGCCCCTCGTGTCCCTTCTGTAGACTCCCACTGTCTGTATACAGTGCAGGCAGCTGGATGTCAGACAGCGCTCTCTTATTTGTCTTACTGGAGCTAAGCTGCCATCTCACACACAATCTATGGATCGCTCCTCTCTTCTACATTAGCAAACACTGGTGCCATAGGCAGACCCCCTTTCCATCACTGTAAACCTAGCCCACCTAATAATAAGTCTTTTTCTTCGTATCACAAAGTAAGTATAAAATAATGCCGCAACACAGTGCACAGTAATAGAAGTGATTCATCTGTCATTACTAGACATTAATATTTCAGGCCACTAGATGGTGCTGTGCCGAGGAGGCAGCTCAGTGGTAGGTTCTGTGCGGCACAAGTTACCGCTATGATGGCTTCTTTTCAGGGAAATCTCTGCGCAGTGATACTTTGTCATTATGGCATCACTTATGTTTGTGTTCTTACCGCATAGTTCTGAATCTCAATGATTTCTGCATAAAACAATATGATGCCACTCATCGGTGATGTCAGAGAGCTTGTAAATGTTGGGAGTTCTGAGTATTCTTATACATGTGATACAGGACAAGTCTTATGTATCATGTGATTAAAAATGGAAATCTGCGCGGCTGATATAATTCTTCCAAGATGGCCGTATATGTCAACTATCGGAGCGCCACCTAGTGGCCGAATCTATACATGACCCTAGTCCAGGATTGCTCATTTTCATGTCTGATATTCTGCATTTTGCTTCTTTTCAGCCATATTGTTCTTTACACCTACACCTGAAGGTGTCCGAGAATCCCTACACCACGGGTAACATCGCCAGCCGAGACACCGCTCCAGGCATCATCGTGGCTTCAGGTACCTGTCACATAGGAATATACTGCAGCAGAGCTGAGTTTGCATTGGGCGCAGTTCATAAACCTCCTGCCTTGTTTCAATCATTTCGCTCCACGCACAAATGAACCTCTTATCCCGATAAATTGTAATTCAGCCGGTGAGGAGGAGTCGCTAAGTCATAGAACAGCAGAGCCGAGTTATGAGACAGGCACCTAAATACAGCAGAGCCGAGCAGGATTTTTAGGAGCACAATTTGGAGGATGTATAGCAGAGCTTAGTGATTAAGCAGAGCTCGGTTAGCCTTGTGTCGATAGAATGTAGCAACCTGCAAGGATGAGAAACGTCCTGAATATTGATGTTCCATTTCTTCACCTGACCTGGCCAAAAAAGGGTGAGGGAAATAGCATCAGTGGAGAAGTCTTGGTGCTAAGGAAGGAGGAAGCAGAGCCCAGCGCTGGAGTCGGGACAGGGGGGAAATATACACACATATACTTCATATCCATTATAAATCTTTGTCTTGGGTGCTAGTATGTTAATTACGATCACAATAATGTCTGTAAAGCGCTGTGGAATTAATGGCGCTATATAAATGAGTAAAATAAATAAAATAAATACAAAAATAAATTATGCATTATTATATCATTCTGGGTGCTGATAGCATTAATGATGCCTACATCCTTTCACACAGAAATAGAAGCACATAAAAAACAACTATCTACGGCCACCACTAGGGGGAGCTCCCTGTATAGAGAGATACATGATAAGATCCTGTCTGCAGCCACCACTAGGGGGAGCTCCCTGTATACAGAGATACATGATAAGATTCTGTCTGCAGCCACCACTAGGGGGAGCTCCCTGTATACAGAGATACATGATAAGATCCTGTCTGCAGCCACCACTAGGGGGAGCTCCCTGTATACAGAGATACATGATAAGATCCTGTCTGCAGACACCACTAGGGGGAGCTCCCTGTATACAGAGATACATGATAAGATCCTGTCTGCAGTCACCACTAGGGAGAGCTCCCTGTATACAGAGAAACATGATAAGATCCTGTCTGCAGCCACCACTAGGGGGAGCTCCCTGTATACAGAGATACATCATAAGATCCTGTCTGCAGCCACCACTAGGGGGAGCTCCCTGTACACAGAGATACATGATAAGATTCTGTCTGCAGTCACCACTAGGGGGAGCTCCCTGTATACAGAGATACATGATAAGATTCTGTCTGCAGCCACCAGTAGGAGGAGCTCCCTGTATACAGAGATACATGATAAGATCCTGTCTGCAGACACCACTAGGGGGAGCTCCCTGTATACAGAGATACATGATAAGCTCCTGTCTGCAGCCACCACTAGGGAGAGCTCCCTGTATACAGAGATACATGATAAGATCCTGTCTGCAGCCACCACTAGGGGGAGCTCCCTGTATACAGAGATACATGATAAGATCCTGTCTGCAGTCACCACTAGGGGGAGCTCCCTGTATACAGAGATACATGATAAGATCTGTTGTGAGTTCCGTTCTCGAACTCCCTCCTGTGGTCATGAATGGTACTTCGGCGAGTTCTGTCTGTGAACTCCCTCTGGTGGCTGTGAGTGGAGCTACCAGCCATTGAGGTGCCTTCCTCACCTGCTCCTCATTTGTTGCTAGACTGGCTGCTCTATTTAACTCCACTCAGATCGTTAGTGTATGCCAGCTGTCGATGTCTTAGAATTGGTTCAGATCTCTCTGGGACCTTTCTGAGGACCTGTCTATTCCAGCAGAAGCTAAGTTCCTGCTAGTTTATTAGTTTCTTATTGTTTTCTTGCTAAATTTCTAATCCAGCTTGTTACCATGATATTGTCTTGCTAGCTGGAAGCTCTGGGGGTGCAAAGTGGCACCACCGCACCGTGAGTCGGTGCGGGGGTCTTTTTGCACACTCTGTGTGGTTATTTGTAGTTTTTTGTGTTGACCGCAAAGATTCCTTTTCTGTCCTCAATCTGTTTAGTTAGACTGGCCTCCTTTGCTGAAACTTATTTCATTCCTGTGTTTGTGTATTCCTCTTAACTCACAGTCAATACTTGTGGAGGGCTGCCTTTACATTTGGGGAATTTCTCTGAGGCAAGGTGAGGCTTTGTTTCCTATCTTTAGGGGTAGTTACCTCTTAGGCTGTGAAGAGACATCTAGGCAGAGTCAGGCACGCTCCACGGCTATTTCTAGTGTGTGTGATAGGAGTAGGGTTTGCGGCCAGCAGAGTTCCCACTTCCCCAGAGCTAGTCCCGATTCCATGTATAACTATCAGGTCATTCCGGGTGCACCTAACCACCAGGTCCATAACAAAGATCCTGTCTGCAGTCACCACTAGGAGGAGCTCCCTGTATACAGAGATACATGATAAGATCCTGTCTGCAGCTATCACTAGGGGGAGCTCCCTGTATACAGAGATACATTATAAGATCCTGTCTGCAGCTATCACTAGGGGGAGCTCCCTGTATACAGAGATACATGATAAGATCCTGTCTGCAGTCACCACTAGGGGGAGCTCCCTGTATACAGAGATACATGATAAGATTCTGTCTGCAGCCACCAGTAGGGGGAGCTCCCTGTATACAGAGATACATGATAAGATCCTGTCTGCAGCCACCAATAGGGGGAGCTCCCTGTATACAGAGATACATGATAAGATCCTGTCTGCAGCCACCACTAGGGGGAGCTCCCTGTATACAGAGATACATGATAAGATTCTGTCTGCAGCCACCACTAGGGGAGCTCCCTGTATACAGAGATACATGATAAGATTCTGTTTGCAGCCACCACTAGGGGGAGCTCCCTGTATACAGAGATACATGATAAGATTCTGTCTGCAGCCACTACTAGGGGGAGCTCCCTGTATACAGAGATACATGGTAAGATTCTGTCTGCAGTCACCACTAGGGGGAGCTCCCTGTATACAGAGATACATGATATAATTCTGTCTGCAGCCACCACTAGGGGGAGCTCCCTGTATACAGAGATTCATGATAAGATCCTGTCTGCAGCCACCACTAGGGGAGCTCCCTGTATACAAAGATACATGATAAGATCCTGTCTGCAGCCACCACTAGGAGGAGCTCCCTGTATACAGAGATACATGATAAGATCCTGACTGCAGTCACCACTAGGGGGAGGTCCCTGTATACAGAGATGCATGATAAGATCCTGTCTGCAGTCACCACTAGGGGGAGCTCCCTGTATACAGAGATACATGATAACATCCTGTCTGCAGTCACCACTAGGGGAAGCTCCCTGCATACAGAGATACATGATAAGATCCTGTCTGCAGTCACCACTAGAGGGAGCTCCCTGTATTCAGCGATACATGATAAGATTCTCTCTGCAGACACCACTAGGGGGAGTTCCCTGCATACAGAGATACATGATAAGATCCTGTCTGCAGCCACCACTAGGGGGAGCTCCCTGTATACAGAGATACATGATAAGATCCTGTCTACAGCCACCACTAGGGGGAGCACCCTGTATACAGAGATACATGATAAGATTCTGTCTGCAGCCACCACTAGGGGGAGCTCCCTGTATACAGAGATACATGATAAGATTCTGTCTGCAGCCACCACTAGGGGGAGCTCCCTGTATTCAGAGATACATGATAAGATCCTGTCTGCAGTCACCACTAGGGGGAGCTCCCTGTATACATAGATACATGATTAGATCCTGTCTGCAGCCACCACTAGGTTGAGCTCCCTGTATACAGAGATACATGATAAGATCCTGTCTGCAGCCACCACTAGGGGAGATCCCTGTATACAGCGATACATGATAAGATCCTCTCTGCAGACACCACTAGGGGGAGCTCCCTGTATACAGAGATACATGATGAGATCCTATCTGCAGACACCACTAGGGGAGCTCCCTGTATACAGAGATACATAAGATCCTGTCTGCAGCCACCACTAGGGGGAGCTCCCTGTATATAGAGATACATGATAAGATTCTGTCTGCAGCCACCACTAGGGGGAGCTCCCTGTATACAGAGATACATTATAAGATCCTGTCTGCAGCCACCACTAGGGGGTGCTCCCTGTATACAGAGATACATGATAAGATCCTGTCTGCAGACACCACTAGGGGAGCTCCCTGTATACAGAGATACATAAGATCCTGTCTGCAGCCACCACTAGGGGGAGCTCCCTGTATACAGAGATACATTATAAGATCCTGTCTGCAGCCACCACTAGGGGGTGCTCCCTGTATACAGAGATACATGATAAGATTCTGTCTGCAGCCACCACTAGGGGGAGCTCCCTGTATACAGAGATACATGATAAGATTCTGTCTGCAGCCACCACTAGGGGGAGCTCCCTGTACACAGAGATACATGATAAGATCCTGTCTGCAGCCACCAATAGGGGGAGCTCCCTGTATACAGAGATACATGATAAGATCCTGTCTGCAGTCACCACTAGGGGGAGCTCCCTGTATACAGAGATACATGATAAGATCCTGTCTGCAGCCACCAATAGGGGGAGCTCCCTGTATACAGAGATACATGATAAGATCCTGTCTGCAGTCACCACTAGGGGGAGCTCCCTGTATACAGAGATACATGATAAGACCCTGCCTGCAGCCACCACTAGGGGGAGCTCCTTGTATACAGAGATACATGATAAGATTCTGTCTGCAGTCACCACTAGGGGGAGCTCCCTGTATACAGAGATACATGATAAGACCCTGCCTGCAGCCACCACTAGGGGGAGCTCCCTGTATACAGAGATACATGATAAGATTCTGTCTGCAGTCACCACTAGGGGGAGCTCCCTGTATACAGAGATACATGATGGGATCCTGTCTGCAGCCACCACTAGGGGGAGTTCCCTGTATGCAGAGATACATGATAAGATCCTGTCTGCAGTCACCACTAGGGGGAGCTCCCTGTATACAGAGATACATGATAAGATTCTGTCTGCAGCCACCACTAGGGGGAGCTCCCTGTATGCAGAGATACATGATAAGATCCTGTCTGCAGTCACCACTAGGGTGAGCTCCCTGTATACAGAGATACATGATAAGATCCTGTCTGCAGTCACCACTAGGGGGAGCTCCCTGTATACAGAGATACATGATAAGATCCTGTCTGCAGTCACCACTAGGGGGAGCTCCCTGTATACAAAGATACATGATAAGATCCTATCTGCAGTCTGAACTAGCGGGAGCTCCCTGTATACAGAGATACATGATAAGATTCTGTCTGCAGTCACCACTAGGGGGAGCTCCCTGTATACAGAGATACATGATAAGATTCTGTCTGCAGTCACCACTAGGGGGAGCTCCCTGTATACAGAGATACATGATAAGATCCTGTCTGCAGCCACCAATAGGGGGAGCTCCCTGTATACAGAGATACATGATAAGATCCTGTCTGCAGTCACCACTAGGGGGAGCTCCCTGTATACAGAGATACATGATAAGACCCTGCCTGCAGCCACCACTAGGGGGAGCTCCCTGTATACAGAGATACATGATAAGATTCTGTCTGCAGTCACCACTAGGGGGAGCTCCCTGTATACAGAGATACATGATAAGACCCTGCCTGCAGCCACCACTAGGGGGAGCTCCCTGTATACAGAGATACATGATAAGATTCTGTCTGCAGTCACCACTAGGGGGAGCTCCCTGTATACAGAGATACATGATGGGATCCTGTCTGCAGCCACCACTAGGGGGAGTTCCCTGTATGCAGAGATACATGATAAGATCCTGTCTGCAGTCACCACTAGGGGGAGCTCCCTGTATACAGAGATACATGATAAGATTCTGTCTGCAGCCACCACTAGGGGGAGCTCCCTGTATACAGAGATACATGATAAGATTCTGTCTGCAGCCACCACTAGGGGAGCTCCCTGTATACAGAGATACATGATAAGATCCTGTCTGCAGTCACCACTAGGGGGAGCTCCCTGTATACAGAGATACATGATAAGATTCTGTCTGCAGTCACCACTAGGGGGAGCTCCCTGTATACAGAGATACATGATAAGATTCTGTCTGCAGCCACCACTAGGGGAGCTCCCTGTATACAGAGATACATGATAAGATCCTGTCTGCAGTCACCACTAGGGGGAGCTCCCTGTATACAGAGATACATGATAAGATTCTGTCTGCAGCCACCACTAGGGGGAGCTCCCTGTATACAGAGATACATGATAATATTCTGTCTGCAGCCACCACTAGGGGGAGCTCCCTGTATACAGAGATACATGATAAGATCCTGTCTGCAGCCACCACTAGGGGGAGCTCCCTGTATACAGAGATACATGATAATATTCTGTCTGCAGCCACCACTAGGGGGAGCTCCCTGTATACAGAGATACATGATAAGATCCTGTCTGCAGCCACCACTAGGGGGAGCTCCCTGTATACAGAGATACATGATAATATTCTGTCTGCAGCCACCACTAGGGGGAGCTCCCTGTATACAGAGATACATGATAAGATCCTGTCTGCAGCCACCACTAGGGGGAGCTCCCTGTATACAGAGACACATGATAAGATCCTGTCTGCAGTCACCACTAGGGGGAGCTCCCTGTATACAGAGATACATGATAAGATCCTGTCTGCAGTCACCACTAGGGGGAGCTCCCTGTATACAGAGACACATGATAAGATCCTGTCTGCAGTCACCACTAGGGGGAGCTCCCTTTACAGGGATTCGATCTGTATTCTGAATTTATATGTGGTGGATATTAATAGTTATACAAATAATCTGCGGTTTGTTTCAGAGAGGCTCAGTATTTGCACTTTTTCAGAGTTAACCTATAATCCATATACGTCCTATCCACATATTCAGATTTACCATGGGATAATATAGTTGTATCTGATGTTGTGGTCCTCTCTTTGTCACACACCGCTCCTTCTCCTAAAATCTTCATGTCTTGTCTCTCCAGGGAACATTGGATCAGAGTTAACCGAGAGTGATGTCAGCATGTTTATTTCCTCGGATGCCGGCAATACGTGGAGACAGGTAAATATAATTGTGACATATGTTGTCTGTAACAAACAGTTCTCCTGTGCTGACCCGGTGAATGACAAGAACTCCGCAGGGCAAGTGATGGCTGTCACCAGCTCCAGACGGAAGCCGCAGAATAATGCCGGGCTGGCGGAAAACTAAACCTAATGAAGACATAGCTGATGTGCAGCCGGGGAATACCAGGGGAAGCGGGGCGGCACTGCGGGGCATCTGTGCATAATATAAGATAACCGAATATATAGAATCCCAACACAATGAGGAGAAAGATGTGACAATCCGAAACTGTTAGTGGGGAAATCACAAATAAATTCTAGGAAAGGTGGAGATAGAAGATAGATAGATAGATAGATAGATAGATAGATAGATAGATAGATAGATAGATAGATAGATAGATAGATAGATAGATAGATAGATAGATAATAGATGGATACAGTTGTGCTCAAAAGTTTACATACCCCGGCAGAATTTTTGCTTTCTTGGCCTTTTTTCAGAGAATATGAATGATAACAACAAAACTTTTCCTGCACTTATGGTTAGTGGTTGGGTGAAGCCATTTATTGTCAAACTACTGTGTTTTATCTTTTTAAATCATAATGACAACTCAAAACATCCAAATGACCCTGATCAAAAGTTCACATCCCCTGGTGATTTTGGCCTGATAACATGCACAGAAGTTGACACTAATGGGTGTGAATGGCTACTAAAGGTAACGTCCTCACCGGTGACCTGTCTGCTTGTAATCAGTGTGTGCATAAAAGCTGAGTGAGTTTCTGGGATCCAGACAGACTCTTGCATCTTTCATCCAGCCACTATTGTTTCTGGATTGTGAGTCATGGAGAAAGCAAAACAATTGTCAGCGGATCTACGGGAAAAGGTAGTTGAAATGTATAAAACAGGAAAGGGATACAAAAAGATATCCAAGGAATTGATAATGCCAGTCAGCAGTGTTCACACTGTGATTAACAAATGGAAAATCAGGGGCTCTGTAAAAACAAAACCACGGTCAGGTAGACTAACAAAAAGTTGTGTCGTCCACAACTGCCAGGAAAATTGTCCGGGATGCAAAGAAAAACCCACAAATAACATCAGCTGAAATACAGGACTCTCTGATAACTAACGGTGTGGCTGTTTCAAGATGCACATTAAGGAGGCACTTGAAGAAAAATGGGCTGCATGGTCAAGTCGCCAGAAGAAAGCCATTACTGCACAAATGCCACAAAGTATCTCGCCTACACTACACAAAACAGCACAGAGACAAGCCTCAAAACTTCTGGAACAAGGTAATTTAGACTGATGAGACCAAAATTGAACTTTTTGGCCACAACCATAAATGTTACATTTGGAGAGAGGTCAACAAGGCCTATGATAAAAGGAACACCATTCCTACTGTAAAGCACAGAGGTGGATCACTGATGTTTTAGGGATGTGTGAGCTACAAGGCACAGGAAACTTGGTCAAAGTTGAAGGAATGATGAATGCAGCACATTATCAGCAAATACTGGAGGCAAATTTACACTCATCAGCCCAGAAGCTGCGCATGGGACGTACTTGGACGTTCCAAAATGATAATGATCCAAAACACAAGGACAAGTCGACCTGTCATTGGCTACAGCAGAACAAAGTGAAGGTTCTGGAGTGGCCATCACAGTCTCCTGACCTCAATATCATTGAGCCCCTCTGGGGAGATTTCAAGCGCGCAGTTCATGCTAGACAGCCCAGGAATTTACAGGAACTGGAGGCTTTTTGCCAAGAAAAGTGGGCAGCTTTACCATCCGAGAAAATAAGGAACCTCATCCATAACTACCACAAAAGACTTCAAGCTGTCATTGATGTTAGAGAGGGCAATACACGGTATTAAGAAATGGGGTATGTGAACTTTTGATCAGGGTCATTTGGATGTTTTGGGTTGTCATTATGATTTAAAAAGATAAAACACAGTAGTTTGACAATAAATGGCTTCACCCAACCACTGACCATGAGTGGTGAAAAAGTTTTGGTGTTATCATTCATATTCTCTGAAAAAAGGCCAAGAAAGCCAAAATTCTGCCGGGGTATGTAAACTTTTGAGCAGAACTGTAGATAGATAGATAAATAGATAATAGATAAATGATAGATGGGTAGATAATTGATAGATAGATAGATAAATACTCTTCCATATTTCATCTCAATTACTTAGGGTCCTCAGCAGAGGATCGTACACTGATTTGCCATAAATGGTTTTTTATTTTTCCACTTTTTTGCCTGCGGCTTCTCCCAGATTCCACCTGATAGTCTTCTGAGCGTCTGCAGATCACATGAACGGTGAAGCCTCGCGCTGCGTCTCTTTGAACTTTGCAGAGAACATGAATTGTTTGATATCGATGCTGTCTGCTACAATGTATCTCCTCTGTTTACTCTTTTTGAAACTTATTGTATCATTTAGATCTTTGAAGAGGAGCACAGTGTCTTGTACCTGGATCAAGGAGGAGTTCTGGTGGCCATGAAGCACACCTCTCTCCCCATCCGCCATCTCTGGTAGGGAGAAATGTGGGAAATCTAATGTCAAAATAGTGATGAGTAACTCCGCTGCCAGACACCTATGTGCATACAACATGACCTATGTTACAAATACTGCAAGTTATGTATCTTGCATTGATATTCAGTTACATTGTGGCTCCGATCACTTCCAAAGCTGCATCCCCAATACCACTATTTGCAATACCCCTCAGAGTTTTGCTGAGCAATATTCCGTTTAGAGGGTTATCGAGTTACCACAATGCAATATACTCATTTTCATAAACGTTTGCAGAAGTTCCATTTGCAGGATCGTCATATACAATACTGAACTGGTGGAAGTTTTGCGCTCATGTCATAATGAGATTCATCTCTTCTGTTCTACATAAAGGAAATAAACCATCATTTTAATATTTTAAATTCTGCACCTTTCCAAATACTTTGCCTGACTTTTCTTGATCCCAGCTCGATACCTTGCACAATAACTGATCGTTTCCAGAACTGCATTAATCACTGCTTTAAGATTCACTGTTTGTACTTAACATTTGACTAAAACAAAATATGAAAAACAATGTGCAAAATCTGCAAATTATAAACTTACCTACAGATCAGGATTGTTTAGCATTGTACTGATAGATTTACAGTCACTAAACATGCCAGTCCTCCTCTGACCAGTTACTGTGGCCAGCTGATCCGCTGTGCATGATGTGGGTGCCCAGTGTTTCAGCTCCCCTGGCTGCTTGGCTCCTCTTGTCTGTGTTGCTTCACACAGGAGTTCTGCAGAGCCAACTGCTCTGCCCCCTAGCATACACCAGACTGATACTGACTCTGACCCTGACACACCCAAACCCTATACTGCAAGAATTTTAACTGGGATCTGTGGCCTTCAACCACATGGCATCAAACGGACTGCACGACTACCATCCTGCAGTCTGTTTCAAAATACAAAAACCCCAGAGCAGGTTTTCCCAACCCTGCCTTGGACACTAACATGCCCAAAACTAACACTTATTTTTAGTCTGCATTGCCATCACAGCTACGCCTGTGTCTGCAAAGCACTCTCATGGTGTCCATACTCCTCTGTGCACATCCTGGGGGGGAACACACAGCGACCCCTACCTGTGACAATGCACCCCCAAGGCCTCAATACACCTCCGTGCGCATCCTGGAGAGAACATACAGCGACCCCTACCTGTAACACCGGTAAGTGGCTCACACATGGTACTAATAAGAGTGGAGCCACTGCCTGATCCAGGAGGGCTATGGCAGAGCACAGGAGGCTTTGTAGAAGCTGGAGCGGCATCTTATTGACTATTGGACAGGGCCAAAAGATGGGGCCACGACTCAACATTGGAACTTGAAGAGGAAGGTAACCGAGGCCTTTATAATCAAAGTTATACTTAGTCTTTCCTTCGCCCAGGGCAAAGATTAATTTTTCTTGCATAGTCCTGTTTCTAAATACTGTGACCAAGGCAGAGTGACTTGTTGGGACCTTTGCCGGCACATAACTCAGACGCCCATAGTTATGCCATGCGCTATTGAATTCTTGTCAACAGATGTGACCTGTAGAAATGGAGAAGTCCGCACTGCAGAACGCCGTGCAACATGTCAATTGTCTGCAGGTGGCAGGTGCAAGTTAAACTTTTAATTAGTTAGGAGACCTAAGACTCCATCATCCGTTTCCTTTCTTTTCGGTTAAGCATTCAACACAAAAGTGTCAATCAAACCATGCAGAAAAGTTCTGGTAGGAGCTCTCATCTTCTTCCGCCCGCTCCTCTTTGTGCCGAGTTCCTCGACTACCTTATGTTTGGAAAGAAACCTTATTAGTTTTTTTTATTTCTGGCATAAAAGAAAAGCAATACAGATCTCGTAGGGAGACGAGAGAAGCCTCCAGGGTTCTTGTACGCACCACGTAATCTAATCAAATACCTCATCCATTATATGCACATAATAAGGCGAGGACTTGCCGCTTGATGTAGTTTTTGCTTTTTTTTCATATTTGACACCAGGAGAATTTTCTGAACGTGTTGGCACAAAACTCAAGAAGCCGTCACTTTTAGAGTAGGTCAACAGTCAACTTTTTCAATAAAATCCTTCCGTGCCTTTCATCAATCATTTCTCTCGGAGGCTCCTAACTTTTTGTAGGAAGAAGCATCTTTAATAGTGAGGAACTAGAAACTTCTTTACAAAGTATGTGACTCACTTACTAAAAGAGGACAGAGTCATGGTGAGATTAAGGGGAGGGTGCACTCATTTTTCCACTGGGTTGATGTAGTCATTGAAAAAAAGCAATTATGTGTATTAGCGACTGTTGTGTACATACCAGTCTGGCATGGTTAGCAACAGATGAGATACAATGTATTCGTCCTCCTGTAAAACATGAGTTTGGGGTGGACTAGGGGGCTTCCTAATGAGTGCCACATGCCAGCGCTTTGGTCGCCCCATTCTCCTACACTGGTATTTTCACCAGGTGGTACATAGTCTGTAGATAGTAGATGGGGGCTCAATTCTGTCCTGGGTGTCCAACAGCAGCTCCAAGAAACAACCGTCAGTTACAACCAGATGGTCGGCCTGACCTGAGGACCAGGAACCGCATCCAGCCCTCCAAGGGAAGAGTCACAAAAACTGCAAATATTGTAGAGGAGGCAGAGGATGCTTGAAGGTAGGGAAGACTTGTCATAGAGCAGGCAGAATAGGACAGAGGGAAGCACATTGGGGGAAGAAGGTGACACTTGGTCATGATTGTAGTGAAACGTTGTTCAAGATGTGGAGTAAAGACCCAAAGGATTGGAAGAGCAAAAAGATCGAGGGATTGTAGAAAAATGCTGAAAAATGGTGCAAGAAAGCAGAGCTGTTGCAGAGATTCTAGATTTTCATGGATTGCTGAGGAGCCAGAGTAGACATAAGACCTCCAAGAAGGTGCAGATAAATACTTAAAGATACTGAGGGTCTCGTGGCTGGTGGGCTTTCACAGTTACCAAACCTACTGAGCTAACATGGCTAGAGAACTGGTGGAGGAGCCACTGCTGAAAATTGGAAGGAGGAAGAAACACAACTGGAGAGACGGGAAGATGGAGATTATAGAAGGTCACTTGGGGCAGTGGGTCAGGTGGATGCTTCCCAGTCCAAGATTTGAACAGATATACATCTGCAACTTCTCCATGTGGAGCTGAGGAATCAGTGGAAACCCCAAGGATGGGATTGTCATCCATAAAGTCGTCAGATCACTTTGGTGTCCTGGTCAATTGATCCTGATTAACGGCTGGTTAGTCTTGAGTTGTCAGATAATGTACGGAGGGACATCTACATCCTGAGTACTCAGTAGCTGCTCTGTTTATTAAGCAACATGCAGGTAGACATAAGTATTAAGGTAAAAAACAGGTGTCTGAGTGTTTTACCTCCACAACATCCATGGGCCGCAAGTGCTTTCCACTGAGGGACACACCGCACTGCAACATGTTAGTTAGCCATAACATTAAAACCACCTACCTAGTGTGTAGGTCCATTCATGCCCCCAAAACAGCTCTGAACTTTCAAAGCCTGGATTCAACAAGCCCTCTGAAGGTGGATGATTGAAGCCCTTAAAGTTGTTGGTTCGGCATCAATGGATCGCTTTGAAACCTGGGGAATTTGGAGACAAGTCATTGCCCTTGCACCAACACTGTAATGGTGCCTGTCATTACCATCAAAAACATAACAAGCCATTGAAAAGTCTACAATACGAAACATACCCAAGATCCATAAAGCCCTAAAGTAGGGCGACTTACAGAAGCGTAATACCTGAGAAAGCCTCATGTTTACAGCAGAAGTAATAAAGACCAGACTACGGTTCTCGATACGGCCGAAAAGCCCTTCTGACAGATAAGTAGTCACCAGTATTATAACTGGCACATGGTTGGAGGCGGTCAGAGATGATGATGGATCCACCATCGGTTACCGTCATCTGCATGTATAGTAGATAACCGTAGGCCACTGGTGCTAGATGTCCAACCGGATTTTAGATTTTAGAAAAAACTTTTTGACAATGAAGGTGATGAATGAGTGGAACAGGCAGCCACAAGAGGTAGTTTTAATTTTCAGAGTGCTAGGCAGCTGTTTAGAAGAACCCATGGCTGCATTTTTTGCACAAGTTTACAGGAGGCTGAGCTTTTCTAAATCTGGGAAATTTGCATCACCTGGCCTTTCCTAATGATGATGGTGAATAAGCCATAACCCTAACAGACTAATTTAGGTCTGAAACCTTGGTCAAAGTTATCTGAGCACATAAAAAATATTTATATACAGTATGTACAGTATATTGTAAGAAGGCCACATAGGCGATGGGAGGTATGTGTCACAGGCTGCTCTCGGTGATATAACCCGGAGTATTTTCTCTGGTGCATGAAAACACTAAGAGGTTCGTTTGGTGCACCTGGGACTGGGACATACCTCACTTCTGGGTGTGGTTAACAGCCTACGTAATGGAGGCTGTTGTTTGGCACATGGTTTGTGTGTTGGGAGGGAGAAGGCCTCCTGTGAGTTTTTCTAGTACTGGACACTAACCAAGCCTGTGTGCCCACAGGCCAGGCGGAACAGAGCCCTGCTATGGACAAATGTATTTTGTTTGTCTGGCTGTTTATTTTCTGTTTTGCTACTGGGTTTATGAAGTAATAAACCCACATGAACTTTTAAAGAAACAAGCCTCCCGTTTTCCAAAGTGAGTAAAACCCGTATAATATATATATACAGCTCTGGCAAAAAATTAAGACACCACCACATCCAAACCCTGTCATGGGCAGCCCAATCTCCAGACCTGAACCCCATTGAAAACCTCCGGAATGTAGTCAAGAGGATGATGGATAGTCACAAGCCATCAAACAAAGAGGAACGGCTGACATTTTTGCGCCAGGAGCGGTGTGAAAGACTGGTGGAAAGCATGCCAAGAAAGCATGAAAGCTGTGATTAAAAATCATGGTTATTCCACAAAATATTGATTTCTGAACTCTTCCTGAGTTACAACATTAGTATTGTTTCTAAATGATTATGAACTTGTTTTCTTTGCATTATTTGAGATCAGAAAGCACTGTTTTGTTTTGTTTTATTTTGACCATTTTTCTTTGTCATACAAAAAAACTAATTATATTGCTTGGAAATCCAGAGACATGTTGTCAGAAGTTTATAGAACTAAAGAACAATTTACATTTTACTATAAAGAGAACAATCAGACAAACTGGACATTTTGCAGTGGTCTCTTATTTTGTGCCAGAGCTGTATATTGTAGGGGGTTTACTCAATTTGGGTGCAATGGGAGGAAAACAGGAGGCTTGTTCCTTTTAAAAAAAGAAAATATACAGTGCTCAAAAAAATAAAGGGAACACTTAAAGAACAGAATATAACTCCAAGTAAATCAAACTTCTGTGAAATCAAACTGTCCACTTAGGAAGCAACACTGACTGACAATCAATCTCACATGCTGTTGAGCAAATGGAATAGAAAACAGATGGAAATTATTGGCAATTATCAAGACCCCCTCAATAAAGGAGTGGTTCTGCAGGTGGGGACCACAGACCACATCTCAGTACCAATGCTTTCTGGCTGATGTTTTGGTCACCTTTGAATGTTGGTTGTGCTTTCACAGTCATGGTAGTATGAGACGGACTCTACAACCCACACAAGTGGCTCAGGTAGTGCAGCTCATCCAGGATGGCACATCAATGCGAGCTGTGGCAAGAAGGTTTGCTGTGTCTGTCAGTGTAGTGTCCAGAGGCTGGAGGCGCTACCAGGAGACAGGCCAGTACACCAGGAGACGTGGAGGGGGCCGTAGGAGGGCAACAACCCAGCAGCAGGACCGCTACCTCAGCCTTAGTGCAAGGAGGAACAGGAGGAGCACTGCCAGAGCCCTGCAAAATGACCTCCAGCAGGCCACAAATGTGCATGTGTCTGCACAAATGGTTAGAAACTGACTCCATGAGGATGGTCTGAGTGCCCGACGTCCACAGATGGGGGTTGTGCTCACAGCCCAACACCGTGCAGGATGCTTGGCATTTGCCACAGAACACCAGGATTGGCAGATTCGCCACTGGCACCCTGTGCTCTTCACAGATGAAAGCAGGTTCACACTGAGCACATGTGACAGACGTGACAGAGTCTGGAGACTCCGTGGAGAGCGATCTGCTGCCTGCAACATCCTTCAGCATGACCGGTTTGGCAGTGGGTCAGTAATGGTGTGGGGAGGCATTTCTTTGGAGGGCCGCACAGCCCTCCATGTGCTCGCCAGAGGTAGCCTGACTGCCATTAGGTACCGAGATGAGATCCTCAGACCCCTTGTGAGACCATATGCTGGTGCGGTTGGCCCTGGGTTCCTCCTAATGCAGGACAATGCCAGACCTCATGTTGCTGGAGAATGTCAGCAGTTCCTGCAGGATGAAGACATTGAAGCTATGGACTGGCCGCCCGTTGGCGGATGCTTTAGTCCAGGTCTGGGAGGAGATCCCTCAGGAGACCATCCGCCGCCTCATCAGAAGCATGCCCAGGCATTGTAGGGAGGTCATACAGGCATGTGAATGTCACACACACTACTGAGAATCTTTTCCTTGTCAAGAGGCATTTCCACTGAAGTTGGATCAGCCTGTAATTTGATTTTCCACTTTGATTTTGAGTATCATTCCAAATCCAGACCTCCATGGGATATTCATTTTGATTTTCATTGAAAATTGTTATGTTTTATTGTTCTGATCACATTCCACTATGCAATGAAAAAAAATTTGCAACTGGAATATTTCATTCAGAGATACCTAGGATGTGGTATTTTAGTGTTCCCTTTATTTGTTTGAGCAGTGTATATATAATTTCTTAAAATGCAAATAAATTCTGCAATTTGTAACTTCCTTAAGTGTTCATAATAACAGTAATTTTGACCAGAGGTCCCCACACTTTTACATGCCACTGTATATACTTTACATCTGGTTATTATGTTACATATTGATATATTACATCCTTCATATTACTTATACTCTGTCCTGAAAGTTGAACAATACTTTTCAAAATGCAAAAACATTGGACATCACATCACCAAGTTTTTTTTTACCACTTTCGGGTTTAGCGCTTATACAGAAATATCTATTTTGATGACGTAACGCCATGTTTCCTTTTAAACCTTAAACCGATATTTTAGATTCTTTGTTTTGCTTGTTTCCTATTTCAGGCTAAGTTTTGATGAAGGTAGATCCTGGAGTAAATATACCTTCACATCCAATCCTCTGTTTGTGGACGGTGTTCTGGGAGAACCGGGAGAAGAGACATTAATTATGACGTATGTTTAGAATTTCAAGTAGATTTTTTTTTTATTCTATTTTCATGGTATCACTGTTTTTTGTTTTTTTTTAATCTCCATGTTGAGTGCACAAAGATCCTTTCTGTATTATCTGCACAGACTGCGAGTTTCACGGCAGCTGCAGTGATTTAATGGGCAGTAAAGTGTCCATAAACTATTGCAGTCTCTAGTAATAAACGGAACACAGTGCCCTCCAAACACCTGGAAATGAGAAGAGAGCAGCATGCAGAGCCTGATGTGTGAATGTATTATAAGTGTATGTATTACTATCCGGACTTATCTAAATCTCCAGCATTTCACCAGACCAGTCATTAGCATCTAACAATAGTGAGGTGACTCTGTGCATTCTGCCCCAGGATGCACAGCAAAGTTGGCAAGTGACCTACAGAAAGCAGGAAGCAGTCTAGTGTGTGTCCTCTAGTGGCCAGTATGAAAACTGCATTATCTATTGATTGTTATATGGAAACAAGTTCCGCATAAATAAAATGAAAAATAAAAATCTTTAAAAGAATATATAATTTTCTGATTGTTATGGTGGCTGTAACCTGGATCCAAAAAGGGGCCCAATTTTTATTTATTCTATATTTGAAAAAATAAATAAAAATTGGGCCCCTTATTTGATCGAGGTTACAACCACCATAACAATTAGAAAATTATATATTCTTTTAATGTTTATAAAGATTTTTATTTTTCATTCTATTTATACTTGTTTCCACATAAAAATCAATACATAATGTAGTTTTCATACTGTCTACTAGAGGACACACACTAGACTGCTTCCTGCTTTCTGTAGGCCACTTGCCAACTTTGCTGTGTATCCTGGGGCAGAATGCACAGAGTCACCTCACTATCGTTAGATGCTAATACTGGTCTGGTGAAGTGCTGGAGATTTAGATAAGTCCGGATAGTAATACATACACTAATAATACATTCACACATCAGGCTCTGTATGCTGCTCTCTTCTCATTTCCAGGTGTTATTAGGTTCATACTAAGAAATTCCAAGAATCTAATAATGTCTATACTATGTTAGTGCCTTTGATAAGGGTGGATCTTTCCTGAGCTACACAATATGTATTACTATAAATTACAAGAAAAATATTTGGAATTGTGAGTCCTCAGTGGTTGATACCTTTTAATGGCTAACTGAAAAGATGGTAACAAATTGCAAGCTTTCGAGACTACTCAGGCCTCTTCATCAGGCATAGACTAAAGCAAATTCTGAATAATCACATATGTATACACAACACAGCACATAACTGTCACTATGGGAGAGTGATAAACAGTTGTGTCCATAAATATTGGAACAGTTCGTAGATAAGGAGTGAATGTTTTATTGTCCTCTGATTGGGGTCTGGTTCTGTGTTGTGATGCCCCCACAAGATCTAAAGTGCAAATTCCTTAATTGATGTAAAAAGACATAAATCCATGAGACACATTCATTCCTGCACTGAGAGTGTCAAAGGTTGTCATAAGTTTATGCTCCCAGATTCTCCTATAAAGTTTTAAGTAGCATAATAACAGAGTGGACTATGAGTTCCTTTAAAAGGAAATCCAGTAATTTCACCACCCCTGAAAATGCCTTTTTTCATGGGGGAAACAATTTAACTTGATCACAGACTCATTTCACATAGGAATAGACAACCCCAAGTCCAAAAAAGTTGGCCCATCTGTGTAAAATATAAAGAAAACTAGAATACAATGGTCTTATCGCCATATTTTATTCACAGCGTAATACTGAACAGATCAGAAGTTGAATTTTGGCCTTTTTTAATTTGTTAAAAATTAACTTTTAATTTAAAATTAAATTTAAATTTAAAAAAACTTTTGTCATCAGCTCCTGTCAAAACATTTGCTATCAAGATGAGGATGGACATGTAAGTGTTATTAATTAAAAAGAGCTGGAGGATCGGTTTTCAGCTAAGTCACATGACTAAATAAAAAAGAATGTGTGAGAGAGAGGCAGAGTCTCAGATGTAAAGACGTAAAGATGGTAAAAATCATCTGTGATCACAGGTCTCCATGCAATTCACAAATGTAAGTGACAAATCTATCATGTAAAGAAGAAGCCAAATATCAACACAATCCAGAAATGCTGCTGTTTTCTCTGGGCCAAAGATCACTGCAAATGGAAGGGAGCAAAATGGAGAACTGTCCTGTGGTCGGATGATCGAAAATGTGATTTTTTTTTAATGGAAACCATGGATGCTGTGTCCTGTAGACTCAAGAACAAAGGGACCATCCCACTTGTTATCAAGGAGAGGGACCATCCAGCTTGTTACCAGCGCACAGTTCTGCATCTCTGATGTATGGGGGCAGATGACACATGAAAGTCGCCATCAATGCAGCTCATTATATAGAGGTGTTACAACAACATCTGCTCCATGCAGACAAAGTCTATTTTAGGGAAGGCTGTAAATATTTCAGCAAGACAATGGTAAACCACAGCCTGCATCCATCACAGTAGCACAGAAAAAAAGTTCAGGTGATGAAGTAGCTATCTGCAGTGGGCTTACCCGTGGAGGAGAATGGCTAAGTGGCCACCTGGTTTCCGCTAGAGCTCTTGATGGTGGAGTCGAGCTTGAGCTGCCAGGTACCACTACAATGGTAGTCTTCAGTACTTCGGCAGCTGACAGTCAGTATTGCAGACACAGACTTGGAGAACAATGTAGGAATGGATATTAATGCAGGTTCATACAGTGCGAATCCTGGAACACTTGAAAGGATGGTCACTGGTTCAGGCTCAGACACTGCCGGAGCGGCTTCAGGCTCAGACAGCGCCGGAGCGGCTTCAGGCTCAGACACCGCCGGAGTGGCTTCAGGCTCAGACATCGCCGGAGCGGCTTCAGGCTCAGACACCGCCGGAGCGGCTTCAGGCTCAGACATCGCCGGAGCGGCTTCAGGCATAGACATCGCCGGAGCGGCTTCAGGCATAGACACCGCCGGAGTGGCTTCAGGCATAGACATCGCCGGAGCGGCTTCAGGCATAGACACCGCCGGAGCGGCTTCAGGCTCAGACTATAACCAAAGTGGTTTCAAGCTCAGGTAACGCCGAAGCGGTTTCAGGTTTCGGTAACATGAATATCAGAAACAGGTTTGGGTTCAGACTAGGCGAGTTCAGCAACAGGTTCAGCTTCTAACAGAATAGGTTCAGGAACAGGATCATCAGGAATAGGTTTAGGGACCTGATAACTAACTAGGAAGGACCAACTTTAACTAACACTAAAGATGGAGTTGTAAAGGCACCTCCCTCCAGGGAAGCTTTCCTTAAATTCCGCCAGGGACTTGTGCAAGAGCTGAAAACTGCAACAGAACAAAGAGACACAGCCGTGGCAGGGGGTATGTCGACGTCCCTGCTGGAAGAAGGTAGAGGGAACATGCAGGGACGCCGGCATCAGCGTTACAGGTGTACTCGGGCACAAATTTTTTAAGATTTGTTGCTGCCAATTTCTAAACAATTTAATATTTTTAAATGAAATGGAAAAATGTCCAACGTTCAACTTTTGCTCTCTGTCCTATGTTCTGTGTGAGTAAAATGTAGAAGTTTTCCTGATTATTGCATTCTTCCTTTCTTTACACAACGGCCCTACGTTTTGGGAATTGAGTTTGTAGATAATTTTCAAACAAGAACAAAAAAGCCACTACCAATGGTTTAAAAAATAGAAGTGCATATGTAGCTGCCCTTTAGGAAGATTTGATCATGTCAATATCTATAGGTTTGTCCTAGTGAGAGTTTCCCTTTAAGTTTAGATATGTTTTTTGTGCTTTACACTTGATGTGTTTTCGCTCTTTCCTCTTTTTAGCTCCAGTATTTCTGTTCCTGTCACTCGTTCCTTACATCACCCATCATCCTATTTTAGTAGGATAAATGAATGTGTCACAAGGAGAAAGAACTTATTGTCTCCTCTGTAAATATTTCTCCAGCTTTACATTACATATTGTATACTTTTATTTTCCTTTTCCGCAGAGTCTTTGGGCATTTTGGTCACAGGTCGGAGTGGCAGCTTGTAAAAGTGGACTACAAGTCAATATTCGACAGACGTTGTAACCCTGAAGATTATCTTCCCTGGCAACTCCACAGTCAGGTATGGAAAATCCTTATGGACCGGATATATGGGTGTAGCCTTAGGGGGTGTGGAGGTAGCGGTCACACTGGGCCCCGGTGCCTGAGTGGGGCCAAACGATCCTCTGTCTAAACTTGGAGGAGTTAAAGGTGTTGCCTGATAAGGACAACCCCAGTTCATGGTCCTAGAGGATTCTCTGCCCAGGACCCCTAATTTTGAGCCAAACTGAGAAGCTTCTGCAGAAAGGACCAGTTATGGGGGCCTCGAGACAACTTTGCATTACACGGTGACCATTCATCTAAGAGCTGCCATATGACATTACATTTTTCCATCATTCCTCGGGGTTTGTCAAGGGGGCTGGGAATAGGACCAGGAGCAATCAACCATCTTATTACTCCAGTGTTTTTTCTATTGAGACAAGTGTCCTAAATATCGCTATATTTGGTACCATTTGTGGTAGAGTTTAGCTTCATGGTGGTCTTTGGTGGAAGAGTGTATATATAAGTTTTCTCTAGTGGTCCTTGGTAGAAGATAGAGTTAAGACATGTTGGTCCTGTTGAGGAGATGAAAGTCAATGTTTATTTCTGAATGGTCTAACATAACAGTAGAGTATTATATCTGGTGGTCTAGGGTGAAGTTTGGAAGGCGTCTATAATCTTCCCTGGTGGGTACGTGTTAAAGAGGCTTATTGATAATGATTTTGGATATTTTAAGGAATTTTTTTAAGATTGGGTGTGTTAAGAAGTTATTATTTGTGTAGTAATCCCTGGTGGTCCAGAGTAAATGCACGGTTTATACCTGGGGGGCTTCTTAAAGTCCAATGCAATGTGCACTTCATCTTCAGCTTCCTCTCCTGCCCTTCAGTGATCATTCGGATCAGTGCCAGGAAGGAAGAACAGACAATGTGACTGTAAATTATTAATTTTGATGATATTTTTCCCCCAAAACTATGATTTATAGTCTGGAAAGCACAATAATTGTAATTTTAGTGTCTTAAAACAGTTTCATCTCTCGCTGCCTCCATGAGTTGAGTCTTCATCATTCTAATAGTGTAATAGTCTAATAATCCCCCATTCTCTCTCCTCACCCACTAACTACCTGCATTAATGGTGCCGGAGTCTCTACCAATCCTCCGGGGAGGTAGACGCATCGCCGAAGAGGAGGAATCCAGGAGAATATAGCAATAGTGTCATGATGAGAAATACTAACCCTACAGGAGGACTCCCGGAGGAGGCAGAAGATTAAACCACTCCGATTAGGGCCTTCAGGTGTAGTTACGGGGGTTAGCAAAAGATCCCATAGGACTGTGGCTGCGGAAAGTAAACCAGCTAGTGTACTGAACTGGTAATGGAGAAGTGATCCCTGCTGGAATGTGATCATGAGCTGTGATTGACAGCCACCCCGTGAAGTGAGGATCAGAGAAAACTCTGATCCCGACAGTTTATTCCCCAATTCACATGGTATGGGGATATTCCTTGTAATGGGTCTGTGGGATGACAAAGAAATAAGAAAAACGCCATTCACAGCCAGATAGATTCACCTCTCAGTGAATGAGAAAACATGCATGCTCGACTGAGATGAGCATGCATGTTTATGGAGGAATCCTTAGGAGAACAGTTCTCCTAAAGGGATTTTCCAGGATGATGACCCCAGCCAATATGTTAATATACAGTAGGCCATGCATTTTGCAGCTGGAAAGTTTATGGTCACTCTCTTCAGATACCTCGTATGGTTGCCATTTGTCTTCCATCCATTACATATGTATATACAGATGTATATACAGTGGGTACGGAAAGGATTCAGACCCCTTTACATTTTTCACTCTTGGTTTCATTGCAGCCATTTGGTAAATTCAAAAAAGTTCATTTTTTTTTCTCATTAATGTTTACTCTGCACCCCATCTTGAGTGGAAAATTTAGAAAGTTAGAAATTTTTGCAAATTTATTAGAAAAGAAAAACTGAAATATCCCATGGTCATAAGTCTTCAGCCCCTTTGCTCAGTATTGAGTAGAAGCAGCTTTTGAGCTAGTACAGCCATGAGTCTTCTTGGGAATGATGCAACAAGTTTTTCACCCCTGGATTTGGGATCCTCGGCCAATCTTCCTCGCAGATCCTCTCCAGTTCCGTCAGGTTGGATGGTGAACATTGGTATGATCTATTTCAAGTCTATATTTCTGTTAATGTTGATGATTCTGGCTTACAGCCAATGAAAACCCGAAAGTCATTATCTCAGTAAATTAGAATAATTAACAAAAAACACCTGTAAAGGCTTCCTAAGCATTTATAAAGGTCCCTTAGTCTGTTTCAGTAGCTCCACAATCATGGGGAAGACTGCTGAATTGACAGATGTCTAGAAGGTGTCACTGACACACTCCACAAGGAGGGGAAGCCACAAAAGGTCATTGGTAAAGAAGTTGGCTGTTCACAGAGTGCTGTATCCAAGCAGATTAACAGAAAGCTGAGTGGAAGGAAAAGTGTGGTAGAGAAAGGTGCACAAGCAACCGGGATAACCGCAGCCTGGAAAGGATTGTTAAGAAAAGGCCATTCAGTAATGTGGGGAGATTCACACGGAGAGGACTGCTGCTGGAGTCATTGCTTCACCACACACAGACGTCTCCAGGACATGGGCTACAAGTGTCACATTCCTTGTGTCAGCCGCTCATGACCAATAAACAACACCAGAAGCCTCTTACCTGGGCCAAGGAGAAGAAGAACTGGACTGTTGTCAGTGGTCCAAGGTGTTGTGTTCAGATGAAGGTAAATTTTGCATTTCATTTGGAAATCAAGGTCCCAGAGTCTGGAGGAAGTGGAGAGGCCACAATCCAAGCTGCTGGAGGTCTAGTGTGAAGTCTCCACCATCAGTGATGGTTTGGGGAGCCATGTCATCTGCTGGTGTAGGTCCACTGTGTTTTATCAAGACCAAAGTCAGCGCAGCCGTCTACCAAGAGATTTTAGAGCACTTCATGCTTCCCTCTGCCGACGAGGTTTATGCAGATGGAAATGTCATTCTCCAGCAGGACTTGGCCCCTGTCCACACTGCCAAAAGTACCAATACCTGGTGTACAAACAACAGTATCACTGTGCTTGATTGGCCGCAACCTCGCCTGACCTTAACCCTATAGAGAATCTATGGAGTATTGTCAAGAGGAAGATGAGAGACACCAGACCCAACAATGCAGACGAGCTGAAGGCTGCTATCAAAGCAACCTGGGCTTCCATAACCCCTCAGCAGCGCCACTGGCTGATCGCCTCCATGCCACGCGGCATTGATGCAGTAATTGATGCAAAATGAGCTCCGACCAAGTATTGAGAGCATTTACTGACCATACATTTCAGTAGGGAACATTTCTGATGTTAAAATTATTTTTCAAGCTGGTGTTATAAAGTATTCTAATTTACTGAAAATCAATGGAAACAATCACATAGTTACAATGTGAAATTAAGAAATAAAGTTTGACAAAACTTAGAATTTGATAACATTAAAAACAAACAAACAAAAAAAAAACAAGTCAAGAATGTGCACACGATACTTGTCTGCTGAGGAGTTACTTCACTAAAGTCTGTGGATTCATTGCAGCTTGTACTTTTTATATTGTAAAGGGTAAAATTTGCAATGGAAATCCGTAACGTAAATTGACATGTTGCGGATATCAAATCCACAGTCCATCAGCTCATGCTGCGATACCCACGATGTCGCCACTGTATTAAAATAGATAACGTGTATTACATGTATTATTAGAAAAATCCATGGCATATCAGCCCCTTATGAATTAATTTGTGAAAAAAAATCCACAAAAAGTGTTTTTATTTTGTAAAAGTCATAGAAAAATGCTCAGATACAGAACTGCTGCATTTGTAACAATCAGTAAAAAAGACCAATAAAATAAAGCCGAATCGCCAATGACATAAAAATGCAAAAAAACATCTGAATTACATTGTTTTCCCCAGATATAAAATAACATTTACACAATAATCTATATGTAATCAAAAAATAATTCCATAAAAAAAATATGATGCATCCTGCAAAAATCAAACCCTCATATAGCTAGATCGACGGGAACATAAAAAAGTTATAGCTCTTGTAGTGTAGCCCAATAAATGAATTAATATTATGTAAAAGTAGGAAGCAAACAAACATATTCTGTATCTCCAAAATTATATTAACTCATCGAGTAAAGCCTGCAAATTATTCATTTTTACACAATGAAGAGCAAAAGCGGAAAAAAAGATGATTGATTCCAGTGTTTTTAAAAAAAATTAAATAAGTAAAATATAATTAATAAATAGTAATAATAAAAAAAGATGATTCTGTCCTAAAAAGAAGTTAATAAAAGTTATGCAGAAAAGAGCTTGTTACAGGCTCCTATGTAGCCCCCAATAATTATCTGGGGTGGCACACCAATTGACAAGTGTTGCTCACCTCTTTACTTGCTAGATTTCTATCTAGGTCTTTGTAAACTTCAAGTGGTACTTGACAAATATACTAATACTAATACTACACTGCCCAAGACTCAGCATTTAGCACAGCAGCTCAGTGTGGTAACTCTTTATGCCCTGTATCCATCACTCATGCTGATCAGTGGCTCATCTCTTGGCATCACTGACTTGGCCCTATCCTGGATCTCATCATATCTGACAGTCCGGACATTCAGTGTCTCCCTCCGCCACACCACCTCTTCACCTCGCCCCTTGTCAGTCGGTGTTCCTCAAGGCTCTGTTCTAGGACCGCTACTCTTCTCCATCTACACCTTCGGCCTTCGGACAGCTCATAGAATCCCACGGTATGCAGTATCATCTCTACACCGATGACACGCAGATCTACCTATCCCGGTCTGACCTCACCTCCTTACTTACCAAAATCCCACACTGTCTGTCTACTATTTCAGCCTTCTTTTCTGCTCGCTTTCTACAACTGAACATGGACAAAACAGAATTCATCATCTTTCCCCATCTCACTCTACCCCTCAACCAGACTTATCCATCGATGTCAATAGCTGCTCACTTTCCCCAGTCCCACACGCCCGGTGCCTCGGGGTGATCCTCGACTCTGCTCTCTCTTTCAAGCCACATATCCAAGCCCTTGCCTCTTCCTGCCGTCTCAAACTCAAAAATATTTCCCGGATCCGCGCATTCCTTGACTGCGACACCACAAAAACACTAGTGCATGCCCTTATCATCTCCCGCCTTGACTACTGCAATCTCCTACTCTCTGGATTCCCCTCTAGCACTCTGGCACCACTCCAATCCATCCTACACTCTGCTGCCCGACTAATCCACCTGCCTCACCGTTATTCCCCGGCCTCTCCCCTATGCCAAGCCCTTCACTGGCTTCCTATCGCCCAGAGACTCCAGTTCAAAACCCTCACAATGACCTACAAAGCCATCCACAACCTATCTCCTCCATACATCTGTGACATGGTCTCCTGGTACCTACACGCAACCTTCGATCCTCTCAAGACCTCCTTCTCTACTCCCCTCTCATCTCTTCCTCCCACAACTGCATCCAAGACTTCTCCCGTGCTTCCCCCATACTCTGGAACTCTCTACCACAACACATCAGACTCTCGCCTACCATAGAAACCTTCAAAAAGAACCTGAAGTCCTACCTCTTCTGACAAGCCTACAACCTGCAGTGATCCTCAACCTACTGAACCGCTGCACAACCAGCTCTACCCTCTCCTAGTGTATCCTCCCCATCCCCTGCAGAGTGTGAGCCCTCGCGGGCAGGGTCCTCCCTCCATATGTACCTGTGTGCCTTGTTTTTTGCTCATGTTTAATGTATTTGTCTATATTTGCCCTGTATTCACATGTAAATGGTGCTATAAAGATGTATAATAATAATAATTCACGGGTTCGCTCATCCCTAGTAATGACCAAGGTCACGTTTACTTTTATTTACCGTAGTGTTCATGTTGAGTACAATGGATTCTAATGTTTATCCGATACTATTGACTTAGTGGTTGGCCACCGGGCAGAACATGTTCATGTCTTTAAAAATGAAATGGGAACCTAATTGTATGAAACTCTGCTAACTCAGATATTTCCAAAAATATCGTATAACAAACCAACAAAACATGCACAGTAAACTTCACGTGGCTCTTCAAAAATGTGCTAACAACAACATTCTTCACATGGCTTAGCATTTCACACAGCAGCTCAGTGTGGTAACTTTTTATGCGCTCTATTCATCTATTCATCCCCTCTTCTACTCAGAAGTAACACTGCATGATCGTGTTACACATGGGGCATTTTCGTTTATATTGATACACAAGAACATAACTTGCATCGTGGCATTGATGCCAAATCCACCTTCTGAAGGACGCCATTGAACCTCAGTGTATCCAATTGACTTTAATGTAGTTCATCTGGGTTTCATCAATGTCATTGCGCTTTTGACAACAAAAGTTATTGTGGATTATTGTGATAAAGAAATAACAAAAAGAACAAGACTACCCTCAAGTAGTTGCATAAATTACATGAACAAAGCCATTCCGGCACCGTTTTGAGCTTTCTTGGGGCAGCCTTCATTCACTTTTATCTTCCCAAATGTTAAACCCATCATTATTATTGCCCTGCACCAATTCTCAACTTCCCGCATACGATAAAATCCAGCACGCACTGGTTTTTTTTTACCTTATTTCCCATTTCATTTTATGTCCCAGGATTGTAACCAGTACAACGAGCGCCCAAATGATCATCCTTTATGGCTCTATAAAAGCTATAACAAGAGGAAGAAATTGCAAAAACAAAAAAAAAGAAGAATATATTAAAGTTATACAGATACTAAACCTACGGGTGTATCCCCGTCGTCGACATGTAAACCAGTTGGGTTCCCTTTGATTACGCTTAGTGACGTTCTATTTTTACGGTCAGTGATAAAGTTTAAAAAGTTTGTGGCCTCGTCGATGCTGTTGATGGCGGCGGATTTTAGGCTCCCAACATTCGCTCTGATTATTGTATTTTGTATCTCTTCATGGAAGCCGGGAGAAGATGATTTCTCTTCTCCCTCGCGTCCTATTTTTGCCTCGTGTTCGCTCTAGCAATCGCTGACATGAACATGCTGAAGAGGAGCAGGACTCGTCAGCGTTTGATTGCGAGTTGTCAGCTGCCAGAGGCTAGCGTCAGAGCGAATATTGTAGCGGCTGGCATTGATGGATTGGAGCCGCGTCTTATAAATAACAAAGTGGATTCATGTCACATTTTGAAGATTTTTTAATGGGAAACTTTTACATGTAAAATTGTGTCTAACTCACCGGGGGCTCGGCGGTGCACCGGATCGCCTGTCTCGTTAACCTCAACTATTTAAAAAAAAAAAAAAAAAAAAGTTGAAAGTTATTTACAGTTTTTAAAAGTCCAAACAAGTGAGAGGAGTCTGCGGATATTGCAGCTTTTCGCGGACAGTCGGGGAGGAGAATATGGGGCGTAAATCAGTCCTGCACAAAAATCACGGTAATTTCAAAGACAAATTCCAGCTGGGAAGGACGAGGAGGAAATATGAGGCGGGTGGCAATTCAGATCCTGCAAGAATTATTGCGCCAAGCTGAAGTCCATTATTGCACGGCTGGTAGAATCGGTGAACTATGGCGTCCTGATCAGTGGCTGCCCGCGTGATTTACGGTCAGTGTATGCACAACGCAGCCTCCATTGCTGCAATAAATCACGCTCCATCTGATTAACTCATCTAATGAATGGGGGAACTTAAAAACAAGGACATCGTCTGTCCATCAGAAGATGCTCACAGCTTCATTCTCAGACTGCACAGTATGCTGCTAAGCTCTTATAGTTGGGGGTGTAGTTGTGGGGTCTCCCGGGGGAGTTTGCCCAAACCGGGGCACGAACAAACTGAGCCTTCGCCCTGGGTAAAAGAAAACCGATCTACAACTCTGCTCAAGGCAACCAACTAAACTGGTCAGGTCACAATAAAGAAATGTTCATACCTGGCCAAAAAGAAGCAAGCCCCTCCTACCAGACTCTTGAGAAATAGGACTAGTCCTAGGTGTCTGGATAGTACATTTATAATGTGACCCCCTCATTGCTCCACTGTAAGGCTAAAAGAGGTGATGAAGGGTCTTGGAGGATATTCTCGTGCTCTTCCATACACCATTTTAGGGAAGCAATAGCGCCCTCTAGTTTAGAGCTTTAATAACATCTATAAAATGTATTAAATTCTTTCTTTCAGCCCTCTGACGAGTTTAGTAATATTGTCATTGTACATAAACCTGCAATACTCGGGCTTCATTTAATCTCTGCATTGTGTTTTTCTTCTATAATAACACTAGCGCCACTTCTATCCACAGGTTGTGTCTGGTATTGCAGCTTTAGTCTGAGCATAAGTTGCAATACCACTCACAACCTGTGGACAACTGTGGCGCTGTTTTTGGAAGAAAGCAGCCATGTTGTTCCGATATTTTACAACCCCTTTAAGTACAAATACTGGCCATCATTTATCATGTTGGCCCGATAATGGCTTTAGCGATTATATCTATTATTTATAGAGTTAAGATGTGGTCATCATAACTTAGCAACATGGCGGAACAATACAGTATGTGTGAAATTATGAGGTGGCGCTTTTCCAATCTGACATTCTATTTCCTCCTCCAGGGTGAGGCCTGTATCATGGGAGCTAAGAGAACCTACATGAAACGAAGATCAGAAAGGAAATGCATGCAGGGGAGATACGCCGGGGCCATGTCATCCGAGCCCTGTGTCTGCACGGAGGCCGACTTCGAATGGTGAGTAGACACAGAAAATGGGAAGAGGGGACAACACCGGGGGAAGACGTGACTCACAACCGCAGCACCGCAGGACAAAAACGTCAACCATTGAGCCAACAGAAAATATTATTTCTCACATTTACTGCTAAAAACTGATCATTTACTGATGAAAGTGTAGAATCCACCAATTATACTGTATCTAAATGATGCTGCTACACTGCGCCATTTATTGTCTGGATACTACTGCGTGTCTACATAGAAGTGTAGTGTTCCTATAGTACTTGTATACAATATATACAAACTAGCCCAATATAGTGCCAACATACTACCGTTATACAAAGTATTATACTGCTCCCCTAATATTTTTATGCAATGCCTACATACTAGAACCATATACTGCCTACTTCTATACAGTGCTTTTTTAGTAGTGCAATATGGTGCTCCCATAATGTTTTATATACAATGCATACACACTAGTACCATAATGTGACCACATAATACTTCCATATAGTGGTTACATCTATATAGTGACTACACAAAAGTCTCATAATGCGCCCACCTACTACTGATATACAATAATAGTACCATACATTATAGATATAATACTGATATACAGTGACTATATGGTAGCACCACAAAGTGCTCCCATATAATACTGTTACTATACAATTTCTACATACTATTACCATGTGTTGTCCACATTCTACAGCTAAATAATGCCCGAAGTCGTACCGTACAGTGCACACATGCTACTTCTTATAATGACTATATAATACCACCATGCAGTGCCCTCATAGTACTTCCATATAATGGTTATATGAAAAAGTTTGATAATGTGACTAAGTAAAGGTCTCATGCAGTACTCAAATACTACTGCTATACAAAGCCTATACATAATACCGTCATTAGTGCCTATTTATTAGTGATAAACTGAAAATACTTGAAAGTATGATGTATTCAGTGATAGACATAACAATGCAATATAGTGCCAACATGGTGGTGCCATGCATGTGGGGCGGTGGAGACCATTGGAGCCTCGTCTAATTTTGCCCCTCTTCAAACTCTTGGATGGAGGAAAATCTGTCCCGGTCACTGACTACCGAAGTCCGTAATCCTTCATTGTGAGTAGACCAACTGCTGTACCTTCATTTACCTATTGGTGGCGCTACAGGATACGTACGATTAAGAAGTATCCATCATCCAAGTGGAGAAGTTGGAGACAGAGGATTTGTGTGTGATATATGTCGGGATACAGACTGTTCGATTCTGGAGATGAATGGCCCCCGAGCCTCGGTCCCATCCGCCGGGCCAGTCTCTGACTATGCTCCACATATAACACTGCGGTATAAATCTCTGCAGGAAGAGTAAAACAAGAACACGAGCTCCAAAAGTGTCTATAAATCCCACCATGACGCCATGTCTGGCCATCTCCTGTTTCTATCTGCTCTGATAAATCCCCCTAAATCAAAGCCGTAGAGCGGAGATCTCATCCAGACCAAACACCAGATGCAGCAGGAAAGTGATGGACGTTCAGGGCATTCGATACAAGAAAGAAGAGACTTGTTTCAGCGCGGAGCATCTCGCCCGTGTGTCAGGAGATGTCGTCCTTAAAGAAGAGGAACTGGACTGGAAGCTGGAGGGCGCCGCTCAGATGTATGGGGGGTAAGTAATGTACAGTCTTCACTCTTCAGAATGCAGTCTGCTCAGGAAAGAGGCTCGCCATTACCAAAACTGATTGATGGAGTCAAACTCTACACCTGAAGGCACGGGCACATGTGTAAATCCTGAAGGCACGGGCTCATGTGTAAATCCTGAAGGCACGGGCATATGTGTAAATCCTGAAGGCATGGGCTCATGTGTAAATCCTGAAGGCACGGGCACATGTGTAAATCATGAAGGCACGGGCACATGTGTAAATCCTGAAGGTACGGGCACATGTGTAAATCCTGAAGGCGCGGGCTCATGTGTAAATCCTGAAGGCACGGGCACATGTGTAAATCCTGAAGGCACGGGCACATGTGTAAATCCTGAAGGCACGGGCACATGTGTAAATCCTGAAGGCGCAGGCATATGTGTAAATCCTGAAGGCATGGGCTCATGTGTAAATCCTGAAGGCACGGGCACATGTGTAAATCCTGAAGGCACGGGCACATGTGTAAATCCTGAAGGCGCAGGCATATGTGTAAATCCTGAAGGCATGGGCTCATGTGTAAATCCTGAAGGCACGGGCACATGTGTAAATCATGAAGGCACGGGCTCATGTGTAAATCCTGAAGGCACGGGCACATGTGTAAATCATGAAGGCACGGGCACATGTGTAAATCCTGAAGGTACGGGCACATGTGTAAATCCTGAAGGCACGGGCACATGTGTAAATCCTGAAGGTACGGGCACATGTGTAAATCCTGAAGGCACGGGCACATGTGTAAATCCTGAAGGTACGGGCACATGTGTAAATCCTGAAGGCACGGGCACATGTGTAAATCCTGAAGGCACGGGCATATGTGTAAATCCTGAAGGCACGGGCATATGTGTAAATCCTGAAGGCACGGGCACATGTGTAAGTACTGAAGTCACGGGCACATGTGTAAATCCTGAAGGCACGGGGTCATGTGTAAATCATGAACAGTATCTAGGTTAAGCAATGGAGAGGATGTGAATCTCAATCTTTTGTATGTCGTCTTGGACCTAACCAGTATTATGGACGTCCAGGTGCCATTTCCATGGACTGCAGGAGGCTCTCGCGTCAGTTGAGGGAATCTGCCTGAATCAAATTGGGAAATTAACCCAACTCTAGAGTTTGAATGCTGGATGTCCTGCGCTGTTGGCTTCTCCAGTGCTCACTTGACCAATGTTTGTTGGTTACTCCAACCCCAAATACCGATGGCTTAGTCCAAAAGATTGAACACTGAAGTTACAATACTGCGTCCAATGCCATTGTGTCCCTGGCACTCACTGGCCCCTACACACGGTTCCACTGTGGTCGTCTTCAGCAGCCTATAAACTGGAGACTACCACAGCCAAGGTGTGTGTAATATATAATGAGGGTGCAACATCAGTAAAGACATCTGACCAAAGAGAAAAAAAGAAAGAAAAACAAGACTTAAGCGATGTGTACATGTAAAAAGATATGTTTATTAGGATAAAAAATCCATAAAATCAAATAAAATCCTAAAACATTCCCAATGCTGATATCCAGACATACAAATACCCATATATAAATATAACAGTATATACATTCCAGACTTGAAAACACCAGCAAAATGTAAAGGGATATAAACCTTGAAAAATATGAGTATATGTAGCAATTTATATAAAGACGTAGATCATATGCATAAATATGCACCAAATGTGCAAAAATTGAATAAAGTGCAATAGTGTATGAAAATATAAGTATACGAGCGGCCAATATAAATGCAATAAAAAGAACTAAGAAACGGCAATATATTTAGTGTACAAAACACCGATATTGACACAATAAAAACAGTAATAATAAAGAACCCGGTTAATGATCAATAATATAATAATATAATGCTATATACTCTGCAGGGTAAAGTATAACTTTGCTATTAAATATATAAAACCCATAATGTGGGATCCTAGTCAGTATAAGAGAATGCCAATCTCGTTACTCGAGATTTCCTGAGAATGCTCGGCGGTCCTCCGAGTATTTTTTATTGCTCGGAGATTTCGTTTTCCTCACCTCAGCTGAATGATTTACATCTGTTAGCCAGCTTGATTGCATGTGGGGATTCCCCTAGCAACCAGGCAACCCCCACATGTACTGATGCTGCTAGAAGATGTAAATCATTCAGCTGCGGCGATGAAAACTAAATCTCCGAGTACTAAAAACACTCGGAGACCACCCGAGCGTGCTCGGGAAATCTCGAGTACCGAGTATATTCGCTCATCACTAATCATCATACGTATCGCTGGTAAAGTCAGCTTCATCAGGGGAGAATCTTCTTCCATCTGTAGCTGTCATGGGCTGCACTGGGCCATCTGCAGCCAGGGCATTCACAGCATCTCCTGACTCCCTGCAGTTTTAATGTCTTTAACTCTGCCTAGTCTGTGACGTTGTGATATCACATGATGCTCCTCTTGATGTCACACAATGTTCCTCTTGATGTCACACAATGCTGCTCTTGATGTCACACGATGCTCATCCTGATGTCACACGATACTTCCCTTGAAGTCACATGATGCTCCTCTTGATGTCACACGATGTTTCTCTTGATGTCACACCATGCTCCTCTTGATGTCACACCATGCTCCTCTTGATGTCACACCATGCTCCTCTTGATGTTACATGATGCTTCTCTTGATGTCACACGATGTTCCTCTTGATGTCACACGATGCTCCTCTTGATGTCACACGATGCTCCTCTTGATGTCACACGATGCTCCTCTTGATGTCACACGATGCTCCTCTTGATGTCACACGATGCTCATCCTGATGTCACACGATGCTCCTCTCGATGTCACACGATGCTCATCCTGATGTCACACCATGCTCCTCTTGATGTCACATAATGCTCCTCTTGATGTTACACGATGCTTCTCTTGATGTCACACAATGTTGCTCTTGATGTCACACAATGTTGCTCTTGATGTCACACGATGCTCCTCTTGATGTCACACGATGCTCCTCTTGATGTCACACGATGCTCCTCTTGATGTCACACGATGCTCCTCTTGATGGTGGCGGAGCATGTGCTGTGGCATGATAACATGGCTAATGTGCATCTATGCATTTATGATTTAGTCAAATTGTATTGTGGGGAGAAAAATAAATATTATCTTGATCAAAATGGTGCAGGCGGTGGTGCCTGTGCAGTAGCATCTATTGCATCTATTGCATTCCTTTTCTGGAGAAAAAAAAAATTGGATCCATCAAAATTATGCCAGCAGCGGCACCTGTGCAGAAGCATCTATTGTTGATGGATAGTAATGTACAGGCGCTGCCGCTGGCACCATTTTGATGGAGTCAATTATTTTTTTCTCCAGAAAAATGTTTTAATGAACATAATTTTTATTTATTTTTCCCCACAATAGTATAGGACTAAATCATTAATGCATATATGCATATTAGCCATTTCATCATGCTACAGCCCAGGCACCAGTGGGGCCATTTCGATGAATATTATTTATTTTTGTTTCAGCACAATATTCTATGCAGTATTTAAAATAGGGGGCAGGTCAATGAGGGATCAGTCACCTGTCATAAGACCAGAAGAATCAATATGTAACCAGAGCATAAAGCCACGCCCATAGCCCTGGCCGCATACCACCCACAGCCACGCCCACAGGCCACCCACAGCCCTGCCCAGAGGCTGCCCCAGAGCATGAGAATCTCATTAACTGAAAACTACCAATAAAGATTAAACAACAACCACAAGACGGATTTCATCACCAGGTAGCTGTTATGATCCCAGTGGCTGGGGATCACAGAAATACTAGCTAAGTAACTAAGCAAAGGACAAGCTCTAGGGAGGTGGTAACTGGACTGACCGCAAACCTGATCCTAACCAAACACACTAAAGGTAGCCGGTGAACGTGCCTAAAATCCTGGACGTCTTGACGCAGCCTGAGGAACTAACTACCCCTAAAGAGAAAGCAAAACCTCACTTGCCTCAAGAGAAATAACCCCAAAGATATAGGAAGCCCCCAACAAATAATAACGGTGAGGTAAGGGGAAAAGACACACGTAGAAATGAAAACAGGTTCAGCAAATGAGGCCCGCTAAAACTAGATAGCAGAAGACAGATAGAGAACTGTGCGGTCAGCAGAAAACCCTACAAAAATATCCACGCTGAGAATTCAAGAACCCCCACACCAACTAATGGTGTGGGGGGAGAAACTCAGCCCCCTAGAGCTACCAGCAAGCAAGGAATCACATATTAGCAAGCTGGACAAGAAACATATTGAACACTGAAGATCAAAAAATGCACAAACGGAATCTTAGCATCTCTTGAAGAGACTGGGAGCAAGGTAGTCAGAAGGAATCAGAATAGCACTGAATACATTGACAGCAGGCATTGAACTGAGAGTTCCAGTGAGTTAAATAGGAAACCAACCCACATATAACGAGACAGCTGAAGCCAGCCACAAACCTGCAGAAAGACAGCACTCACACAGTACCACCTGTGACCACAAGAGGGAGCCCAGAAATAGAGTTCACAACAGGTAGCATTGTAATCAGTATAGCGACGCCGACCGGACACTGTCTGTAGTCACTGTGCACAATCCTGCTGACTGGTCACTATGACGTTCTCAAGGCTGCACACAGATGTGTCTTCCCTAACTTCTCTCTACAGATCGGTTCACATAGAAAACAAAAGGGTTGAATCAAAGAAAATAGGGGTATCCACATGTCAAAAATGACAATCTAATTAAACCAAGTGGTACCTCAACCTATTTTAACCATTTAATGGACATAGTAATAGTTCAGTACAAAATAACATGAAAATCCGATGAAAAAAATGTACTCAAGAACCCAATATATAAAAAACAATTTTTATTAAAGAAAAACAAAGACATAATACCAAAATTACAAAAACATGATAAGCATTAAAAAGTGGGAAACCAAAATGCGGCATAAGAACCCACCATGTTGTAAAGAGGCACTACAAAAAAGCCTAAATAGCCCAATGGGATGCACATAGTAAATCTACACTCAATTACAAAGCATGTCAAAACCTTAAAGGTTCTAAAAGCAGATTATTAATAACGATGTGCAAGTAGTTACCTCTGGTGGGTGCTAATCGCCTGCCCCATGTATGTGCATCCCATTGGGCTATTTAGGCTTTTTTGTAGTGCCTCTTTACAACATGGTGGGTTCTTATGCCGCATTTTGGTTTCCCACTTTTTAATGCTTATCATGTTTTTGTAATTTTGGTATTATGTCTTTGTTTTTCTTTAATAAAAATTGTTTTTTATATATTGGGTTCTTGAGTACATTTTTTTCATCGGATTTTCAGATCGGTTCACATCTATAGAAACAATTCTGTTTCTCGTCTACTTAATTGGAACAGAAAAATGGAATTCATGCAAGTGACGGATCCTTCACGTAGATGGCACAAATGGTGGCTGGTGGTCCCCCACATTGCATATGACCTTCCTGTGATGTACTTTTAAATGGAATGTGTAATCACAAAATGACGTATTATTTAAATAAGGTTTTTGTGCTTAATGTATTTTTTAGATTTTTTTGCCATTTTTTCACAATAGGTGATGTCACAGCTCACCTCCTCCTGTACAATGACTGATAACACCTCTATATACAGTAGATAACACAGGATCCACCATTCACAATAGGTGATGTCACAGCTCACCTCCTCCTGTACAATGACTGATAACACCTCTTTATACAGTAGATAACACAGGATCCACCATTCACAATAGGTGATGTCACAGCTCACCTCCTCCTCCTGTACAATGACTGATAACACCTCTATATACAGTAGATAACACAGGATCCACCATTCACAATAGGTGATGTCACAGCTCACCTCCTCCTGTACAATGACTGATAACACCTCTATATACAGTAGATAACTCAGGATCCACCATTCACAATAGGTGATGTCACAGCTCACCTCCTCCTCCTGTACAATGACTAATAACACCTTTATATACAGTAGATAACACAGGATCCACCATTCACAATAGGTGATGTCACAGCTCACCTCCTCCTCCTGTACAATGACTAATAACACCTTTATATACAGTAGATAACACAGGATCCACCATTCACAATAGGTGATGTCACAGCTCACCTCCTCCTCCTGTACAATGAATGATAACACCTCTATATACAGTAGATAACACAGGATCCACCATTCACAATAGGTGATGTCACAGCTCACCTCCTCCTCCTGTACAATGACTGATAACTCCTCTATACACAGTAGATAACACAGGATCCACCATACACAATAGGTGATGTCACAGCTCACCTCCTCCTGTACAATGACTGATAACACCTCTTTATACAGTAGATAACACAGGATCCACCATTCACAATAGGTGATGTCACAGCTCTCATCCTCCTCCTGTACAATGACTGATAACACCTCTATATACAGTACATAACAGGATCCACCATACACAATAGGTGATGTCACAGCTCACCTCCTCCTGTACAATGACTGATAACACCTCTATATACAGTAGATAACACAGGATCCACCATTCACAATAGGTGATGTCACAGCTCACCTCCTCCTCCTGTACAATGACTGATAACACCTCTTTATACAGTAGATAACACAGGATCCACCATTCACAATAGGTGATGTCACAGCTCACCTCCTGTACAATGACTGATAACACCTCTATATACAGTAGATAACACAGGATCCACCATTCACAATAGGTGATGTCACAGCTCACCTCCTCCTCCTGTACAATGACTGATAACACCTCTATATACAGTAGATAACACAGGATCCACCATTCACATTAGGTGATGTCACAGCTCACCTCCTCCTGTACAATGACTGATAACACTCCTATATACAGCTGATAACACAGGATCACCATTCACAATAGGTGATGTCACAGCTCACCTCCTCCTCCTGTACAATGACAGATAACACCTCTATATACAGTAGATAACACAGGATCCACCATTCACAATAGGTGATGTCACAGCTCACCTCCTCCTCCTGTACAATGACTGATAACACCTCTATATACAGTAGATAACACAGGATCCACCATACACAATAGGTGATGTCACAGCTCACCTCCTCCTCCTGTACAATGACTGATAACACCTTTATATACAGTAGATAACACAGGATCCACCATACACAATAGGTGATGTCACAGCTCACCTCCTCCTCCTCTTGTACCTTTACATATGTTCTTAGATTTTTTAGTACGTTACATGGGGTCTAATTGAGTCTTTTGATACTAATATATATGTGGATTTCCTGAAACACCAGGAAGTTTGAGTCTAGAATAAGCCCCAGTGTCCAGTGTGAGAATGCAAGATTTCCAAATGTATTTATTTTTTTATATAAATTTTCTGATTGGAGTATAAAAATGTTGGTAAAATTTTCTAAAAATTAATTTAACACAAAATTCATATTTGAGCAATAATTCATTTTCGATGACACATTTCCTTTGATGATGAGTCTGTAAAGTGAAATATGAAGAGGCGACGTTTAGCATAAGTCGCTTCCGTTCCATTGTTTCTCCATCATCTGCAGTCGATCTAATCAATGCTGAATTAGAGTCATCCTGAATGCGCCGCTCTCTGGTGCTGAATGTAATTTAAGAAATAAAATATTATGTTAGGATCCCTCCAGCGGTCCGCAGACGGTTCCTAGTAAAAAGCTCTTTTACAATGAGATTATTAAGCCCCCCGGGCTCCGTGTTACTGAGCGCGAGATTCCTGCCTTAGTAATTTGTCGATAAATGCTATTATGCCGACTGAGGAGCTGAACGCTTGGATTCACTCGGCCTCACAACTTTAAGGCACACTAGAAAAACTTTTGTGCAAGTTTTGTCAGAAGATTGAATCTTAAAGGTTATATATAAGTTGTATATAAAAATCCGACGCCGGGATCCCGGACAGCGGAGGGCAGCGCTAACACCGAACCCGGGGTGATCGTGATTAGAGGAGGCAGCGGAGGTCAGCGCTAAAACCCAACCTGGGGTGATCGTGATTGGAGGAGACAGCGGAGGTCAGCTCTAAAACCCATCCTGTGGTGATCGTGATTTGAGGAGGCAGCGAAGGTCAGCGCTAACACCCAACCCGAGGTGATCATGATTGGAGGAGGCAGCGGAGGTCAGCTCTAACACCCAACCCGGGGTGATCCTGATTGGAGGAAACAGCAGAGACAGCGGAGGGCAGCGCTAACACCCAACCCAGGGTGATCCTGATTGGAGGAGACAGCGGAGGGCAGCGCTAACACCCAACCCAGGGTGATCCTGATTGGAGGAGACAGCGGAGGGCAGCGCTAACACCCAACTCTGGGCGGTCTTGATTGGAGGAGACAGCGGAGGTCAGCGCTAACACCCAACCCGGGGTGGTCTTGATTGGAGGAGACAGCGGAGGTCAGCGCTAACACCCAACCTGGGGTGGTCTTGATTGGAGGAGACAGTGGAGGTCAGCGCTAACACCCAACCCAGGGTGATCGTGATTGGAGGAGGCAGCGAAGGTCAGCTCTAACACCCAACCCGGGGTGATCGTGATTGGAGGAGACAGCAGCAACAGCGGAGGGCAGCGCTAACACCCAACCCAGGGTGATCCTGATTGGAGGAGATAGCAGAGACAGCAGAGGGCAGTGCTAACACCCAACCCGAGGTGATCATGACTGGAGGAGGCAGCGGAGGTCAGCTCTAACACCCAACCTGGGGTGATCATGTTTGGAGGAAACAGCAGAGACAGCGGAGGGCAGCACTAACACCCAACCCGGGGTGGTCCTGATTGGAAGAGACAGCAGAGACAGCGGAGGTCAGTGCTAACACCCAACCCGGGGTGGTCCTGATTGGAGGAGACAGCAGAGACAGCGGAGGTCAGTGCTAACACCCAACCCGGGGTGGTCCTGATTGGAGGAGACAGCAGAGACAGCGGAGGTCAGTGCTAACACCCAACTCGGGGCGGTCTTGATTGGAGGAGACAGCGGAGGTCAGCGCTAACACCCAACCCGGGTTGGTCTTGATTGGAGGAGACAGTGGAGGTCAGCGCTAACACCCAACCCGGGGTGGTCTTGATTGGAGGAGACAGTGGAGGTCAGCGCTAACACCCAACCCGGGGTGGTCTTGATTGGAGGAGACAGTGGAGGTCAGCGCTAACACCCAACCCGGGGTGATCCTGATTAGAGGAAACCTCTACATGTCCAACTTGATCCCACATTTAGATATTCGGAAGCCTCCAGTACAGATCTGGCTGTAGCGTAATGCGACTCATTGAGCCACAGGGATCACAGGACTGACTAGAAGGCAACAGTGTTTTGAGGAGGACCCGAATAATGGCGTGTCCTTATGTTCTGAAAGCTAGGTCTTTGTCTCTTCCTACAGATGAGCCGTTCCTCTCCGGCATTTCCAATTTACTGACATTAACAGAATGGCTCCAACTTCACTCTTCTCTGTTTTTCCATGTACTGGTTCCCGATTACTGAGAGAATATAATTGAAAATAGTCTACTGGTCGGGTCCCAGTGATCTACTGGGAAAGAAGAAAAGGGATTGCACAATGAACTAATAGGCCTTCATTTCCCCATGGGTTTGATTAGATTGGATCATAATTTGGTAAGTGATTCCCTGAACAATGTTTAGGAGGAGAGGGATCGGAAGTAATGGAGATGGGAAATGGAGACAGAAAGCCATTATTAGTAGATAATAGTTGGGGAACAACGATAGCCGGATGAGCGGAGTGTAGCTCACAGGTTGGGGGTAATGGAGTGCAAGCAAAATGGGCTTTGGAACAGTCATGGAGTTATCCGGGGAAGTTGGGTCCCAAAGCATTTGGTTAATATTTTGTATCAAGTCAGTGTGTAACCTGAAGCTCATGGGCCCTAATGTCATATCTCCCCCAGGGCCCCCAATAATCATAGGTCTTAAAAGTATTGGGGTTTCCATATGGACCAATGAGATCTTTAAAGCCCCCATTAGGCTCCAGGGTGCGACAGCAAGCCCTGCACCCACTATACTTACATCCTGCATAAAGGTACAAGTATGTAGTTCTACAATATTTAGTTACTCAGCCCCGTTTCCACCATCTTTTACTGTCAGTGACTAAAAATGCAGAAACAATCTATATCATACGGTTTTCTAATGGGGGCACCTGGTTCTTACCTCTTGTTTGATCCAGTTACCCCATGTGAGAGCCTGATGAAGGGTCATTCATGCGAAACGTTGACCAACTCCGAGCTATGGTTAATGACATCACTTTTGTTTGCAGCGTTTATATTTGCATTTAGAATATTACTAAGGCTCAATAAAGTCCTACTAACCATCCTGTACTGGAGTGCTAATCCTTCTCTCTATACATCTGGACGATATTGGAGGAGCAAGTGGTCGGCTCCCTAGGAAAGCACACATATACCGTACATACACACACACACACACACATACCGTACATACACACAAATACACACACACACACATATATACAGAACACACACACATGCACACATACACACACACATGCAGACACACGCATACATACAGAACACACACATGCACACACAGTCACACGCATACATACAAAACACACACATGCAGACACAGTCATGCATACATACAGAACACACACACATACACACACACACACACATGCAGACACACGCATACATACAGAACACACACACATGCACACACTTACACACACACACACACACATCCATACACACATACAGACAGACATACAGACACACACACACACACACGCATACATACAGAACGCACACACATGCACACATACACACACATGCAGACAGACATACAGACACACACATGCACACCACACATACACACACACATACAGACACATCCATACACACACATACAGACAAACACACACATGCACACACACACACATACATACAGAACACACACACATGCACACACATACACACACACACACACACACACACATGCAGACACATCCATACACACATACAGACAGACATACAGACACACACACACGCATACATACAGAACGCACACACATGCACACATACACACACATACACACACATATACATACAGAACACACACACATGCACACACATACACACACACATACACACGCAGACACATCCATACACACACATACAGACAGACATACAGACACACACACATGCACACACACACATACATACAGAACACACACATACACACACCCCACTTTATGGGATCAAAGGTGCCTGAAATGTTGCACACCACAGTGAGCTGAACACACCAGCTACTGCTGCACGAGTCTCTTGACTGTTACAACTTCTGAGCTCACAGAGCATTGTCTACACTGGATACAATTGTGTCCACTTCTCAGCAGAGAGCAGAGCCAGATTACTGACAGAATACTAATATCTTACACTTTGTTTTTCCATTCCTCATCATTACCATTGGAAAGTTGCAGAACGTTTTCATTTATACAGAGATTAAGCTTCATTTACATAAAACCAGAAAACTGATTAAATTGATGCACATCAATCCAGACTCATCAATTAAAGAGATCAACCTGGGAATGTGCAGTACGAATATCATAAAAATGAAAGAAAATGATTAATATTATAAAATCAATAAAAGTTAAAATTGGATTATTATTATTAACCATCACTTTGTCCTAATGATCTCCGCTCTCCCCTTAGTGATTATGGCTACGAGCGACACAGTAACGGTCAGTGCCTGCCTGCGTTTTGGTACAACCCTTCATCCTTGTCCAAAGATTGCAGCCTGGGGCAAAGTTACCTGAACAGCACCGGGTAGGTGACACGCTCCACATACACCTGATCCCAGATATATTCAATGGGTGGGGTATTGTTTCCTTTTTTTTTTTTTTTTTAAGTTTATGGATAATTAATCTAGCAGAAATACCTTAACCCTTCAGACCCTGGTGATTATTATCATTAATGTTTTACATTCATGTAAACCTACCCAGGAGCTCTGTAATCACTGATAACTCTGGTGATGTTTATGTTTATTAAAATTAAGTTATTAAATGGCATTTTGTCCAAGTACAGTTGTGCTCAGAAGTTTACATACTCCAGCAGAATTTTTGCTTTCTTGGCCTTTTTTCAGAGAATATGAATGATAACACCAACACTTTTTCGCCACTCATGGTCAGTGGTTGGGTGAAGCCATCTATTGTCAGACTACTGTGTTTTATCTTTTTAAATCATAATGACAACCCAAAACATCCAAATGACCCTGATCAAAAGTTGACATACCCCATTTCTAAGTACTGTGTGTTGCCCCCTCTAACACCAATGACAGCTTGAAGTCTTTCTCCCCAGAGTGGCTCAATGATATTGAGGTCAGGAGACTGAGATGGCAACTCCAGAACCTTCACTTTGTTCTGCTGTAGCCAATGACAGGTCGACTTGGCCTTGAGTTTTGGATCATTGTGATGTTGGAACGTCCAAGTACATCCCATGCGCAGCTTCCGTGCTGATGATTGAACATTTGCCTCCAGTATTTGCTGATAACGTGCTGCATTCATCTTTCCTTCAACTTTGACCAAGTTTACTGTGCCTTTGTAGCTCACACATCCCCAAAACATCAGCGATCTACCTCTGTGCTTTACAATAGGAATGTTGTTCCCTTCGTCATAGAGAATTACGTCACGGCTTGTGATTGGTCGCTGAGCGGTCACGTGGGCCGCTGCGACCAATCACAAAGCCGTGACATCTTCTAAGGCCCTGAACGCGCTCATTCTTAGGAACGGAAGATGCCGATTACTACCAGGGCTCGTCGGAGAGGTGAGTATAGCAATATTTTTTATTTTAATTCTTTATTTTACACTTAAATATGGATCCCAGGGCCTGAAGGAGAGGAACCATAGTATCCCATTGCACTGCATTGGGTTTCGAGTTTCGGCCGACCCCGACTTTTTTATAGGATCGACCGATTTCACTCGACCCGACTTTTGAGAAAGTCGGGTTTCGTGAAACCCGACCCGATCCTATAAAACTAAAAGTCGCTCAACCCTATTTAGTAGCCATTCACACCCATTTGTGTCAACTTCTGTGCATGTCATCAGGCCAAAATCTCCAGGGGATATGAACTTTTGATCAGGGTCATTTGGATGCTTTGGGTTGTCATTATGATTTACAAAGAGAAAACACAGTAGTCTGACAATAAATTGCTTCACCCAACCACTAACCATGAGTGGAGAAATGTTTTGGTGTTATCATTCATATTCTCTGAAAAAAAGGCCAAGAAAGCAAAAATTCTGCCAGGGTATGTCAACTTTTGAGCACAACTGTACATAGGATACAATGCTGATGGACGAGCAATCAATCGGTCATCAGCTATTTCTTCCAACATCACCAAACATATGAACGTTGGGCTCGGCAGAGCGTTCATCTAAGGGAATAGTGCACTCTGACAGCAGCTTATCTCCTAAAGAACAAAATGGCAGGAATTAAAATCCAGATTAAGGGGTCTTCATACACATTAGACTGTCGGCCGATCCCTCTGATATTAGCAGGTACGGCCAGACTTTGTCTAATGTATATGGAGACCTTTAGGTATTTATGACGTATCGTCTTTATCAGATGGGCGCGAGTACACCCCCTGCAATCTCATTGGTCAGCTATTGTAGCTCCGGCTGTGTTTAGATGTGCACGTTATAGAATCTTTACATTGTGCAGACACGCAGATCGTATTCTACACGTCATGCAGCTATTTAGGGTGCACTGCAGCGTCCTAGAGTAAAAATCAACATTACTGAAGTCTGTGCACTATCCCAATGTGTCCAAAATAGTAAATGTAACTACTTTGCAGTAGCTGCTGATTGTCTCCATGGTAACAGACTACAAACAAACTCTGAGTAGTCGGATTCTGTAGTCAGATTCCAATGTGTCTTAATTTCTCCGGGAAAATCTCCTCTATATATAAAAGATTTTTTCATGTTTGGGACATTGTAGAGAGTCTTCTTCTCTGCTCAATAGATGGAAATGTATTGTGAGTTTCTTCACGTATCATTCCGTACTGTATGGATCTTCTTGTGTCGTTCTGCATGGAATTTATACAGATAATATCTCAGTTATAGAAAGGTTGTATCCAACAACTGCACGGACGGTGTAAGAGAACAGTACACGGCCAAACCTCAGCAGTGTCCGGGGAAAGCTCCGCACGGGCTCCGAGTCACTACGATGGACGGGAAGCTGACTGCAGAACAAGGACACAATGTCACATTTGTACTGCAGTTAGAGGAGGTATGGGTTCACATGTACACTGCTGAGTATACTGTGTGTCTCCACCACAACAGCGCCACTCATGTCCGTGTGGCTGTCTCTGGTACTGCGTGCGGCTCATACACATTCGTTTTATTATTAGACAAGTCTATGGGGCAAGGTTTGCCCCTTTAATTGGGATTCAGAGAGGTAGAGATTTTATTCTACAGTCGATTTCCCAGGATGCTTTGCATTTTTCGCAGCGTTCTACTGATTACAATTTAATAATGCCAGTGTCCCTGCAATTATTAACCATTACCGGCCGATGACGGAGAGTTCATTTACAGCAGTTTATCGTCGTGGTCATCGGCAATATAAAAATGGATGGATCCAGAATTGCATGAGACAAGTGAAATAAGGCGCTGAGCCCGGCGGTCCGTGCTGTGCCGAGAGGGGGCTTCATTGTCCTCACAGCTGTTATTTATGCCGCCAGACTCACTAATCAATGACCAATTACTGTACCGAGAAATAGTAGTCTGAGATAACCAATTATGTAGCGGAGGGAATGAAGATTAATGGGAATACAGAAACAGATTAATATTTGTGTAAGGAGCGCTGAGTCCGCAGTGTCCAAAAGAGAAAAATTAGGACACATAAGGCGGAAATATGCAGGCCAGCTGCAGATTCGGTTGCTGTATACATTATCAGATAGATCTCTTAGACCTGATGGGGCAGATGTACTTACTGTAAAAATCCATGTCAGAATGGCTGAATAATCCTGATATTAGAGGGCAGCGTCGGACTGGGGCACCTTGGGCCCACCAGAGAAAATCATTCTTGGGGCCCACTATGTAGCTACATAGAAATAGATACAAGACCACCAATTGTGCGGTAAAAAGCGCTAATATCAGGGTATAATATAAGGTAGTTCACGTCTTAATTATGTAGCAAGGGTTGGGGTAGCCCCCTCACAGAATATAATGTAGCCCCCTCATAAAATATAATGCGGTCCCCTCTCATAGAATATAATGCAGCACCCCACAAAATATAATGCAACCCCCTATGACGCAGTCCCCACCATAGAATATAATGTAGCACCCCCATAGGGTATAATGCAGCCCCCCTCATATAGTATAATGCAACCCACCACAGAATATAATGTAGTCCCCTGAGAGAATGCAGTTCCACCACAGAATATAAGGCAGCCCACCCATAGAGTATACTGTAGCCCCCTGATATAGTATGATGTAGCCCCCCATAATATAATGTAGTACCCTGAGTATAATACAGTCCCCCCACAGAATATAATGTAGCCCCCCCAGGGCCGTATTTAGAGTTTCTGCTGCCCTAGGCACTTTTAGTGCTTCCTGAGTATGACACTATCGGCAGTGACTTTGGCAAGAATCGCTGATGTGAAAGTCGCCTTTTGCAGCAGATCCGGCAGTTTTTCTGCATGTGCCGCGTAACGGATCTCTTACAGCAACACTGCGTTCGGCCTCATTCATTCCCTATGGGATTTGTGGCACTTGCTGTGATCTGGCAAATGCGGTACCATACCTCCCAACTTTTGAAGGGAAGGAGGTATAAAGTTTGCGCGCGCGTAGTGCGCCGTGGCAAATTTTAGGCCACGCCTCTGACCACACCCATTTCACAACTAGTCACATCCATATCCACGTCCCAACCACACCCATTTAGCACTGCTGATCACACTGTTTTATATACAATAATTATAAACAAAAAAAAAGTGGCCACACAGTGCTCCATACTGTATAATGGCCACACATGATACTCAATACTGTATAACGGCCACCACACATGATGCTCCATACTGTATAATGGCCACACACAGTTCTCCATACTGTATAATGGCCACACATAGTGCCCCATACTGTATAACGGCCACACATGATGCTCCATAATGTATAATGATCCCAAATGATGCTCAATACTGTATAATGGCCACAAGAAATGCTCCATACTGCATACCGGCCACACATGATGCTCCATACTGTATGATGTCCATTGGCCACACTGTTGTGAATTCTGCTTTTGGGCTCCCTCCGGTGGTTGTAGGTGGTAATGCAGTTGTCCCTGAGTTGCAGTCCTGGTCAGGTGTATCTGCTGATTGCAGTTCTGACTGGGGTATTTAGGCGTGCAGGATTCATTAGTCCTTGCCAGTTGTCCATGGTTGTTGGGAGGTTTTGTGTTATGGACTGGTGATTTAGGAGCGACATGCGACGAGCTCTGAGCAGGTGGTAACTATACTGACCGCAGTTCCTGATCTCAACACAACACTAGAAGTAACCGTGGGATGTTCCTGTCACTCCCTAGACACCTCGTCACAGCCTAAGAGCTAACTACCCCTAAAAGGTAGAAACAGGAAAGCTATCTTGCCTCAGAGAAAATCCCCAAAGGATAGGACAGCCCCCCACAAATAATGACTGTGAGTGGAGAGGGAAATGACATACGTAGAATGAAACAAGATGTAGCAAAGGAGGCCACTTCTAGCTAGATAGATAGTACAGGACAGAACACTGTGCGGTCAGTAATAAAAACTAGAAAAAGTCCACCACAGAGAATGTAAAAATCTCCACACCTGACTAAAGGTGTGGAGGGCAAAATCTGCTGCCCAGAGCTTCCAGCTTAGCTGAATACATACATACTGATAAGCTGGACTAAAGAGAAAAAACATACAATGTGCTGAACAATAAGTCCACAACAAGTGGACTGCAAAAGGACAAGCAAGGACTTATCTTTGCTGAACTGGTCAGAGTGTCAAAGAATTCCAAAAGAGCTGTGACTCCAAGCAGGAACAATTGGCAACTGGCATTGACTGAGGGATAAGGCCAGACTAAAATAGCCGAGCCAGAAAGACGATCAGTGGAAGCAGCTGCTGATGCTAAATCCAAGAAGCAGCCATTCCACTCAAAACCACTGGAGGGAGCCCAAGAGCAGAACTCACAAAAGTGCCACTTACAACCACCGGAGGGAGCCCAAGAGCGGAATTCACAACAGTTTTGGTCCTGGTTTGGTTCCTTCTGCCTTCTGCCAAATCAGCAAAGATAAGTGTCTGGTTTTGTTTCTGTGGCACACATGCTGTGTGCTTAATAATTCTGTACTATTCAGTGTTTTTTTGTCCAGCTTAGATTGTGTCAGTATTTTCTCAGTCTTGTTGGATTCTCTGGAGTGGCAGATATACATTCCATGTCTTTAGTTAGATTGTGGAACTTTTTGTATTATCTGCTGTGGATATTTTTGGAAGGGTTTTAATACTGACCGCTTAGTATTCTGTCCTATCTTTCCCTATTTAGCTAGAGTGGCCTCTTTTGCTGAATCCTGTTTTCTGCCTGCGTGTGTCTTTCCTCTCCTACTCACAGTCAATATTCGTGGGGAGCTGCCTATCCTTTGGGGTTCTGCTGTGAGGCAAGGTAGTATTCCTATTTCCATCTATAGGGGTATTTAGTCTTCCGGCTGTGTAGAGGTGTCTAGGGTTTGTTAAGCACACCCCACGGCTACTTCTAGTTGCGGTGTTAGTTCAGGTTTTGCGGTCAGTACAGTTTCCACCTACTCCAGAGAAAGTTCATGTGGCTCCAAAGTCACCGGATCATAACAGTACAACTGGCCAAACCGAGCGAACTAATCAGACCTTGGAGACTTATTTGAGATGCTTTGTGTCTGCTGATCAGGATGATTGGGTGGCCTTTTTGCCATTGGCCGAGTTTGCCCTTAATAATCGGGCTAGTTCGGCTACTTTGGTTTCGCCTTTTTTTTGTAATTTTGGTTTTCATCCTCGTTTTTCTTCTGGGCAGGTTGAGCCTTCTGACTGTCCTGGTGTGGATTCGGTGGTTGACAGGTTGCAGCAGATTTGGGCTCATGTGGTGGACAATTTGGTGTTGTCTCAGGAGGAGGCTCAACGTTTTGCTAACCGTCGTCGGTGTGTTGGTTCCCGGCTTCAGGTTGGGGATCTGGTCTGGTTGTCTTCCCGTCATGTTCCTATGAAGGTTTCTTCTCCTAAGTTTAAGCCTCGGTTTATTGGTCCTTATAGGATTTCTGGGATTATTAATCCGGTGTCTTTTCGATTGGGGCTTCCGGCCTCTTTTGCTATCCATAATGTCTTCCATAGATCTTTATTGCGGAAATATGTAGTACCCGTTGTTCCCTCTGTTGATCCTCCGGCCCCTGTGTTGGTTGATGGGGAGTTGGAGTATGTGGTTGAGAAGATTTTGGATTCTCGTTTTTGGAGGCGGAGGCTTCAGTATCTTGTCAAATGGAAGGGTTATGGCCAGGAGGATAATTCTTGGGTTTTTGCCTCTGATGTCCATGCTGCTGATTTGGTTCATGCTTTTCATCTGGCTCGTCCTGATCGGCCTGGGGGCTCTGGTGAGGGTTCAGTGACCCCTCCTCAAGAGGGGGGGGTACTGTTGTGAATTCTGCTTTTGGGCTCCCTCCGGTGGTTGTAGGTGGTAATGCAGTTGTCCCTGAGTTGCAGTCCTGGTCAGGTGTATATGCTGATTGCAGTTCTGACTGGGGTATTTAGGCGTGCAGGATTCATTAGTCCTTGCCAGTTGTCCATGGTTGTTGGGAGGTTTTGGTCCTGGTTTGGTTCCTTCTGCCTTCTGCCAAATCAGCAAAGATAAGTGTCTGGTTTTGTTTCTGTGGCACACATGCTGTGTGCTTAATAATTCTGTACTATTCAGTGTTTTTTTTGTCCAGCTTAGATTGTGTCAGTATTTTCTCAGTCTTGTTGGATTCTCTGGAGTGGCAGATATACATTCCATGTCTTTAGTTAGATTGTGGAACTTTTTGTATTATCTGCTGTGGATATTTTTGGAAGGGTTTTAATACTGACCGCTTAGTATTCTGTCCTATCTTTCCCTATTTAGCTAGAGTGGCCTCTTTTGCTGAATCCTGTTTTCTGCCTGCGTGTGTCTTTCCTCTCCTACTCACAGTCAATATTCATGGGGGGCTGCCTATCCTTTGGGGTTCTGCTCTGAGGCAAGGTAGTATTCCTATTTCCATCTATAGGGATATTTAGTCCTCCGGCTGTGTCGAGGTGTCTAGGGTTTGTTAGGCACACCCCACGGCTACTTCTAGTTGCGGTGTTAGTTCAGGTTTTGCGGTCAGTACAGTTTCCACCTACTCCAGAGAAAGTTCATGCGGCTCCAAAGTCACCGGATCATAACACCACACATGATGCTCCATACTGTATAATGGCCACACAGTTCTCCATACTGTATAATGCCCCTCCCCCTCCTGTATGCATGGCTCATCTCCCTTCCATCCCATATGCACGGCTCATATTCCCCCTTGCATGCATGGCTCATATTCCCCCTTGTATGCATGGCTCATATTCCCCCTCCTGTATGCATGGCTCATATTCCCCCTCCTGTATGCATGGCTCATAGTCCCATCCCATATGCATGGCTCATAGTCCCCCCTGTATGCATGGCTCATCTCTCCACCCCCGCCCCCACTCCTGCTCCCATCTTGCATGGCGCGCCAGCTTAAGTCCTCCTTCATCCCCCCCTGTCCCCCATACTCACCTGTCCCACACTGCACGGCCTCGCCGACATCCCTCGCGCTATGTCCCGACTCCCGGCGCAGCACCTTCTTCCTGCCTGAGCGGTCCTGTGATGCCGCTCATTAAGGTCATGAATATGCGCATATTCATGACCTTAATGAACGGTACCACGTGACCGATTCAGGACGAGCTGCAGACGCCGAGACCATCGCTGGACCAGGGCAAGTATCATCTTCAAGGAGGGTGGGAGCCAGTCTGAGCCTGTTAGAGGGCATCTGCCAGCAGGTTTTTTCTGTGTATTATACCACCATGATGTGGGAGCTGAGACTCTGATCCCAACGTTGCTTTGCTTACTGGGTTATTTGTTGCAGCTTCAATTAAATCAGTGTTTTATCAGCAGGGGATTATCACTCCAGGACTAGGTATCACGAGCCTCATAGTGAACTGCTTTGTATAATTCTCTAATCCCTCCCACAACAAGTGCAGCTTTCTGCCTATGCACAGTGTACAATGAAAGCTGCCAATCAGGGGTATGGACAGAGTTATACACAGCTCAGCATTCAGAGAACTGAAGATAAAACAGGAATCAAAAATGCAGCAAGCATCACAGTAAGTTACACATTGCTGGAATCAGTGTCTCTGCCCTATATCATGCTGCGGTAAAATTGTATAGTAAAAATCTGCTGACAGATTCAAACATTAAACAGTGACACTTGGGGTACAGGATAATGACACTGACACTCGGGGTACAGGATGATGACGCTGACACTCGGGGTACAGGATAATGACGCTGACACTGGGGGTACAGGATAATGACGCTGACACTCGGGGTACAGGATAATGACGCTGACACTCGGGGTACAGGATAATGACGCTGACACTCGGGGTACAGGATAATGACGCTGACACTCGGGGTACAGGATAATAACACTGACACTCGGGGTACAGGATAATGACACTGACACTCGGGGTACAGGATAATGACGCTGACACTGGGGGTACAGGATAATGACACTGACACTCGGGGTACAGGATAATGACACTGACACTGGAGGTACAGGATAATGACACTGACACTGGGGGTACAGGATAATGACACTGACACTGGGGGTACAGGATAATGACACTGACGCTGGGGGTACAGGATAATGACACTGACACTGGGGGTACAGGATAATGACAGTGACACTCGGGGTACAGGATAATGACACTGACACTGGGGGTACAGGACAATGACACTGACGCTGGGGTGCAGGATAATGACACTGACACTCGGGGTACAGGATAATGACACTGACACTGGGGGTACAGGATAATGACACTGACACTGGGGGTACAGGATAATGACACTGACACTTGGGGTACAGGATAATGACACTGACACTCGGGGTACAGGATAATGACACTGACACTGGGGGTACAGGATAATGACACTGACGCTGGGGTGCAGGATAATGACACTGACACTCGGGGTACAGGATAATGACACTGACGCTGGGGTGCAGGATAATGACACTGACACTCGGGGTACAGGATAATGACACTGACACTGGGGGTACAGGATAATGACACTGACACTGGGGGTACAGGATAATGACACTGACACTTGGGGTACAGGATAATGACACTGGGGGTACAGGATAATGACACTGACACTGGGGTACAGGATAATGACACTGACACTGGGGGTACAGGATAATGACACTGACACTGGGGGTACAGGATAATGACACTGACACTGGGGGTACAGGATAATGACACTGACACTGGGGGTACAGGATAATGACACTGACACTCGGGGTACAGGATAATGACACTGACACTGGGGGTACAGGATAATGACACTGACACTGGGGGTACAGGATAATGACACTGACACTGGGGGTACAGGATAATGACACTGACACTGGGGGTACAGGATAATGACACTGACACTCGGGGTACAGGGTGATGACACTGACACTCGGGGTACAGGGTGATGACACTGACACTGGGGGTACAGGATAATGACGCTGACACTCGGGGTACAGGATAATGACACTGACACTGGGGGTACAGGATAATGACACTGACACTGGGGGTACAGGATGATGACACTGACACTTGGGGTACAGGATAATGACGCTGACACTGGGGGTACAGGATAATGACACTGACACTCGGGGTACAGGATAATGACACTGACACTGGGGGTACAGGATAATGACACTGACACTGGGGGTACAGGATAATGACACTGACAGTTGGGGTACAGGATAATGACACTGACGCTGGGGTACAGGATAATGACACTGACGCTGGGGTACAGGATAATGACACTGACACTCGGGGTACAGGATAATGACACTGACACTGGGGGTACAGGATAATGACACTGACACTGGGGGTACAGGATAATGACACTGACACTGGGGGTACAGGATAATGACACTGACAGTTGGGGGTACAGGATAATGACACTGACACTCGGGGTACAGGATAATGACGCTGACACTGGGGGTACAGGATGATGACACTGACACTCGGGGTACAGGATAATGACACTGACACTGGGGGTACAGGATAATAACACTGACACTGGGGGTACAGGATAATAACACTGACACTGGGGGTACAGGATAATGACACTGACACTCGGGGAACAGGATAATGACACTGACACTTGGGGTACAGGATAATGACACTCGGGGTACAGGATAATGACACTGACACTGGGGGTACAGGATGATGACACTGACACTGGGGGTACAGGATAATGACACTGACACTGGGGTACAGGATAATGACACTGACACTCGGGGTACAGGATAATAACACTGACACTGGGGGTACAGGATAATGACACTGACACTTGGGGTACAGGATAATGGCACTGACACTCGGGGTACAGGATAATAACACTGACACTGGGGGTACAGGATAATGACACTGACACTCGGGGTACAGGATAATAACACTGACACTGGGGGTACAGGATAATGACACTGACACTGGGGGTACAGGATAATGACACTGACACTGGGGGTACAGGATAATGACACTGACACTCGGGGTACAGGATAATGACACTGACGCTGGGGTACAGGATAATGACACTGACACTGGGGGTACAGGATAATGACACTGACAGTTGGGGGTACAGGATAATGACACTGACACTCGGGGTACAGGATAATGACGCTGACACTGGGGGTACAGGATGATGACACTGACACTCGGGGTACAGGATAATGACACTGACACTGGGGGTACAGGATAATAACACTGACACTGGGGGTACAGGATAATAACACTGACACTGGGGGTACAGGATAATGACACTGACACTCGGGGAACAGGATAATGACACTGACACTTGGGGTACAGGATAATGACACTCGGGGTACAGGATAATGACACTGACACTGGGGGTACAGGATGATGACACTGACACTGGGGGTACAGGATAATGACACTGACACTGGGGTACAGGATAATGACACTGACACTCGGGGTACAGGATAATGACACTGACACTGGGGGTACAGGATAATGACACTGACACTGGGGGTACAGGATAATGACACTGAGGGTACAGGATAATGACACTGACACTGGGGGTACAGGATAATGACACTGACACTCGGGGTACAGGGTGATGACACTGACACTGGTTGTACAGGATAATGACACTGACACTCGGGGTACAGGATAATGACACTGACACTGGGGGTACAGGATAATGACACTGACACTCGGGGTACAGGATAATGACACTGACACTCGGGGTACAGGATAATGACACTGACACTGGGGGTAGAGGATAATGACGCTGACACTCAGACAGCATTATATTGTGATGAGTGTCTCCCATTACTGTTAGTGTATAGCGGGGATTGTCCATGTGTAGTGGAGATTGTTGGTGTGTAGCTGGGATTGTCGATGTGTAGCGGGGATTGTTTGTGTGTAATGGGGATTGTCAGTGTGTAGAGGGGATTGTCGGTGTGTAACGGAGATTGTCTCTGTGTAGCAGGGATTGTCAGTGTGTTGCAGGGTTTGTTATGTGTTGCGGGGATTATCGGTGTGTAACGGGAATTGTTGTTGTGTAAGGAGAACTGTCTCTGTGTAGCGGGGATTTTCGGTAAGTAGCGGAGATTGTCAGTGTGTAGCGGAGATTGACGTGTGTAGCGGGGATGGTCGGTGTGTAGCGGGGATTGTCTGTGTATAGCGGGGATTATTGGTGTGTAGTGGAGATTGTCGTGTGTAGCAGGGATTGTCGGTAAGTAGTGGAGATTGTCGGTGTGTGTGTAGTGGGGATTGTCTGTTTGCAGTACAGGTGTCACGGAGTGACTGACTCGGTATAAAATGACCCAACTGTAGGTCTGTCACGAACAGCACAACACAAGGGAACACCGGGGACACAATTACAACGGTGGGCCCTGTCTGTAGGGACTGGGGGAATGGGCACCTCCTGCACTGGCCTGCAGATGTGCCCTGATCTTGCTACTGTCCCTATATGGGTTCTTTCAACCCGTCGCCGACCAGGATACCTAGTCCCTCACTTGCCCTGCACCTATCCCTAAGTAGGGAACTGGCAGGTGACAGTACTGGTCCCACCGCTGCACTAATACAACACGGGGTAAGGAAATACAGACAAGGTAAAGGAAAACCACACTTAGCTTAATGCTGCAAGGCACCACAGGAAGAAACACCAGATTCACTGGACACAGCGGTAGAACAACAGTTCCCAGCAAGCTCCTACTCCCAGCTTGGTCGCTGAAGAATGAACTAACACCAACAGTCAGCTGATGAACCAGGTGACCTCTTAAAGGATGGAGGGAGTGGTCACCACAAACATCAGCTGACCCAGCAGCAATGCAATAACACCAGCGGCCACGGGAGGGGGAAAACTGCATTAACCCCTGATGACCAAAAAGGAAAAAAGATCTTAAACTGAGGTAAACCAGATCTGCCACAAATCCAAGATTGGATCGTGACAGTACCCCCCTTTCAATGAGGGGCCTCTGAACCCTCAAGCTCACAACCTACAATGAGAACGTCTCGATTCACCAGAGTTCACCTCCTCAGTCACCTGACACTCAGGTTTACGTTTGACACAGCACAATAGAGATGACAACGTAGGCAGCACAAATCTCCAGAGCGCCACCCTGTGGAATGAGTTGTGTATGGGCATTACTGAGGGTAACTCCAACTGGTGTTAGGGGTCAAGTTCCCTCCTCTGCACAGGGGGAATCTCAGGCAATCTCTGCTGCGGTCTCCCATTCTTCTCCTGCCGCAGTGGAGCCTGCTCAGCAGAGACATCGGTCCCAGCGTCTCGCTCAGTCTGACTCTGTGCTAAGAGTTACTGCTGCCTTTCCTGCTTCTGCCATTGAAGTCGGTGTTGGGCAGCGGCGAGCAGACGCTTCTGGGTCTAAGTCCTGCTTTGCTCATTCTGAGCATGCCCAGAGTAAGATCTCTCAGTGGAGATCGCGGGTCACATGATCAGATACTGCAGCTGGGGCCATTGGTCCTTCAGGAAGGTCCTGTAGGTGCTCACGCTCTGGTGTAGCTTCTCATTGGTCCTTCTAGGAAGGTCCTGTACGTGCTGCAGCTATTTAAGGTTCGCATGACTGCACGGCCATGCGCTAGTATTGTTCTTTGTTAAGTGCTTTGCGCCAGTGTGGTCACGTGAGAGTGTGTTCAGGGACCCGGCTGAAATAAGCCCCTAGAATGCTGGCACCTCCGGCGAGGAGTTTGTGTTTGAATGTGTTCAGGGACCCGGCTGAAATAAGCCCCTAGAATGCTGGCACCTCCGGCGAGGAGTTTTGTGTGCATGCGTGACCACTGACTGCTCTCTGTGTGGGCAGTTAGCCTGTGCCTCTGTGAGAGTCTAACAGGGCACAGTGCTTTTCTTTCATGACTACTCGGTGAAGTAACTGAGTTAGTCCATACCGCCATATCGTGCCGCCGTTGCTAGCAGCAGGTACTCCTGCACGGTGGACCCCGAGCTGCGAACGCACCAATATCAATAAAACATCTCTATTTATTCGATGCGTTCCGCTAGCCCTAACATTAAGTCTTCGGACTGACAATGGCTGACACCCGATATGGCCCGATTACCCTTGAACTCCAGATTCCAGTTCCACACTTCCACCTGATATTTTTGGTGGACACCCACATGTAATCATTCACACACAGGTCCGGACCTGAACGTTTATTTTCATGCATGCGTCTGCCACAAGATGGTGAACTCTTTACAGAACCGACAACAGAGGCGTCCCCCTGTGTCACCAAACTCACTTCCCCACTAAGCATCGAGGGACCCACCACCCTCCTCTGACCCCTCCTCCTAAGAGGTCTCTGACATACTGGGTTAGAATGTAGTGAGGGTAGAGTCTTGCCCCTACTCCCTTCAAGCACCTCTACTGCCCCCACTGGAGAAGAAGGGGTAGGTTGTAGAAGGACGGCAGAGATCGTAGTTCCGGGCCAGCAGTCCTCACACGACTGACCCCAGCTGACTACTTCTCTGGACTGCCAGTCTATGACCGGGTTGTGTCTTTTCAACCAAGGGAGACCTAAGACCTTGGGAGTTGGTATGCCCTCCAAGACGTAGCATGACAGGGACTCTTCATGACAAGCCCCTATACGCAGATGTATATTGTCTACGACTTGGGTAATGCTCCCCTGGCTGAGCGGGGCAGAGTCAATGGCCTGGACGTTTAGGGGTCTAGCTAGCGACCTACTCATCAGGCCATGGGTCTGGACAAAATGAGCATCCACCAAATTGACTCCTGCTCCACTGTCCACAAGAACCGGAACATTCTCAGTTACCCCACCAACAACCACCTCAGCAGGTAAGGTACCCTGAGACGAGAAAATGGAGGAAATATACACTCCCTGGTCGCTTCCTTCCACACATCCAGGGGGACGCGGCTTTTTAGATGGAACAGGAATTTTGGCGTGAGCTGGGCAGACATTGATAAAATGACCAGTCTGCCCACAGTAAAAACATGCCCCCACACCACGGCGAACCTCAGACAACCCCGTTTGGGAACCAACTCCTCCCACCTGCATGGGTTCGTCCGCCTGGTCAGGTGTGTCCTCCTCCATAGCAAGGACTACAGGGGGCACATTTGGTGTATGCCTCTCCCTCAAGCGTCTATCCACCCAGATGGCAAGGGACATGGCGGCCTTCAACGACTTGGGGGCGGCGTACTGCACAAGAGTATCCTGCAACCTAGGGGACAGACCCTGCACAAAATGGCTCCTAAGGGCCGGGTCATTCCACTGTGTGTCAGTGGCCCACCTCCTGAACTCTGAACAGTACTCCTCAGCCAGCCGACCCCCCTGCTTGATCTTACGGAGTCGGGATTCCGCCAAGGAGACGCCGTCTGGGTCACCATACACCAGCGCCAGAGCTGCAAAAAACTCGTCCACTGACCGTAGAGATGGCGAAGCAGTCGGCAGGGAGAAGGCCCAGGATTGGGGATCACCTTTAAGAAGGGAAACGATGATTCCCACCCGTTGTTCCTCACTCCCTGATGAACGAGGGCGGAGCCTGAAGTATAACTTGCAGGCCTCCTTAAAAAACAAAAATGTATCTCTCCCTCCAGAAAACCTGTCAGGGAGAGATATCTTGGGTTCTGGTAGAGCCTGTACCTGAGCCGAGGCCCAGAATCCCAAAAAGTGCTGCAGCTGCTGCACCACCTCACCACGCAGCACCTTACACTCATCGGTGAGAGTCTGCAGTAATTGGGCAAAGGCCTGCATTTGGGCCATGGCTCACCAGAAAAAATGTGACGGTCGGTGTTAATGTCACTGAGTGACTGACCCGGTATAAAACGACCCAACCGTAGGTCTGTCACGAACAGCACAACACACAAGGGAACACCAGGGACACAATTACAACGGTGGGCCCTGTCGGTAGGGACTGGGGGAATGGGCACCTCCTGCACTGGCCTGCAGATGTGCCCTGATCTCGCTACCGTCCCTATACGGGTTCTTTCAACCCGTCGCCGACCAGGATACCTAGTCCCTCACTTGCCCTGCACCTATTCCTAGGTAGGGAACTGGCAGGTGAGAGCACTGGTCCCACCGCTGCACTAATGCAACACGGGGTAAGGAAATACAGACAAGGTAAAGGTAAACAACACTTAGCTTAATGCTGCAAGGTACCGCGCAGCAGGAAGAAACACCAGATTCACTGGACACAGCAGTAGAACAACAGTTCCCAGCAAGCTCCTACTCCCAGCTTGGTCGCTGAAGAATGAACTAACACCGAGAGTCAGCTGATGAACCAGGTGACCTCTTAAAAGATGGAGGGAGTGGTCACTACAAGCATCAGCTGACCTAGCAGCAATGCAATAACACCAGCGGCCACTGGAGGGGGAAAACTGCATTAAAGGGCACCTGTCACCCCGTTTTTTCGGTATGAGATAAAAATACCGTTAAATAGGGCCTGAGCTGTGCATTACAATAGTGTATTTTGTGGACCCCGATTCCCCACCTATGCTGCCGAAATACATTACCGAAGTAGTCGTTTTCGCCTGTCAATCAGGATGGTCAGGTCAAAAAGGTGTGGTGTCCTCCCCCAGATCTTGCGTAGTGTTCCGTTGGTGGCGTAGTGGTGTGCGCATGCCCAAGGTCCCGAATCCTCTGCCAGGGGTGTGAAAACAACAGCGATGTCCGTTATTCCATTGGTGGTCGGTGGGCGCGGCCATCTTGCTTTGGCCGCAGAATCGGCGCTCTGCTGGCCGCGGCTTCAGGAAAATGGCCGCGGGCATCCGCGCGTGCGCAGATGGCTATCGCGGCGGCCATTTTCGTGAAGCTGAGATGCGAATTCTGCTTCACGAAAATGGCCGCCGCGATAGCCATCTGCGCACGCGCGGATGCCCGCGGCCATTTTCCTGAAGCCGCGGCCAGCAGAGCGCCGATTCTGCGGCCAAAGCAAGATGGCCGCGCCCACCGACCACCAATGGAATAACGGACATCGCTGTTGTTTTCACACACCTGGCAGTGGCAGATGATTCGGGACCTTGGGCATGCGCACACCACTACGCCACCAACGGAACACTACGCAAGATCTGGGGGAGGACACCACACCCTTTTGACCTGACCAGCCTGATTGACAGGCGAAAACGACTACTTCGGTAACGTATTTCGGCAGCATAGGTGGGGAATCGGGGTCCACAAAATACACTATTGTAATGCACAGCTCAGGCCCTATTTAACGGTATTTTTATCTCATACCGAAAAAATGGGGTGACAGGTGCCATTTAACCTCCGATGACCAAAAAGGAAAAAAGGTCTAATTAAACTGAGGAAAACCAGATCTGCCACAAATCCAAAATTATAATAGATGAATGTGGATAAAATCTGCGCTGCTGTGACAAATAATGGATCCAGATATAGTTGTAAGGTGTTCGGGTGGTTTATTCAACGCGTTTCGAAGCTCATGGCTTCTTCTTCAGGAAGTTTCCACACAAAGATATGCCTTTGTGTGGAAACTTCCTGAAGAAGAAGCCATGAGCTTCGAAACGCGTTGAATAAACCACCCGAACACCTTACAACTATATCTGGATCCATTATTTGTCACAGCAGCGCGGATTTTATCCACACTCATCTATTATAACGTCTCTAAGAGGTCGCAGCGCCGACCTGTGGATCTGCAGCAGCTGACAACTACACGCTTTTACTGTGTACCACCAGGTGAGCAGTTCTCTCATAATTGATTAGAAGCAATCCTGGGGATAAGACCCTATTTGCGCTTTTTTTGTCTCCTACTTTTCTATACTAACAAATCCAAAATTGGATCGTGACAACAGGTAGGAGTTATAGGGGGAGGCCAGAAATAAAGAAGATGGGTGGGAGTCATAGGTGGTGGCCGGAAACAAAGAAGAGGGGTTGGAGTCATGGGGGATGGCCAGAAATAAAGAAGATTGCCTGTGTGTAGCAGAGATTGTCAGTGTGTAGCAGGGATTGTCGGTGTGTACCGGAGGTTGTCGGTGTGTAGCGGGGATTGTCAGTGTGTAGTGGGGATTGTCAGGGAACACTATTTCAGTACCTCATGCTCTCGTGTCCCGGTTCTCGGAATATTACATGGATTTTACTCCCCGGTTCATGGAATATTACATGGATTTTACTCCCCGCTATGAACGTTTTCTGACCTTTCACGATTTTAAGATTTGGCTCTTTTAAGACTAAAGAAACATAAAGGTTAGTTCCGAAAATATGATTTGGCTTTTTCACGGATATTTCAGGTGCTGCGATAATCAATGATGTTCCCGGAGAAGAAATCCATAATTTTTATTATCAATAAAGATTTCTTTTTCCCATATCTGCTCTCCAATTAATATACGCGGCGCCGGGGGAAGAATAGTCAGTTTTATTCTTGGCAACTCGTGTGCATAACCAATAATAAAAGCGGGAACTTCTTATTTCACATTGACATTCATGCACAGAAATCCTTTATTATTTCTGCTGCAAACATATAAAATGTCTCTCTGCATTGCTGCAACATTAACATAGCTGGGTCCAGGCGTGACAACGTATCTGTGCAACACTGTATCCTGGGTGCAACATAGCACGATAATAAAGAAGAGGGGTGGGAGTCATAAAGGAGTAGCCGGAAATAAAGAAGAGGGGTGGGAGTCATAAAGGAGTAGCTGGAAATAAAGAAGAGGGGTGGGAGTCATAAAGGAGTGGCCGGAAATAAAGAAGAGGGGTGGGAGTCATAAAGGAATGGCCGGAAATAAAGAAGAGGGGTGGGAGTCATAAAGGAGTAGCTGGAAATAAAGAAGAGGGGTGGGAATCATGGGGAGTGTCCGGAAATAAAGAAGAGGGGTGGGAGTCATAAAGGAGTGGCCGGAAATAAAGAAGAGCGATGGGAATCATGGGGAGTGTCCGGAAATAAAGAAGAGGGGTGGGAGTCATGAGGGGTGACCAGAAATAAATAAGAGGGGTAGGAGTCATAGGGGGGTGGCCAGAAATAAATAAGAGGGGTGGGAGTCATGGGGGGTGGCCAGAAATAAATAAGAGGGGTGGTAGCCATAGTTGGGTGGCTGGAAATAAAGAAGAGGGATGGGAGTCATAGGGGGGTTGCCAGAAATAAAGAAGGCGGGGTCACATGACGCCTGAAAATTTAATCCATCTATTTTCTAAAGTAAATACGCAAAGAAGAAAAAAGAGCAAACCCAGATAAAAAAATGTCAAAAGTTTATTCACAAAATATATTTTTAACACAAAAAAATTGCAAAAATCACATTAAAGGACAAAGTGGATGGTGGAATTACACCGGTGTAAAGCATAAGGTCCACAGTTAATATAGTGGATGGGAAGACCAAAAAATAGCAGCAAATCTCATCAGGTGCCAGCGCCTATGAAGTTGATGCTCCCATAAGGAAAAAAGAATTCTTGTTGAAAAACATGTGAAAGAGATCAACATTAAGGCTATGTGCACACGTCAGGATTCTTTGCAGAAATTTCCTGAACAAAACCAGACTTTTTCTGCAGGAAATCCGCATGTGTTTTTTTCGTGGAAAAAAACGCAACATGTGCACAAAAATTGCAGATTGCATTCTATTAATAGGATTCTTAATGGATGCGTTTTTTTCTCGGTTTTATAGCGAAAAAACGCGAAAAATCCAGAAGGTGTGCACACAGCCTAAAGAGGTGTATGTCACTAACTTAGTAATAAGGTGTATACCGCTTTAAGAGAGCCAAAACTACATTAAACAGTGCTCTCACCCATAGTTTCCACCTGGGACCAAATGCTGTCGGCCCCAACGCGCGTTTTCTAAACTAATCCTGCCCCTGACTGCATTGATTGCAGCGCTGGCTTCCTTTCGGTCACTGCTGCCCCCTTAGAAATCCTGCGCATGTCGCATTCTCTTTGAGAAGACCACCGTCGCCTCTTGTCTTCTTTCTTAATCCTTTCTCTGTTTATAGGGAGACATCCAGAGAACTAACATTCAGGTAGACTTTGGTGATGGCATAGCGGCTTCCTATGCCAACCTCAGTGCCACAGAAGACGGGGTCAAGCATATCTATCAGAGCGTGGGCATCTTCAGAGTTCTGGTGCAAGTAGACAACAGCCTGGGCTCGGAGAGTTCTGTGCTTTATCTGCATATAACAGGTAAGTGCTCAGTCATGTGCGGGAGCAATCAGAAGGACTGACTCCATTCTAAATTCCCTGTTATTTGAAAAATGTAGAAACGTTCTGCTGTTTGCAACAAACTAGTCCAACAAGAACCGTATAGGAAGCCAACATGGCAACACAGCAAGTGGTGAGCTGAGCACAAAATGCCACTTGTCTGACTCCAGCTGTCTCAGGATTCTTCACCCCTTCATCACCAGTGTGTTAGCGCCCAATGAAGCCCCTCTGGCTGTTATGACCTGCTGTACATGTGATGGTGGATAGTCAGACACCAGATTCTGGCAGTGTTCCTCAGGAATCTCAGCCTAAGGCTGAAGGATACAAGTTATAGGAGGTGACGAGTGCACGGGGCAGCGGCGGCCCTTGTGTGGTGCGAGGAGTCGCCCGATTGCCCTGCTTTCATATTACAGGACACGAGTATTTGGAATATTACATAGTGAAGATATGACGCGCGGATACACTGTAAGACTGGTGGGGAAGCTATTTCCTCCGAAAGGCCATTTGGATATTTCTACCGTCCTGCAGAGGCCGTACAGACGGCACAATAATTCCACCCACAAAGTCCTGACGCTGGACCTGGTGTCAGGACTAACATGTTTCATTACACGAGTCTCAGAGTTCAATAGTGAACACTGCTCATAGAGCAAGAGGAAGTCAATGGGCCAGCGGCCATCAAAATACAGCCACCAGCCCAAGTACCACAGTCAGGGCCGTATTTTGAGTTTCTGCTGCCCTAGGCACTTTTAGTGCTGCTTCCCCCATTGGTGAGTATGACACTATCGGCAGTGACTTAAGCAAGAATCGCTGTTGTGAAAGTCGCCTTTTGCAGCAGATCCGTCAGTTTTTCTGCATCTGCCGCGTAACGGATCACTTATGGCCCACCCATATCCACGCTCCAACCACACCCATTTAGCACTGCTGATCACACTGTTTGATAAACAATAATTATAAGCAAAAAAAATATATGGCCACACAGTGCTCCATACTGTATAATGGCCACACAGTGCTCCATACTGTATAACGACCCCACATGATGCTGCGTACAGTATAATGGCCACACATGATGCTCCATACTGTATAATGGCCACACATGATGCTCCATACTCTATAATGGGCCCACATGATGCTCAATACTGCATAATGGCCACACAGTGCTCCATACTGTATAACGACCCCACATGATGCTGCGTACAGTATAATGGCCACACAGTGCTCTATACTGTATAATGGCCACACATGATGCTCCATACTGTATAATGGCCACACATGATGCTCCATACTCTATAATGGGCCCACATGATGCTCAATACTGCATAATGGCCACACAGTGCTCCATACTGTATAATGGCCACACAGTGCTCCATACTGTATAATGGCCCCACATGATGCTCAATACTGTATAATGGCCACACAGTGCTCTATACTGTATAATGGCCACACAGTGCTCCATACTGTATAATGGCCACACATGATGCTCCATACTCTATAATGGGCCCACATGATGCTCAATACTGCATAATGGCCACACAGTGCTCTATACTGTATAATGGCCACAAATGATGCTCCATACTGTATAATGGCCACACAGTGCATTTTACTGTTATACTGTATAATGGCCACACATGATGCTCCATACTGTATAATGCCCCCCCCTCCCATCTTGTATGCATTGCTCATCTCCCCCCTCCCATCTTGTATGCATGGCTCATCTCCCCCCTCCCATCTTGTATGCATGGCTCATGTCTGTTGTGGATTCTATTTTTGGGCTCCCTCTGGTGGTTACGGCTGGTACTGGGTGACTTTGGTGGGTTGCGGTCTCTGGTTTCCACCTGTCCATCAGAGGCTGGGTGTTTCCTATTTAACCTGGCTTTCCTGTCATTCCCTTGCCGGCTATCAATGTACTCAGATGTGCTCTGTTTGGTTCCTGACTACCTGCTCCCAGATCTCTCAGGATAAGCTAAGTTTTGTTTTTCAGTTGTTTGGTTTTTTGTCCAGCTTGCTAATTATGACTCTATGCTAGCTGGTAGCTCTAGTGGACTGAGGTTCTCCCCATGTGCCATGAGTTGGCACATGGGTTCTTGTAATCTCAGGATGGTTTTTGATTAGGGTTTTTTGCTGACCGCTCAGACCCCTTTTGTATCATTCTGCTTTCTAGTTATAGCGGGCCTCATTTTGCTAAAATCTATTTTCATCTCTATGTGCGTGCCTTCCTCTCATTTCACCGTCAATACATGTGGGGGGCAACTATACCTTTTGGGGTTCATTCCTCTGGAGGCAAGCTAGGTCTTTATTTCCTCTGCAGTGCTAGTTAGCTCTTAGGCTGGCGCGTGGCGTCTAGAATCAATGTAGGCACGCTCCCTGGCTATTTCTAGTTGTGTTTGTCAGGAGTAGGGCAGCGGTCAGCCCAGGTTCCATCACCCTAGAGCTCGTCCGTTATTTATGTTATTTTGCTTGTCCAGTGTGATCCCCAGCCATTGGGATCCATGACACATCTCCCCCCCTCCCATCCTGTATGCATGGCTCATCTCACCCCCTCCCATCCTGCATGCATGGCTCATCTCACCCCCCCATCCTGTATGCACAGCTCATCTCCCACCCATACTGTATGCATGGCTCATCTCACCGCCCTCCCATCCTGTATGCATGACTCATCTCACCCCCCATCCTATATGCATGGCTCATCTCACCCCCCTCCCATCCTGTATGCATGGCTCATCTCACCCCCCTCCCATCCTGTATGCATGGCTCATCAGCCCCCCTCCCATCCTGTATGCATGGCTCATCAGCCCCCCTCCCATCCTTTATGCATGGCTTATCTCACCCCCCCATCCTGTATGCATGGCTCATCTCACCCCCCTCCCATCCTGTATGCATGGCTCATCTCACCCCCCCTCCCATCCTGTATGCATGGCTCATCAGCCCCCCTCCCATCCTTTATGCATGGCTCATCTCACCCCCCTCCCATCCTATATGCATGGCTCATCTCACCCCCCTCCCATCCTGTATGCATGGCTCATCTCACCCCCCTCCCATCCTGTATGCATGGCTCATCAGCCCCCCTCCCATCCTGTATGCATGGCTCATCAGCCCCCCTCCCATCCTGTATGCATGGCTCATCTCACCCCCCTCCCATCCTGTATGCATGGCTCATCTCACCCCCCCTCCCATCCTGTATGCATGGCTCATCTCACCACCCCTCCCATCCTGTATGCATGGCTCATCTTCCCTCCTGTATGCATGGCTCGGCTCCCTGCTCCCATCTTGCATGGCTTAGCTCCCCGTCCTCCTTCATCCTCCCCCCGTCCTCCCTGGCTGTCATACTCACCTTTCCCACACCGCGCCGACCATCCCTCCATATCTGTCCCGGCGCAGCACCTTCTTCCTGCGTGAGCGGTCACGTGGTATCGCTCATTAAGGCCATGAATATGTGTCCATATTCATCACCTTAATGAGTGGTACCATGTGACTGCTCACACAGGATGAGATGCCGGCGCTGAGACCAAGCATCGCTGGAGTAGGGTGAGTATGAAGTTTTCAAGGAAGTGGGCAGGCGGCAGGTGGGCGGGCGGCCGGGGGGGGGGGGTGGTCGGTCGGGAGGTGACCCCGGACTTTAATTAAAAAAACAAAACGGAAAAAATCGCTTGTTAAGGGAAGACCCCCCCCCCCCATCGTCCCGCCCTAGGCACGTACCCTCAAGTGCCTAGTGGCAAATACGGCCCCACAGTCCCTGGAAAAAGTCCAGTAAGAGACATAAACAGCCCATGGACCTGAGGTTCCCCTCCCCTGCTGTAAGATAAAGATCGGCATGTATGTTGTGAAATAGAGCACGCTGGAATAACCTAGGCTGGTCTACTACAGCCAGTATAACCTGGGCATCTCCTGTATATAATTATATATGTACAGCTGGTATAACATGGGCATCTCCTGTATATAATTATATATGTACAACTGGTATAACCCAGGTATCTCCTGTATATAATTATATATGTACAGCTAGTATAACCTGGGCATCTCCTGTATATAATTATATATGTACAGCTGGAATAGCCTGGGCATCTCTTATATATAATTATATATGTACAGCTGGTATAACCTGGGTATCTCCTGTATATAATTATATATGTACAGCTGGTATAACCTGGACATCTCCTGTATATATTTATATATGTACAGCTGGTATAACCTGGGTATCTCCTGTATATAATTATATATGTACAGCTGGTATAACCTGGGTATCTCCTGTATATAATTATATATGTACAGCTGGTATAACCTGGGTATCTTCTGTATATAATTATATATGTACAGCTGGTATAACCTGGACATCTCCTGTATATATTTATATATGTACAGCTGGTATAACCTGGGTATCTCCTGTATATAATTATATATGTACAGCTGGTATAACCTGGGTATCTCCTGTATATAATTATATATGTACAGCTGCTATAACCTGGGCATCTCTTATATATAATTATATATGTACAGCTGGTATAACCTGGGCATCTCCTGTATATAATTATATATGTGCAGCTGGTATAACCTGAGCATCTCCTGTATATAATTATATATGTACAGCTGGTATAACATGGGCATCTTCTGTATATAATTATATATGTACAGCTGGTATAACCTGGACATCTCCTGTATGTAATTATATATGTACAGCTGGTATAACCCGGGTATCTCCTGTATATAATTATATATGTACAGCTGGTATAACCCGGGCATCTCCTGTATATAATTATATATCTACAGCTGGTATAACCCGGGTATCTCCTGTATATAATTATATATGTACAGCCGGTATAACCTGACTATCTCCTGTATATAATTATATATGTACAGCTGGTATAACCTGGGTATCTCCTGTATATAATTATATATGTACAGCCGGTATAACCTGGGCATCTCCTGTATATAATTATATATGTACAGCTGGTATAACCCGGGCATCTCCTGTATATAATTATATATGTACAGCTGGTATAACCTGGGCATCTCCTGTATATAATTATATATGTACAACTGGTATAACCCAGGTATCTCCTGTATATAATTATATATGTACAGCTAGTATAACCTGGGCATCTCCTGTATATAATTATATATGTACAGCTGGAATAGCCTGGGCATCTCTTATATATAATTATATATGTACAGCTGGTATAACCTGGGTATCTCCTGTATATAATTATATATGTACAGCTGGTATAACCTGGACATCTCCTGTATATATTTATATATGTACAGCTGGTATAACCTGGGTATCTCCTGTATATAATTATATATGTACAGCTGGTATAACCTGGGTATCTCCTGTATATAATTATATATGTACAGCTGGTATAACCTGGGTATCTTCTGTATATAATTATATATGTACAGCTGGTATAACCTGGACATCTCCTGTATATATTTATATATGTACAGCTGGTATAACCTGGGTATCTCCTGTATATAATTATATATGTACAGCTGGTATAACCTGGGTATCTCCTGTATATAATTATATATGTACAGCTGCTATAACCTGGGCATCTCTTATATATAATTATATATGTACAGCTGGTATAACCTGGGCATCTCCTGTATATAATTATATATGTGCAGCTGGTATAACCTGAGCATCTCCTGTATATAATTATATATGTACAGCTGGTATAACATGGGCATCTTCTGTATATAATTATATATGTACAGCTGGTATAACCTGGACATCTCCTGTATGTAATTATATATGTACAGCTGGTATAACCCGGGTATCTCCTGTATATAATTATATATGTACAGCTGGTATAACCCGGGCATCTCCTGTATATAATTATATATCTACAGCTGGTATAACCCGGGTATCTCCTGTATATAATTATATATGTACAGCCGGTATAACCTGACTATCTCCTGTATATAATTATATATGTACAGCTGGTATAACCTGGGTATCTCCTGTATATAATTATATATGTACAGCTGGTATAACCCGGGCATCTCCTGTATATAATTATATATGTACAGCTGGTATAACCTGGGCATCTCCTGTATATAATTATATATGTACAGCTGGTATAACCCGGGCATCTCCTGTATATAATTATATATGTACAGCTGGTATAACCTGGGTATCTCCTGTATATAATTATATATGTACAGCTGGTATAACCTGGGCATCTCCTGTATATAATTATATATGTACAGCTGGTATAACCTGGCCATCTCCTGTATATAATTATATATGTATAGCCGGTATAACCTGGGTATCTCCTGTATATAATTATATATGTACAGCTGGTATAACCTGGGCATCTCCTGTATATAATTATATATGTACAGCCGGTATAACCTGGGTATCTCCTGTATATAATTATATATGTACAGCCGGAATAACCTGGGCATCTCCTGTATATAATTATATATGTACAGCCGGTATAACCTGGGCATCTCCTGTATATAATTATATATGTACAGCTGGTATAACCCGGGCATGTCCTGTATATAATTATATATGTACAGCTGGTATAACCTGGGCATCTCCTGTATATAATTATATATGTACAGCTGGTATAACCTGGGCATCTCCTGTATATAATTATATACGTACAGCTGGTATAACCTGGGCATCTCCTGTATATAATTATATATGGACAGCTGGTATAACCTGGGCATCTCCTGTATATAATTATATATGTACAGCCGGAATAACCTGGGCATCTCCTGTATATAATTATATATGTACAGCTGGTATAACCCGGGCATGTCCTGTATATAATTATATATGTACAGCTGGTATAACCTGGGCATCTCCTGTATATAATTATATATGTACAGCTGGTATAACCTGGTCATCTCCTGTATATAATTATATACGTACAGCTGGTATAACCTGGCCATCTCCTGTATATAATTATATATGGACAGCTGGTATAACCTGGGCATCTCCTGTATATAATTATATATGTACAGCCGGAACAACCTGGGCATCTCCTGTATATAATTATATATGTACAGCTGGTATAACCCGGGCATGTCCTGTATATAATTATATATGTACAGCTGGTATAACCTGGGCATCTCCTGTATATAATTATATATGTACAGCTGGTATAACCTGGTCATCTCCTGTATATAATTATATACGTACAGCTGGTATAACCTGGGCATCTCCTGTATATAATTATATATGGACAGCTGGTATAACCTGGGCATCTCCTGTATATAATTATATATGTACAGCCGGAATAACCTGGGCATCTCCTGTATATAATTATATATGTACAGCTGGTATAACCCGGGCATGTCCTGTACATAATTATATATGTACAGCTGGTATAACCTGGGCATCTCCTGTATATAATTATATATGTACAGCTGGTATAACCTGGTCATCTCCTGTATATAATTATATACGTACAGCTGGTATAACCTGGGCATCTCCTGTATATAATTATATATGGACAGCTGGTATAACCTGGGCATCTCCTGTATATAATTATATATGTACAGCCGGAATAACCTGGGCATCTCCTGTATATAATTATATATGTACAGCCGGTATAACCTGGGCATCTCCTGTATATAATTATATATGTACAGCTGGTATAACCCAGGCATGTCCTGTATATAATTATATATGTACAGCTGGTATAACCTGGTCATCTCCTGTATATAATTATATACGTACAGCTGGTATAACCTGGGCATCTCCTGTATATAATTATATATGGACAGCTGGTATAACCTGGGCATCTCCTGTATATAATTATATATGTACAGCCGGAATAACCTGGGCATCTCCTGTATATAATTATATATGTACAGCCGGTATAACCTGGGCATCTCCTGTATATAATTATATATGTACAGCTGGTATAACCCGGGCATGTCCTGTATATAATTATATATGTACAGCTGGTATAACCTGGGCATCTCCTGTATATAATTATATATGTACAGCTGGTATAACCCGGGCATCTCCTGTATATAATTATATATGTACAGCTGGTATAACCCGGGCATGTCCTGTATATAATTATATATGTACAGCTGGTATAACCTGGGCATCTCCTGTATATAAGTATATATGTACAGCTGGTATAACCTGGGCATCTCCTGTATATAATTATATATGTACAGCCGGTATAACCTGGGCATCTCCTGTATATAATTATATATGTACAGCTGGTATAACCCGGGCATCTCCTGTATATAATTATATATGTACAGCCGGTAAAACCTGGGCATCTCCTGTATATAATTATATATGTACAGCTGGTATAACCTGGGCATCTCCTGTATATAATTATATATGTACAGCCGGTATAACCTGGGCATCTCCTGTATATAATTATATATGTACAGCCGGTATAACCTGGGCATCTCCTGTATATAATTATATATGTACAGCTGGTATAACCCGGGCATGTCCTGTATATAATTATATATGTACAGCTGGTATAACCTGGGCATCTCCTGTATATAATTATATATGTACAGCTGGTATAACCTGGGCATCTCCTGTATATAATTATTTATGTACAGCCGGAATAACCTGGGCATCTCCTGTATATAATTATATATGTACAGCCGGTATAATCTGGGCATCTCCTGTATATAATTATATATGTACAGCCGGTATAACCCGGGCATGTCCTGTATATAATTATATATGTACAGCTGGTATAACCTGGGCATCTCCTGTATATAATTATATATGTACAGCTGGTATAACCTGGGTATCTCCTATATATAATTATATATGTACAGCTGGTATAACCTGGGTATCTCCTGTATATAATTATATATGTACAGCTGGTATAACCTGGGCATCTCCTGTATATAATTATATATGTACAGCCGGTATAACCCGGGCATGTCCTGTATATAATTATATATGTACAGCTGGTATAACCTGGGCATCTCCTGTATATAATTATATATGTACAGCTGGTATAACCTGGGTATCTCCTATATATAATTATATATGTACAGCTGGTATAACCTGGGCATCTCCTGTATATAATTATATATGTAGAGCTGGTATAACCTGGGCATCTCCTGTATATAATTATATATGTACAGCTGGTATAACCTGGGTATCTCCTGTATATAATGATATATGTACAGCTGGTATAACCTGGGCATCTCCTGTATATAATTATATATGTAGAGCTGGTATAACCTGGGCATCTCCTGTATATAATTATATATGTACAGCTGGTATAACCTGGGCATCTCCTGTATATAATTATATATGTACAGCTGGTATAACCTGGGCATCTCCTGTATATAATTATATATGTAGAGCTGGTATAACCTGGGCATCTCCTGTATATAATTATATATGTACAGCCGGTATAACCTGGTCATCTCCTGTACATAGTTATATATGTACAGCTGGTATAACCTGGGCATCTCCTGTATATAATTATATATGTAGAGCTGGTATAACCTGGGCATCTCCTGTATATAATTATATATGTACAGCCGGTATAACCTGGGTATCTCCTGTATATAATGATATATGTACAGCTGGTATAACCTGGGCATCTCCGGTGTTATTATGGTATAGGTTGTGCCTCTCCCTCAGATCTCACCATATTCCGCATTATTCGTGTATTCGGAGCGAGGCAGCGCCACCTACTGTTGAATGAATAATTCATCTCGTGCTCCAGTCCTGACATGCTCTTGCACTGAGCGCTTTGTGTGCTTGGCTGTGTTAATCGGAGCACTGTGGGGGTCTCTGCCATTCACTGCGGGGTCTTTGCTGCTCACTGCGGGGGTCTCTGCCGTTCATCCTTTAATACCCTGATGCGCCACGCTTTTCTGAGGTTTATAAATGCCGAGAGACGCTACAGTTCACTGCGGTGACGTTTTTCTCTTTCGCTGGTTCAGCTTCTGATTGGCAATCACAGATCTGACTGCAGCAGTAAGTAACTTTACTGACAGCTTCACAAAGCCCCATTCATTCTCCCTGATGATGGCAATGGACAGGCGGAGTAAGTCATTGTTAGCGGATGCCCCGTCTGACATATTGGAGGGTCCGAAGCGCCGACTGATCCTCTGTGATAGTATGAACTGTGCGATAAAGACAGTAAATACTCAATATCAGCCATACCCGGCCCAGGTAAGTAGCGCCCCCTAATGCCCATCAGGTGACACAGGCCCAAGTCAAACATTTTACTCACAAGTAATTGTATATGTGTCCAATATTTTCACACACTTTTTTTTATATTTTGCAAAACGGGCAACTTTATTTGCTGGATGTGTGGCATCATTCATATGGACCGGATGTGTGGCATCATTCATGTGGACCGGATGTGTGGCATCATTCATGTGGACCGGATGTGTGGCATCATTCATATGGACCGGATGTGTGGCATCATTCATGTGGACCGGATGTGTGGCATCATTCATGTGGACCGGATGTGTGGCATCATTCATATGGATCGGATGTGTGGCATCATTCATGTGGACCGGATGTGTGGCATCATTCATGTGGACCGGATGTGTGGCATCATTCATATGGACCGGATGTGTGGCATCATTCATATGGACCGGATGTGTTGCATCATTCATATGGACCGTTTGTGTGGCATCATTCATATGGACCGGATGTGTGGCATCATTCATATGGACCGGATGTGTTGCATCATTCATATGGACCGTTTGTGTGGCATCATTCATATGGACCGGATGTGTGGCATCATTCATGTGGACCGGATGTGTGGCATCATTCATATGGACCGTTTGTGTGGCATCATTCATATGGATCGGATGTGTGGCATCATTCATATGGATCGGATGTGTGGCATCATTCATATGGATCGGATGTGTGGCATCATTCATATGGATCGGATGTGTGGCATCATTCATATGGACCGGATGTGTGGCATCATTCATATGGACCGGATGTGTGGCATCATTCATATCGGTCGGATGTGTGGCATCATTCATATGGATCGGATGTGTGGCATCATTCATGTGGACCGGATGTGTGGCATCATTCATATGGATCGGATGTGTGGCATCATTCATATGGACTGGATGTGTGGCATCATTCATATGGACCGTTTGTGTGGCATCATTCATATCGGTCGGATGTGGGGCATCATTCATGTGGACCGGATGTGTGGCATCATTCATATGGATCGGATGTGTGGCATCATTCATATGGACTGGATGTGTGGCATCATTCATATGGACCGTTTGTGTGGCATCATTCATATGGATCGGATGTGTGGCATCATTCATATGGATCGGATGTGTGGCATCATTCATATGGATCGGATGTGTGGCATCATATCGATCGGATGTGTGGCATCATTCATATGGACCGTTTGTGTGGCATCATTCATATCGGTCAGATGTGTGGCATCATTCATATGGACCGGATGTGGGGCATCATTCATGTGGACCGGATGTGTGGCATCATTCATATGGATCGGATGTGTGGCATCATTCATATGGACCGGATGTGTGGCATCATTCATATGGATCGGATGTGTGGCATCATTCATATGGATCGGATGTGTGGCATCATTCATATGGATCGGATGTGTGGCATCATTCATATGGATCGGATGTGTGGCATCATTCATATGGATCGGATGTGTGGCATCATTCATATGGACCGGATGTGTGGCATCATTCATATGGATCGGATGTGTGGCATCAATCATATGGACCGGATGTGTGGCATCATTCATATGGACCGGATGTGTGGCATCATTCATATGGACTGGATGTGTGGCATCATTCATATGGACCGGATGTGTGGCATCATTCATATGGACCGGATGTGTGGCATCATTCATATGGATCGGATGTGTGGCATCATTCATGTGGACCGGATGTGTGGCATCAATCATATGGACCGTTTGTGTGGCATCATTCATATGGACTGGATGTGTGGCATCATTCATATGGACCGGATGTGTGGCATCATTCATATGGACCGGATGTGTGGCATCATTCATATGGACCGGATGTGTGGCATCATTCATATGGATCGGATGTGTGGCATCATTCATATGGATCGGATGTGTGGCATCATTCATATGGCCTGGATGTGTGGCATCATTCTTATGGCCTGGATGTGTGGCATCATTCATATGGACTGGATGTGTGGCATCAATCATATGGACCGGATGTGTGGCATCATTCATATGGACTGGATGTGTGGCATCATTCATATCGATCGGATGTGTGGCATAATTCATATGGACCGGATGTGTGGCATCATTCATATCGATCGGATGTGTGGCATCATTCATATGGACCGGATGTGTGGCATCATTCATATGGACCGGATGTGTGGCATCATTCATATCGATCGGATGTGTGGCATCATTCATATGGACTGGATGTGTGGCATCATTCATATGGACCGCGTGTGTGGCATCATTCATATGGACCGCGTGTGTGGCATCATTCATATGGATCGGATGTGTGGCATCATTCACATGGACCGGATGTGTGGCATCATTCATATGGGTCGGATGTGTGGCATCATTCATATGGACCGGATGTGTGGCATCATTCATATGGACTGGATGTGTGGCATCATTCATATGGACCGGATGTGTGGCATCATTCATATGGACCGGATGTGGGGCATCATTCATATGGACCGAATGTGTGGCATCATTCATATCGATCGGATGTGTGGCATAATTCATATGGACCGGATGTGTGGCATCATTCATATCGATCGGATGTGTGGCATCATTCATATGGACCGGATGTGTGGCATCATTCATATGGACCGGATGTGTGGCATCATTCATATGGACTGGATGTGTGGCATCATTCATATGGACCGCATGTGTGGCATCATTCATATGGACCGCGTGTGTGGCATCATTCATATGGATCGGATGTGTGGCATCATTCACATGGACCGGATGTGTGGCATCATTCATATGGATCGGATGTGTGGCATCATTCATATGGATCGGATGTGTGGCATCATTCATATGGATCGGATGTGTGGCATCATTCATATGGCCTGGATGTGTGGCATCATTCTTATGGCCTGGATGTGTGGCATCATTCATATGGCCTGGATGTGTGGCATCATTCTTATGGCCTGGATGTGTGGCATCATTCATATGGACTGGATGTGTGGCATCATTCATATGGACTGGATGTGTGGCATCATTCATATCGATCGGATGTGTGGCATAATTCATATGGACCGGATGTGTGGCATCATTCATATCGATCGGATGTGTGGCATCATTCATATGGACCGGATGTGTGGCATCATTCATATGGACCGGATGTGTGGCATCATTCATATCGATCGGATGTGTGGCATCATTCATATGGACTGGATGTGTGGCATCATTCATATGGACCGCGTGTGTGGCATCATTCATATGGACCGCGTGTGTGGCATCATTCATATGGATCGGATGTGTGGCATCATTCACATGGACCGGATGTGTGGCATCATTCATATGGGTCGGATGTGTGGCATCATTCATATGGACCGGATGTGTGGCATCATTCATATGGACTTTATGTGTGGCATCATTCATATGGCCACTGTATAGGACTAGTCATATGGGTGAGTCGCCCGCCAGGGCCATGGGGTACCCGGTACCGGGTCCGGTGTTCACAGGGGGATGTCACGGTGGCGGCGACCCGGTCCGTGGCCCTGGGCGCCTATGTAAATGGGGAAAGACTTTAAAGGGATTTGGTGAAAAGAGTTTATGTTTGTGACGCCACCTGTGGTATTTGGTCCTCTGGGGTGATGTTATGGCAGCTAGATGGTATAACTTCCACAGGTGAAGTGTAGCCCCAGGGCTCCCGGTGTGTAGATGGAAGATGGTGAGGAGTGCAGTAAAGAACGAGGACACAGGTTTGCAGTCTCTTTACCTGGTTTACTGAAGACTTCAGGCAGCCACAGTCCAGGGCACCAGATCACAGGGCAGGCAGGGTCCGGGCGGCTTGGAAGCAAATCCAGAGTCCCTGCTACAGAACCCCACAGCACCCAGAATATGTTGTGCAGTTATATGTAGGTTTAATAGGTTCCATGTGAGATGCATGTCCCTAATGCGTCAGCCCACAGGCTGCGCCCCTGGGCAGAGGGGACAAGATATCCCCCTTCTGACCTCCCCCACCTTTGTAATTCCCACAGTAAATATCGGCAGGCTCCGGCCACCTGCGGCTATTGTAATGTATGTCTGGCCTGCCGCTTTTCAATTGGCCTGCCCTCTGTATCTGTGTGATATATTTTGTGTCCTGTGAGTAAAGTGTTGTCACACTGGAAATACGTGGAGAAGCAGTGATCTTTTATATGCGCCCATGTAATCAAGCAATTCCAGCCAGTGTCCTTCATTCAGACTGCAGCCAAAGCAGAGTGGACCTCCTGAAACACGGGGTGGTACTGAAAGAGGTACTCCAGCACGGTAGTACCCGTTACACTGGTGGCAGACAGCGGGATGTGATACCCCGTCTACAGGAGGAAAGGAATGAATGGAAAACAACTACCAGAAGTTAAAGAGGACTACATTAAAAGATCTGGTGGAAGCCCGAGGGTTAATCGGCAGCAACAAAACAAATGCGGATTTGATAGCAGCCATCATGGATCGCGACAGTGCAGCACCCCCCAATGTGAACGTGGAGGAGACTGAATTCCAGAGGGAGGTAAAGAACAGACTGGCGTTCTATGGCCCAAACCCTGCAGTAGAGTTCATACGAGAGGTGGTGGCTGATGTGCGTACTGATCTGAAGGAAAAGATGGCCGAGCGGACCAGGATAGAGCTAGCCAAGATGGAGATGGCAGAGCGGACCAAAGTGGAGCTGGCCAAGATGGAGATGGCAGAGCGGAGAGAGAGGAGAGTCAGCGAGCAGGGGGAGCTCTGGCCTCCTACCAGGTACCTTCAACAGTAAGCCACAAAAAGATCCAGTATAATGCCTTCCGACAGTTGGGGGAGGCAGAGGAAGACATTGATGGCTTTCTGCAGGACTTTGAGCGGCAGTGTGCCCTTCATCAAGTGAAGCCAGATGAACGGGTTCAGATTCTGGCCAGCAAGCTGACAGGCCGGGCAGCGGACGCCTATCGCACGGTACCTGATGAGGACTGTATGGACTATGAGTGGATCAAAGAAGTGATCTTGGCCCGGTATGCGCTGACACCAGAGGCATACCGCCAAAAGTTCCGCGGACTTATAAAACGCGTAACCGATACCCACGCTGAATGGGCCTGTAAATTACGGCGGTCACTGCTACAGTGGGTACAAGGGAGCCAAGCAACCACTCCAGCTGTTCTTGTTAGAACGATTCTTTAATGGACTAACCCCCGAGACACAGAAATGGCTTCGGGACAGGTGGCCAACGACTCTTGAGGAGGCCGCTTGTCTGGCCGAGGCCGCTTGTCTGGCCGATGAACATCATGATGCCAGGAGACCTTAGTTGTCCGGATCAAAGATGGTCACTAGGGGTCCGCCCATGGACCTGGAGGCCCCCAAACCACAGAAGATGGTAGGGGGACCAGCTAAAAACCCGGCCTACCACAGTCCCCTTGGGGCGCGATGCCACACCTGCCATCAGCTGGGCCACCTGCAAAGACAATGTCCCAACCGGACTCAGCATACCCTGTGGCCAGAGGCGGGAACAGCTACCTTCAGCCAGGCCGCTGTACACTGCTACCAAGGCGAAGCTGACCCGACATTGGGGGCTACGACTAACCAGGGGGTGGAAGAGATGGAGGAAGTGCTGCATGAAGTAGACCCCATGCAGGCAGCCCGGGCAGATAATCGACAACACCATTGACAGGTTGTGTGGGTTAATGGGAAACGTATGCAGGGACTAAGAGATTCCAGGGCAACTTTGACCCTTGTGAAGCCACATCTCGTCCGGGACCAAGAGAAGACGGACCGGACAGTGGCAGTCTGTGTAGCAGGGGAAGCCATACATCGACTGCCCACTGCCAGGATTCACCTGAACTGGGGAGTCGGGGATGGCGTTGTTGAGGTCGGCTTGATGATTTGCCTGCAGACGTCTTGCTGGGAAATGACTTGGGGCCCATGTTGTCTGCCTTCTCGGTTGCCCCTCTGGCTGAGACATATCCTGTGACCACGCGGAGACAAGCTCGAGCTGCGGAGGCGGAATCACACTCAGAGGAGGCCCAGGTAAGACATCCCAGCCCTACACGTATTCCCATAGCCAGACACATTTCTTGGGCCACCCCAGCTGAATTTAAGAGGGAGTTACTTGAGGATCCTTCATTGGAGGGATATCGTGGGAAGGCACAGGAGGGGAGAGGAGTAATGGAAGGGGAGCAGTTTGTATGGAAGCAGGGACTCCTCTACCGGATCACAGAGCAGCACCACACAGGGACGAGCCCCACTATAAAACGACAGCTGGTAGTTCCCAAGAAGTATAGGCAGGAGTTACTGCGAATCTCTCATGACATACCCTTGGCTGGGCACTTCGGCGTCAGTCGCACCAGGCATCGTCTGACACAAAACTTCTTTTGGCCGGGGGTAACCTATGATGTTCGTCAGTACTGCCAGACCTGTGACAGTTGCCAACGCATTGGCAAGAGGGGAGATCGATGCAAAGCCAAATTACGCCCCCTCCCGATTGTGGAGGAACCATTTAGCCGAGTAGCGGTCGATCTGATAGGGCCGTTAGCCAAACCCAGTCCGTCAGGGAAAAGGTATATATTGACAGTGGTAGATTATGTCACACGGTATCCAGAGGCGGTTGCGTTACCTGACATATTGGCAGAGACGGTGGCAGCTGCCCTGCTCCAGGTTTTCTCATGGGTTGGATTTCCCCAGGAGATTATCTCGGACCAGGGTACCCAGTTTACAGCTGAGGTGACCAACCAACTGTGGAAGCTGTGCGGCGTAAAGTCCATTAGAAGTGCCCCGTACCACCCGCAAACCAATGGGTTGTGTGAACGCTTTAACGGGACGTTAAAACAACTCATTGGGACTTTTACCAGGACCTACAGGGACTGGGAGAAATTCTTGCCACACCTCCTGTTTGCCTATCGGGAGGTGCCCCAAGAATCCACGGGGTTCTCCCCGTTCGAACTGGTATTCGGGAGGCGGGTAAGGGGACCCCTAGACTTAGTGCTAGAACACTGGGAAGGGGAGGGCATCATAGAAGGGGTACTTATTGTACCCTATGTGCTGGAATTCCGGGACTGCCTACAGGAGATGACCCAGGCTGTACGTGGGAACATGCAGGTGGCTCAGCGGCGCCAGCGCGTATGGTGCGATCAGAAGGCCAGAGAACGCACCTTTGAGGTAGGACAGAAGGTCCTGGTGTTAGAGCCCACTAGGCAGAACAAGTTCCAAGCTGCATGGCAGGGGCCCTACCAGGTAGTGGGGAAAATAGCCGACACCACCTATAATGTCGCCGATTGTGACGACCCCAGGGTTATCCGCACGTTCCACGTGAATATGCTGAAGCCCTACCAGGAGCGCCCTGAAACAGTAGTGGCCATCTGTGCACCTGAAGCAGAGGATTTAGCCGGACTTCCCTTGCCTGATGTCTTAGGGGAAAGGACTCAGTCTAAAACATGGGACCAGGTACACTTGGTTGAAGACCTAGGTCCCCGGGAGAGACAGCAGGCGGAGGCGTTGTTGAGGCAGTGACAGAGGATGTTTTCGGGGAGACCAGGGTACATTCGCCTGGCACAACACAAGGTTGAGACCCAGGATCAGACCCCCCTGCGACAACCCCCCTTCCGCGTCCCTGAGTCTGTACGAGAAGGGATGCGACAAGAGATACAAGAGATGTTGCGTTTAGAGGTCATTCAAGAGTCAGATAGTCTTTGGGCATCCCCCGTAGTGTTAGTGCCCAAGAAGGATGGGACTACACGGTTTGGTTTTGTGTAGACTATCGTAAGCTCAATGAGAAAACGGTGACGGATGCGTATCCCATGCCGCGTGTGGATGAGTTGTTAGACCGGCTGGCGGGGGCAAAGTATTTGACCACCATCGATCTATGCAAAGGCTACTGGCAGATTCCCCTTAGTCCTGACGCTATTCCCAAGTTGGCATTTGTCACCCCGTTCGGCTTATTCCAGTTTTGAGTTATGCCATTCAGGATGAAGACTGCCCGGCGACCTTCCAGAGGCTGGCTGACCGGCTTCTGGATGGTCTCCAGGACTATGCGTGTGCCTACCTGGATGACATCGCCATCTACAGTGTGACATGGGAAGAGCATCTAAATCACCAAGAGACAGTATTAGACAAGATCCACAAGGCCGGAATCACCCTGAACCCAAACAAGTGTCACGTGGGCAAAGCAGAGGTTCAGTATTTAGGGCATTGGGTGGGAAGTGGGAAACAGCAACCAGAACCAGCCAAGATTGAGGCCATAGCCAAATGGCCCACCCCACGCACTAAAACCCAGGTCATGGCGTTTCTAGGTACAGCGGGGTATTACAGTAAATTTGTTCCTAATTACAGCAGCGTAGCCAAGCCCCTCACTGATCTGAGCCGTAAGAACCAACCCTGCCAGGTAACCTGGACCCCAGAGTGTGAGGAAGCCTTCCGCCAGGCTAAAGGACGCCCTCACCAATACCCCTGTATTGGCCGCACCTGGTCCAACTAAACATTTCCTTGTTCACACAGACGCTTCTATGTTTGGATTGGTGGCAGTACTGAGCCAAGTCAGACCGGATGGCCAAGAACACCCGGTAGCTTACCTGAGTCGGAAACTACTGCCCCGTGAAGTAAGCTATGCGGCCATCGAGAAGGAGTGCCTGGCGGTAGTCTGGGCACTCAAAAAGTTGCAACCATATTTGTATGGACGACAGTTTTCCCTCCTAACGGACCATAATCCCCTAGTCTGGCTTAATCGGGTTTCCGGAGACAACGCCAGATTACTGCGGTGGAGTTTAGCCCTACAACCTCTGGACTTCACCATCCACTACAGACCCGGCAAACAAAACGGTAATGCCGATGGACCAAGTCGACAAACGGAACTTGTACCAACCCCATAAACTTCGGTCATCCCCAAACCGATCCGTTAAGGATCAGACTGTGTATGCCGATCGCGTCGCTGAAAAGGGGAGCTGTGTTACGGAACCCCCCAGCACCCAGAATGTGTTGTGCAGTTATATGTATGTATAATAGGTTCCATGTGAGATGCATGTCCCTAATGCATCAGCCCACAGGCTGCGCCCCTGGGCAGAGGGGACAAGATATCCCCCTTCTGACCTCCCCCACCTTTGTAATTCCCACAGTAAATATCGGCAGGCTCCAGCCACCTGCGGCTATTGTAATGTATGTGTGGCCTGCCGCTTTTCAATTGGCCTGCTCTCTGTATCTGTGTCATATATTCTGTGTCCTGTGAGGAAAGTGTTGTCACACTGGAAATATGTGGAGAAGCAGTGATCTTTTATATGTGCCCATGTAACCAAGCAATTCCAGCCAGCGTCCTTCATTCAGACTCCAGCCAAAGCAGAGTGGACTTCCTGAAACACGGGGTGGTACTGCCACCAAGTGTAACAGGGTCTACTGTGCTGGAGTACCTCTTTCAGTACCACCCTGTGTTTCAGGAGGTCCACTCTGCTTTGGCAGGAGTCTGTCCTGCCGGTCTCTGATGTAAGTCGTAGAGTCTGTTACAACCTTGGTGTTCGGGCTACCGGTTATCTGCCTCAGAGGGAGGCAGCTTGCTCTTAGCTGGTCTCCCCTGATGTTACTCTCCTGTGCTTCGCTCCCCTTCACGCTCACTGAACAATGTTCGGCTTTCTGTATGCCTCTTCCCAGGAGCTGTAGTACTTCAGACTACACGGCCCCTTCAGACCTTCTGCTCTATGTTGGTCTGCTCTCTCCTCTGTCTCTGTAACTTTCTAATCTCCCTTTCCCTCCAAACCACAATATATATAGGGGAGTCACCTAGTAAATAGGATCAAAAGCTCCCCCTTGTGGCCTGTGGTGTGAACATGTTGTGTGTATGGTGATTACTTGATAAAAGACATCCTTCATTGCTTCCAAACGTAACATCACCCTCCCCGTGAGGAAAGCAATGCTACTGTGCCGACCGGGACCCTGGGGCGCCACATGGGCATTGCGTGGCACCATTCATTTTAGCACTATACATAAGTAAATATTTAGACCCATGTATTTCCTTGACACTGTTGGTATTAACTATATTGACAAGTGCAGCACTTTTTAAATGGATGATATGTGCACTATGTGGCATCATTTGGGCACTATATGTCACTTCTCACCAGGGCACAGTCTCATACTATTCATATTAGAATTGTATTAAATGTTTATCAAGGCAGTCTGTATTTTTTTTCTTTGGGCTCATACTCACTTGTGAGAAACTCGGATGAGTCTCGCATGGCAATACCCGGCTCTGCTGCCGGCACTCAGATCGGAGCTTGCGGCCGCATAGGAATGCATGCAGCCGTAGGCTCCACTCCTGAGTGCCGGGTGCAGTGCCGAATATTGCCGTGCGAGACTCATCCGAGTTTCTCGCAAGTGAGTATGAGGCACTATCCGCCAGAGTCAGGGTATATGCACACGTTGCGGATTTTGCTGCAGATCCGCAGCGGTTATGACGCTGCGGATTGGCAGCAGCTTTCCCTGAGTTTACAGTACAATGTAACCCTATGGAAAACAAAATCCGCAGTGCACATGCTGCAGAAAAAAACGTGCGGAAACGCTGCATTGTTTATTCCCCAGCATGTCAATTCGTTGTGTGGATTCCGTAGCAGTTTACACCTGCTCCATAATAGGAATCAGCAGGTGTAAAACCACAGGTGGAATCCGCACAAAAACCACGGTAAATCTGCAGTAAATCTGCAGGTAAAATGCAGTGCTTTTTTACCTGCGGATTTCTAAAAACAGGTGCGGAAAAATCTGCAGAGGTTCCATCTACGTGTGCACATACCCTCAGAGGTACAGCAGGCGATACAGGGTCCCTACACTGAGCATTTAGGTGGTCCGAGGTATCCACGTGCTGCTGCTCTCATGTGTTATCATTTTGTTACAATGTATTGACATAAAGAGACAACATGTACCTGTCACATTGTATCCAGCGGTTCTGTACCGTGACCCTAATCCTAACCTTCATCCTGAAATAGAATCCTAATCTTAGACCCCACCATAACCACTGTAATCCTAGTCCTACCTCTCGCACCTTCCACATAATTGTGCCCAATAATATCAACCATCCATCAACTAAAAAATCCGCAGTCTTTGTCCTGAACAATAAAACTTGTAACAAGCCCTAAGCCTAATGCTAACCCTAGAAGCTGTAATCCTCTAAGCCCTAATTCTGGCCTTAACCTTAACCCTAGTAGGTGTGACCCTATCCTCATTCCACCCCCTATGATCAGCTCTGACCCTGCTATACCATTAACCCCTTCATTCTAAGCCTAGCTCTGATATATTGTGCTGTCACTTCACGGTGATGGCTCGTTATCAGCACAGATGTGTATAAAGCACTGAGGAATGGTCACATGGGATGTTTGGTTAACCAGTATCACTTTATAAATTGGATTAAATGGCCACATCAGCCCCACTACATCTGGCGACTCACTGGCGGGCTGCAGTTTCCCATACTTTCAGCAGAGGGCAGCATTGCTTCACCCTAGTGCTGGCGGCTGGATTATTTCTTGTGGTGCTGCTCATTCCCTCATACTTCTGCAGATTCGTTGCTTTCCCTCTTCTCCTCCTCAGCTGAGATCTCTTTCCTTTTAATCATGTCCAGATCACTTTGATGAATGCGATGTCTTCTTTTCCTCCACAGCTCCCCTGGAGCACATACACTTGATTTTACCTTTTGTCACCACAAAGAACAAGGAGGTCAACGCTTCGGTGGTCCTGTGGCCAAGTAACGTGGGGACCCTCACCTACGTCTGGTGGCTGGGAAATAACAGCGAGGTGACCGCAGAATGCTGGTGCTGGAGAATTAACATAAATGCTGCAAACTGATCAAAAATAAGGTCGACTAATGATCTAATGTCATTGTCAGCCCCATCCAATAATGGCAATTCTGACATTAGTCTATCTATTATCTATCTATGATATATTATCTATCTATCTATCATTTATCTATTATCTATCTATCTATCTATCTATTATCTATTTATTATCTATCTATCTATCTATCTATCTATCTATCTATCTATCTATCTATCTATTATCTATCTATCTATCTATCTATCTATCTATCTATCTATTATCTATCTATTATCTGTCTATTATCTATCTATCTATCTATTATCTATCTATGATATATTATCTATCTATCTATCATCTATCTATTATCTATCTATCTATCTATCTATGTATCTATCTATCTATCTATCTATCTATCTATCTATCTATCTATCTATCTATCTATTATCTGTCTATTATCTATTATCTATCTATTATCTATCTATGATATATTATCTATCTATTATCTATCTATCTATCTATCTATCTATCTATCTATCTATTATCTATTTATTATCTATCTATCTATCTATCTATTATCTATCTATCTATCTATCTATCTATCTATCTATCTATCTATCTATCTATTATCTATCTATTATCTGTCTATTATCTATTATCTATCTATTATCTATCTATGATATATTATCTATCTATCTATCATCTATCTATTATCTATCTATCTATCTATGTATCTATCTATCTATCTATCTATCTATCTATCTATCTATCTATCTATCTATTATCTGTCTATTATCTATTATCTATCTATTATCTATCTATGATATATTATCTATCTATTATCTATCTATCTATCTATCTATCTATCTATCTATCTATTATCTATTTATTATCTATCTATCTATCTATCTATCTATCTATCTATTATCTATTTATTATCTATCTATCTATCTATCTATCTATCTATCTATCTATCTATCTATCTATCATCTATCTATTATTTATCTATTATCTATCTACCTATCATTTATCTATCTATTATCTATCTATTATCTGTCTATTATCTATTATCTATCATTTATCTATCTATCTATCTATCTATTTATTATCTATCTATCTATCTATCTATCTATCTACCTATCATTTATCTATCTATTATCTATCTATTATCTGTCTATTATCTATCATTTATCTATCTATCTATCTATCTATCTATTATTTATCAATCTATTATCTATCTATCTATCTATCTATCTATCTATCTATCTATCTATTATCTATCTATCATTTATCTATTATCTATCTATCTATCATGTATCTATTATCTATCATTTATCTATTATCTATCTATTATCTATCTATCTATTATCTATCATCTATTATCTATCTATCTATTATCATCTATCTATTATCTATCTATCTATTATCTATCTATTATCTATCTATTATCTACCTATCTATTATCTATTATCTATCTATTATCTATCTATTATCTATCTATCTATTATCTATCTACCTATCTATCTATCTATCATCTATCTATCTATTATCTATTATCTATCTATTATCTATCTATTATCTGTCTATTAACCATTTATCTGTATTATCTGTATTTCTATTATTTATGTGTTTTTCATCAGATTTATTGCATGGTTTTGACACTTTTTGTGTCCTATTAGAAAGTTTCGTAAAAAAATGTTTTTGTAAAGGTCAGCGGCTGAGACAAGTGGTAAATGATGCACATGTGCAGATTGTAGATGATAGCAGATATTTGGCGCAGCACGGTGCTGTGACGTCAGACACCGAGAGGTGATGGAAAGAGAAGTGTCCGCCCCGTCTGCGGTGCTGCAGTGACTGTATCGCGGGCCACACCACCGCTCGTCTCCGCACCACCGCTCGTCTCCGCACCACCGCTCGTCTCCGCACCACCGCTCGTCTCTGCACCACCGCTCGTCTCTGCACCACCGCTCGTCTCCGCACCACCGCTCGTCTCTGCACCACCGCTCATCTCCGCACCACCGCTCGTCTCCGCACCACCGCTCGTCTCCGCACCACCGCTAGTCTCCGCACCACCGCTCCTCTCCGCACCACCGCTCGTCTCCGCACCACCGCTCGTCTCCGCACCACCGCTCGTCTCTGCACCACCGCTCGTCTCTGCACCACCGCTCGTCTCCGCACCACCGCTCGTCTCCGCACCACCGCTCGTCTCCGCACCACCGCTCGTCTCTGCACCACCGCTCGTCTCCGCACCACCGCTCGTCTCCGCACCACCGCTCGTCTCCGCACCACCGCTCGTCTCCGCACCACCGCTCGTCTCCGCACCACCGCTCGTCTCATCCAGCTTTATTCTCTCTATAATTGGGACCAGGATAATAAATCCACCCCACAGACATTTTGTTCTGGGCATCAGGACCTAAATCACCTCTGATCAGGAGAGGAGTAAAACTTACTAAATTTACTAATATTTATTTTGTCCGTTTTTCATCACTTTTTCGTACAGTTTTCGTCAGCTAGCTTTGACGTTTGACTTGTTGCCTCCCTCTAATCTCTGCTTTCATCCTCTTGCCCTCATTGCTCCGCTCTGAACCCCGGGGAGGCAAATGCTCAAACTAAAACTGATTAGGATTAAAAAGTAACATTAAAAAAAATCTATCTAAATAATTCCACATTTTCATTTCTGTGAGGTCCCAGATTGCGATCCTTTATTTTCTGGAGATGGATCCGGCTGCTCGTTATCTCTGCCATGATGAGCGGCAAATCCTCCCTCCAACAAACAGGCCCAGGCCGGACTCTGCCAAAAAGACAAGTCTGCAGCATCACTTCTTCTCCTCAGTCCAATGTTTTTATGGAACATAAGAGCAGACGTCCCTGCAGGCGATCCTCCGAGCCTCGGCAGGAGATGCCTGTGAGGACAATGTCATCCTCAGCTTCTCTTCTTCTTCCCTCCCGCAGCCGCTCATCACTCTGGACAGGAGCATCTCCTTCACCTTTGCCGTGGAAGGAATGAACAGTATCACGGTGCAGGTGTCTGCAGGGAGCAGCATCCTGCAGGACACGAAGACCATAGCGGTGTACGGTAAGTGCTGCTGTCGGCTCGCCCCATGGACAAGACATGACCAAGCTTCCAGTGCTAACATACACATCAATCACCTTCAACCTATAACCTAACATGTGGCTCCAGGGGTAAACTAAAACCCCATGGGGCAGATGCTAATTGCCCCATACTAGTGGGAAAATTCCTTCCCGACTCCACAAAGGACTAACATCCCATAACCTATAATATCAATATGTTATTTTTAGAAGCAGTGAGACTATGGATTCTTTACTGTGCGAGCAGTGAGATTATGGAATTCTCCTACACAGAATGGATAGTTTCCCTACTCGCACAGTAAAGAATTAAGTCTTAATGCTAATAAAGTAAAGAATCCATAGTCTCACAGCTTGTATAGTAAAGAATCCATAGTCTCAATGCTCACACAGTAAAGAATCCATAGTTTCACTGCTCGCACAGTAAAGAATCCATAGTTTCACTGCTCGCACAGTAAAGAATCCATAGTTTCACTGCTCGCACAGTAAAGAATCCACAGTCTCACAGCTTTTATAGTAAAGAATGCATAGTCTGACTGCTCGCACAGCAAATAATCCATAGTCTCACTGCTCGCACAGTAATGAATCCACAGTCTCACTGCTTGTATAGTAAAGAATCAATAGTCTCACTGCTCGTACAGAAAAGAATCCACAGTCTCACTGCTCACACAGTAAAGAATCCATAGTCTCACTGCTCGTACAGAAAAGAATCCACAGTCTCACTGCTCACACAGTAAAGAATCCATAGTCTCACTGCTCACACAGTAAAGAATCCATAGTCTCACAGCTTTTATAGTAAAGAATCGATAGTCTCACTGCTCGTACAGTAAAGAATCCATAGTCGCACTGCTTGCACAGTAAAACATCTGTAGTCTCACTGCTCACACAGTAAAGAATCCATAGTCTCACTGCTCACACAGTAAAGAATCCATAGTCTCACTGCTCACACAGTAAAGAATCCATAGTCTCACTGCTCACACAGTAAAGAACCCATAGTCTCACTGCTCAGACAGTAAAGAATCCACAGTCTCACTGCTCATACAGTAAGGAATCCATAGTCTCACTGCTCACACAGTAAAGAATCCATAGTCTCTCTGCTCGCACAGTAAAGAATCCACAGTCTCACTGCTCGTACAGTAAAGAATCAATAGTCTCACTGCTCATACTGTAAAGAATCCATAGTCTCACTGCTCACACAGTAAATAATCCATAGTCTCACTGCTCATACAGAAAAGAATCCATAGTCTCACTGCTCGTACAGTAAAGAATACACAGTCTCACTGCTCACACAGGAAAGAATCCATAGTCTCACTGCTCGCACAGGAAAGAATCCATAGTCTCACTGCTCGCACAGAAAAGAATCCATAGTCTCACTGCTCACACAGGAAAGAATACACAGTCTCACTGCTCACACAGGAAAGAATACACAGTCTCACTGCTCACACAGGAAAGAATCCATAGTCTCACTGCTCGTACAGTAAAGAATCCATAGTCTCACTGCTCGCACAGTAAAGAATCCATAGTCTCACTGCTTGTATAGTAAAGAATCCCTAATCTCGCTGCTCATATAGTAAAGAATTTGTAATCTCACTGCTTGCACAGTACGTAATCCCTAATCTCACTGCTCATGTAGTATATAATCCATAGTCTCACTGCTCGTACAGTGAAAAATCCATAATCTCACTGCTTGCAGAGTAAAGAATCCATAGTCTCACTTCTGCAATAAAGAATCGTCGTCTATTTTGGCAATGACTCCTTCTTTCCTCTAGACGTAGCGGAGGCCTCCTCTCTGTATCGTCCCCTTATATATTTGTACATTGTTAGAAGCTCGCCCCTAAACCTGCTTTTTTCCAAACTGAATAACCCCCAGTTTAATATCAGGTCTCCTGCAGTCATTCCTTCCCTTAGTCTCCTTGGTCGCTCTTCTTCACCCGCTTTAGTTCTGCTCTGTCCTTCACTGGAGCCAGACACCATACCCAGGATCTACATGTGGCCGCACTAGTGACCTCTGCACATGAGCGGCTGCCTCCTTTAATGCACCCATTATGTATTTGCCTCGGCAGCAGCCGCCTGGCACTGGGCACCACAGTGGAGTTTGTCGTCCACACACTCGCGTCTCATTTCCTCCAGTGTTTTACCATTTAGTACATAATTTTACATTTCATCTCCTCCGTGTGCTCGGCCTCACATTTATCACTTATCCTGTCCCATCCCAGGACTCCGGTCTGCACAAGTCCCTGTAATAATAAGTGATCCTCGCTGTGATCACTACTAGGGTTGAGCGAAACGGGTCGATCATTTTCAAAAGTCGCCGACTTTTGGCTAAGTCGGCGTCTCATGAAACCCGATCCGACCCCTGTGCTTGTCGGCCATGCGGTACGCGACTTTCGCGCCAAAGTCGCGTTTCAATGACGCGAAAAGCGCCATTTCTCAGCCAATGAAGGTGAACGCAGAGTGTGGGCAGCGTGATGACATAGATCCTGGTCCCCACCATCTTAGAGAAGGGCATTGCAGTGATTGGCTTGCTGTCTGCGGCGTCACAGGGGCTATAAAGGGGCGTTCCCGCCGACCGCCATCTTACTGCTGCTGATCTGAGCTTAGGGACAGGTTGCTGCCGCTTCATCAGAAGCAGGGAGAGCGTTAGGCAGGGTCCACTAACCACCAAACCGCTTGTGCTGCAGCGATTTCCACTGTCCAACACCACCTTCGGTGTGCAGGAACAGTGGAAGCTATTTTTTTTTTTTTTTCCCCTCAGCGCTGTAGCTCATTGGGCTGCCCTAGAAGGCTCCGTGATAGCTGTATTGCTGTGTGTACGCCACTGTGGAAACCAACTGCTTTTTTCAAAGCACATATCCTCTTGTTCCTTCCTTTCTGCACAGCTATCTTTTTTGTTTGTCCACACTTTTTATTTAATTTGTGCATCAGTCCACTCCTATTGCTGCCTGCCATACCTGGCTTACATTACTGCAGGGAGATAGTAATTGTAGGACAGTTTTTTTTTTTTTTTTGTTTTTTTTTTGTGGGAGATTAAGATTGGCATTTCTGCTACAGTGCCATCCCTGTGTGTGCCATCTCTCACTGAGTGGGCCATAGAAAGCCTATTTATTTTTTCCGTGATTTGTGTTCTAAAATCTACCTCAACACAGAAACACTACATCAATCAGTGGGAGAAAAATATTGGCCTCAGTCAGGGCTTGTGTGCCACTGCTGTGTGTGCGCTATCTCTCATTCAGTGGGCTATAGCAAGCCTATATTTTTTTTTTTTTTTTTTTTTAATATTATTTGGTTTCTAATTCTCCCTGAAAAAAAAAAAAAAACCTAAAAAAACAGTGGGAGAGTAATATTGCCCTTTCAGCTTGTGTGCCAGTCTTGACTCCTGGGTGTGCCACCTCTCTCCCTCTCATTCAGTGGGCCATAGAAAGCCTATTTATTTTTTTTTTTAAATATTATTGGGTTTCTAAAGTCTCCCTGAAAAAAACAAAAAATACATAAAAAAACAGTGGGAGAGTAATATTGCCCTTTCAGCTTGTGTGCCAGTCTTGACTCCTGGGTGTGCCACCTCTCTCCCTTTCATTCAGTGGGCCATAGAAAGCCTATTTATTTTTTTTTTTAAATATTATTGGGTTTCTAAAGTCTCCCTGAAAAAACAAAAAAAACCTAAAAAAACAGTGGGAGAGTAATATTGCCCTTTCAGCTTGTGTGCCAGTCTTGACTCCTGGGTGTGCCACCTCTCTCCCTCTCATTCAGTGGGCCATAGAAAGCCTATTTATTTTTTTTTTTAAATATTATTGGGTTTCTAAAGTCTCCCTGAAAAAAACAAAAAATACATAAAAAAACAGTGGGAGAGTAATATTGCCCTTTCAGCTTGTGTGCCAGTCTTGACTCCTGGGTGTGCCACCTCTCTCCCTCTCATTCAGTGGGCCATAGAAAGCCTTTTTTTTTTTTGGTTTTTTTAATATTATTTGGTTTCTAAAGTCTCCCTGAAAAAAACAAAAAAAACATAAAAAACAGTGGGAGAGTAATATTGCCCTTTCAGCTTGTGCGCCAGTCTTGACTCCTGGTTGTGCCACCTCTCTCTCTCTAATTGTGGGCCATAGAAAGCCTTTTTTTTTTTTTAAAATATTATTGGGTTTCTAAAGTCTCCCTGAAAAAACAAAAAATACATAAAAAAACAGTGGGAGAGTAATATTGCCCTTTCAGCTTGTGTGCCAGGCTTGACTCCTGGGTGTGCCACCTCTCTCTCTCATTCAGTGGGCCATAGAAAGCCTTTTTTTTTTTTGGTTTTTTTAATATTATTTGGTTTCTAAAGTCTCCCTGAAAAAAACAAAAAAAACATAAAAAACAGTGGGAGAGTAATATTGCCCTTTCAGCTTGTGCGCCAGTCTTGACTCCTGGTTGTGCCACCTCTCTCTCTCTAATTGTGGGCCATAGAAAGCCTTTTTTTTTTTTTTTTTTAATATTATTTGGTTTCTAAAGTCTCCCTGAGAAAAAAAAATAAATAAATTAGGTGGGAGATTAATATTGACATTAGTGCTTGAGTGACAGTCCTGCGTGTGTGTCATCTCTGTGATTTTGTGCCACAGAAAACAGAGTGTGTAACATTGTGCCTGATTTTCCTTGTGGTCTCACCAACCTGTTAAGGGATATTGAAATCATACTGAAGTTATAGCTCACCGTGTAAGTTGTTTGATAGCAACAAATAAAGTTACTTTGGTTAAGATTTTAAAACAATGAGGAAGTCTGGTGCAAGAGGTCGTCGTGGGCGTTCATTGTCAGCTGGTAATGATGGTAGTGGTAGTGGAGCATCAGGTGGTCGTGGGGATAAAAATATTCCACCTAAGTCTGGAGCTGTGGAGCCAGTTTCGTCGTCAGGCTACACAAGGCCTCGAACGCTCTCTTTTCTGGGAGTAGGAAAACCGCTTTTAAAGGCGGAGCAGCAACAGCAAGTTTTGGCTTACATTGCAGACTCAGCCTCTAGCTCTTTTGCCTCCTCTTCCGAAACTGGTAAATGTAAAAGCAGCGCGTCGCTTGTGGATGTTCACGGTCAGGGACAAGTCGCTTCCTTGTCCTCCTCAGCAAAAACTACAACAAGAGAGAAGGATGCAGCAGGCGACACAACGGGTCACTCCATGGAGCTCTTTACACATACCGTCCCTGGCTTAGAAAGTGAAACATTTAACAGGCCATGCCCATTACAAGTATATTCTGACATGGAGTGCACTGATGCACAGCCACAGCCAGAGTACTATGCTGCTCCTTTGACTCAGACCACCACATTGCCCTCTCAGGGTACAGATCCACAATCAGACCCTGATGAGACTATGTTGCCCCGCCACGAACGCTATACCACCGACCGACACAGTGACACAGACGAAGTTGCACACGAGCTCGAAGAGGAGGTAATAGATGACCCAGTTATTGACCCCGATTGGCAGCCATTGGGGGAACAGGGTGCAGGCGGCAGTAGTTCAGAAGCGGAGGTGGAGGAGGGGCCGCAGCAGGCATCAACATCGCAACAGGTTCCATCTGCCGGGCCCGTATCTGGACCAAAACGCGTGTCAAAGCCAAAACCTGTTGGAGCACAGCGTTGCCATCCGGTTAAAGCTCAGTCTGCAATCCCTGAAAAGGGATCAGAGTCTAGGAAGAGTGCAGTCTGGCATTTTTTTAAACAACATCCAACTGATCAGCGCAAAGTCATCTGTCAAAAATGTTCAACTAGCTTAAGCAGAGGTCAGAATCTGAAAAGTCTAAATACTAGTTGCATGCATAGACACTTAACCACCATGCATTCTCAAGCCTGGACTAACTACCAAACGTCCCTCAAGGTTGTAGCACCCTCGGCCAATGAAGCTAGTCAGCAACGCAACATCCCTTCCGTCACTGTAAGGCCACCATTTTCCGCACCACCGGCAGTATCTGTGCAGGTTTCTTTGCCAGCCAAAAGCAGTCAGGGTCAGGGAATCACCAGTTTTGTAGGAGGAAATATTGCATGTAGGGCACCGGCGGAAACAATACCGTCTCCAACCGTCTCTCAGTCTGCCATGTCCACCGGCACACCCGAAAGTTCCACGATCTACAGCTCTCCAGTCCAGCTCACCCTACATGAGACTCTGGTTAGAAAAAGGAAGTACTTATCCTCGCATCCGCGTACACAGGGTTTTAACGCCCACATAGCTAGACTAATCTCGTTAGAGATGATGCCCTACCGGTTAGTTGAAAGCGAAGCTTTCAAAGCCCTGATGGAGTACGCTGAACCACGATACGAGCTACCCAGTCGACACTTTTTTTCCAGAAAAGCCATCCCAGCCCTGCACCAGCATGTTAAACAGCGCATCGTCCATGCACTCAGGCAATCTGTGAGTACAAAGGTGCACCTGACTACAGATGCATGGACCAGTAGGCATGGCCAGGGACGTTATGTGTCCATCACGGCACACTGGGTGAATGTGGTGGATGCAGGGTCCACAGGCGACATCAATTTAGGGACAGTTGTGCCTAGCCCACGGTCTAGGAAACAGTTGGCTGTAGGCGTTCGCACCCCCTCCTCCTCCTCCTCGTCCTCCTGCAGAAGCTACAGCTCTTCCACAGAACGCAGTCGGCCAACCACTCCATCGGCAGATGACACTGTTGCACACCAGTTGTCCCATTATGGGCCAGCTACTGCCAAGCGTCAGCAGGCTGTATTGGCTATGAAGTGTTTGGGCGACAACAGACACACCGCGGAAGTTCTGTCCGAGTTCTTGCAACAAGAAACGCAGTCGTGGCTGGGCACAGTAGATCTTGAGGCAGGCAAGGTAGTGAGTGATAACGGAAGGAATTTCATGGCTGCCATCTCCCTTTCCCAACTGAAACACATTCCTTGCCTGGCTCACACCTTAAACCTGGTGGTGCAGTGCTTATTGAAAACTTATCCTGGGTTCTCCGACCTGCTCCTCAAAGTGCGTGCACTTTGCTCACATATCCGACGTTCGCCTGTACACGCCAGCCGTATGCAGACCTATCAGCGGTCTTTGAACCTTCCCCAGCATCGCCTAATCATAGACGTTGCAACAAGGTGGAACTCAACACTGCACATGCTTCAGAGACTGTGCGAACAGAGGCGTGCTGTTATTTATTTGTGGGAGGATACACGGGCAGGCAGTAGGATGGCAGACATGGAGTTGTCAGGTGTGCAGTGGTCGAAGATACAAGACATGTGTCAAGTCCTTCAGTGTTTTGAGGAATGCACACGGCTGGTTAGTGCAGACAACGCCGTAATAAGCATGAGCATCCCCCTAATGCGTCTGCTGATGCAAAGTTTGACGCACATAAAGGAGCAGGCGTCTGCACCAGAGGAAGAGGGAAGCCTTGATGACAGTCAGCCATTGTCTGGTCAGGGCAGTGTACAGGACGAGGTAGCGGGCGAAGAGGAGGTGGAGGACGAGGAGGATGATGGGGATGAGTATATTTTTAATGCGGAAACTTTCACGGGGGCACAGGAAATTGGTTGCGTGTCACGGCCGGGTTCTGGTTTTTTGAGGGACACAAGTGACGTAGATTTGCCTGCAACTGCCCCTCAACCAATCACAACCGGAGATTTGACAAGTGGAACTTTGGCCCACATGGCGGATTATGCCTTACGTATCCTACAAAGGGACACACGCATTACGAAAATGATGAACGATGACGATTACTGGTTGGCCTGCCTCCTTGATCCACGCTATAAAGGCAAATTGCAAAATATTATGCCACATGAGAACTTGGAACTAATATTAGCAACCAAACAATCAACTCTTGTTGACCGTTTGCTTCAGGCATTCCCAGCACACAGCGCACGTGATCGTTCTCACACGAGCTCCAGGGGGCAGCAGACTAGGAGTGTTAGGGGTGCACACATCAGAAGTGGCGTTGGACAGAGGGGTTTTCTGACCAGGTTGTGGAGTGATTTTGCTATGACCGCAGACAGGACAGGTACTGCTGCATCAATTGAAAGTGACAGGAGACAACATTTGTCCAGTATGGTTACTAACTATTTTTCATCCCTTATCGATGTTCTCCCTCAACCGTCATTCCCATTTGATTACTGGGCCTCCAAATTAGACACCTGGCCAGAATTGGCAGAATATGCATTGCAGGAGCTTGCTTGCCCGGCAGCAAGTGTCCTATCAGAAAGAGTATTCAGTGCTGCAGGGTCAATATTAACCGAAAAAAGGACTCGTCTGGCTACCCAAAATGTTGACGATCTAACATTCATTAAAATGAACCACAACTGGATTTCAAAATCTTTTGCCCCACCTTGCCCGGCCGACACCTAGCTTTCCTATGAAAAGCTCTTGCCTGTGAATTACTTTTCTAATGTCTAATTTGCTGCTGCAGATTGTACAGCATACGACATGTTTACACCTCCCTAAATGGCCAAACTCCCCACACGGGGCCGTGGTATCGCGACTTGGCGCAAGCACCCGTGAGACTGCTGTTTGTCTGAAGAGGTGGGTGTGCTCGCTTTTGGTTGACGGCATTGCTACTGGGTCCCTCATAGTACAATGTAGTGTCTCTGGCGGTGGTGGTGCGCACCCAACGTCAGACACACCGTTGTAACATGAGTGGCCCTGGGGCGGTCCCGCCGGCCTCAAGAGAGTTCCCCCCTACCCCAGCTCAAACTGGGCTCTACTACGTGCAAAATTATGTCGCACAGCTCCACCAATCTTTAGTCTATTCGCTGACATCATTCAATGTCTGGCACTGACAATACAAATTTGTAGACATCTATGATGCAACTTAAAGTAGTCTGTGTCTGTGTCCTATATTGGCACCATTAAATAGTTACTGCCAAATTACTATGTCAGAAACACAGCAGATGAGCCCACCCCTGTACCTAAGTATGCCATCTTTTTTTTTGTTTTGGTTGTTTTGCGAGACATTAACATCTATTTATATTTTGGGAGTACTGGGACAGACACTCCTTGCACTACTCCTCCACTCAGCACCAAGCTGCCTGCCCGTGTATCCATGTAACCGCTGTAAAACTGCCATGAGCCTATTGTTTGTTATTTTAGGCCTTTGATAGCCTGTCTGCGGTCCCTACTCCTCCACTGACCACCAAGCTGCCTGCCCGTGTATCCATGTAACCGCTGTAAAACTGCCATGAGCCTATTGTTTGTTATTTTAGGCCTTTGAAGCCTTTCTGCGCTCCCTCCTTCCACTAGTCCTCCACTGACCAGACCACTGCTGCCCGTGTACCCCTGGAACCAATTTTAAAGTGCCTACAGCCAGCCCATTTTATTGTGTTAGGCCTTCGAAGCCTGTCTGCGGTCCCTCCTTCCACTAGGCCTCCACTGACCAGACCACTGCTGCCCGTGTACCCCTGGAACCAATTTTAAAGTGCCTACAGCCAGCCCATTTTATTGTGTTAGGCCTTCGAAGCCTGTCTGCGGTCCATACTTCCACTAGTCCTCCACTGACCAGACCACTGCTGCCCGTGTACCCCTGGAACCAATTTTAAAGTGCCTACAGCCAGCCCATTTTATTGTGTTAGGCCTTCGAAGCCTGTCTGCGGTCCATACTTCCACTAGGCCTCCACTGACCAGACCACTGCTGCCCGTGTACCCCTGGAACCAATTTTAAAGTGCCTACAGCCAGCCCATTTTATTGTGTTAGGCCTTCGAAGCCTGTCTGCGGTCCCTCCTTCCACTAGGCCTCCACTGACCAGACCACTGCTGCCCGTGTACCCCTGGAACCAATTTTAAAGTGCCTACAGCCAGCCCATTTTATTGTGTTAGGCCTTCGAAGCCTGTCTGCGGTCCCTCCTTCCACTAGGCCTCCACTGACCAGACCACTGCTGCCCGTGTACCCCTGGAACCAATTTTAAAGTGCCTACAGCCAGCCCATTTTATTGTGTTAGGCCTTCGAAGCCTGTCTGCGGTCCATACTTCCACTAGTCCTCCACTGACCAGACCACTGCTGCCCGTGTACCCCTGGAACCAATTTTAAAGTGCCTACAGCCAGCCCATTTTATTGTGTTAGGCCTTCGAAGCCTGTCTGCGGTCCATACTTCCACTAGGCCTCCACTGACCAGACCACTGCTGCCCGTGTACCCCTGGAACCAATTTTAAAGTGCCTACAGCCAGCCCATTTTATTGTGTTAGGCCTTCGAAGCCTGTCTGCGGTCCCTCCTTCCACTAGGCCTCCACTGACCAGACCACTGCTGCCCGTGTACCCCTGGAACCAATTTTAAAGTGCCTACAGCCAGCCCATTTTATTGTGTTAGGCCTTCGAAGCCTGTCTGCGGTCCCTCCTTCCACTAGGCCTCCACTGACCAGACCACTGCTGCCCGTGTACCCCTGGAACCAATTTTAAAGTGCCTACAGCCAGCCCATTTTATTGTGTTAGGCCTTCGAAGCCTGTCTGCGGTCCATACTTCCACTAGTCCTCCACTGACCAGACCACTGCTGCCCGTGTACCCCTGGAACCAATTTTAAAGTGCCTACAGCCAGCCCATTTTATTGTGTTAGGCCTTCGAAGCCTGTCTGCGGTCCATACTTCCACTAGGCCTCCACTGACCAGACCACTGCTGCCCGTGTACCCCTGGAACCAATTTTAAAGTGCCTACAGCCAGCCCATTTTATTGTGTTAGGCCTTCGAAGCCTGTCTGCGGTCCCTCCTTCCACTAGGCCTCCACTGACCAGACCACTGCTGCCCGTGTACCCCTGGAACCAATTTTAAAGTGCCTACAGCCAGCCCATTTTATTGTGTTAGGCCTTCGAAGCCTGTCTGCGGTCCATACTTTAAATACTCCTCCACTCAGCACCAAGCTGCCTGCCCGTGTATCCATGTAACCGCTGTAAAACTGCCATGAGCCTATTGTTTGTTATGTTAGGCCTTTGATAGCCTGTCTGCGGTCCCTACTTTAAATACTCCTCCACTCACCACCACCAAGCTGCCTGCCCGTGTATCCATGTAACCGCTGTGAAACTGCCATGAGCCTATTGTTTTTTTATGTTAGGCCTTTGATAGCCTGTCTGCGGTCCCTACTTTAAATACTCCTCCACTCACCACCACCAAGCTGCCTGCCCGTGTATCCATGTAACCGCTGTAAAACTGCCATGAGCCTATTGTTTGTTATGTTAGGCCTTTGAAGCCTTTCTGCGCTCCCTCCTTCCACTAGTCCTCCACTGACCAGACCACTGCTGCCCGTGTACCCCTGGAACCAATTTTAAAGTGCCTACAGCCAGCCCATTTTATTGTGTTAGGCCTTCGAAGCCTGTCTGCGGTCCATACTTCCACTAGTCCTCCACTGACCAGACCACTGCTGCCCGTGTACCCCTGGAACCAATTTTAAAGTGCCTACAGTCAGCCCATTTTATTGTGTTAGGCCTTCGAAGCCTGTCTGCGGTCCATACTTCCACTAGGCCTCCACTGACCAGACCACTGCTGCCCGTGTACCCCTGGAACCAATTTTAAAGTGCCTACAGCCAGCCCATTTTATTGTGTTAGGCCTTCGAAGCCTGTCTGCGGTCCATACTTCCACTAGTCCTCCACTGACCAGACCACTGCTGCCCGTGTACCCCTGGAACCAATTTTAAAGTGCCTACAGCCAGCCCATTTTATTGTGTTAGGCCTTCGAAGCCTGTCTGCGGTCCATACTTCCACTAGGCCTCCACTGACCAGACCACTGCTGCCCGTGTACCCCTGGAACCAATTTTAAAGTGCCTACAGCCAGCCCATTTTATTGTGTTAGGCCTTCGAAGCCTGTCTGCGGTCCATACTTCCACTAGGCCTCCACTGACCAGACCACTGCTGCCCGTGTACCCCTGGAACCAATTTTAAAGTGCCTACAGCCAGCCCATTTTATTGTGTTAGGCCTTCGAAGCCTGTCTGCGGTCCATACTTTAAATACTCCTCCACTCACCACCAAGCTGCCTGCCCGTGTATCCATGTAACCGCTGTAAAACTGCCATGAGCCTATTGTTTGTTATGTTAGGCCTTTGATAGCCTGTCTGCGGTCCTTACTTTAAATACTCCTCCACTCACCACCTAGCTGCCTGTGTATCCATGTAACCGATGTAAAACTGCCATGACTGCCTACTGTTTGTTATTTTAGGCCTTTGATAGCCTGTCTGCGGCCCCTACTTGCAATACTCCTCCACTGACCACAATGCTGCCTGGAGTGCCTGCCTGTGTATCCATGTAACCGATGTAAAACTGCCATGACTGCCTACTGTTTGTTATTTTAGGCCTTTGATAGCCTGTCTGCGGCCCCTACTTGCAATACTCCTCCACTGAGCACAATGCTGCCTGGAGTGCCTGCCTGTGTATCCATGTAACCGATGTAAAACTGCCATGACTGCCTACTGTTTGTTATTTTAGGCCTTTGATAGCCTGTCTGCAGCCCCTACTTGCAATACTCCTCCACTGACCACACCAATGCTGCCCGTGTACCCCTGGAACCTATTTAAAAGTTCATAGAGCCTAGTTATATATTTTATTTACTATTAATAAGGCCATGATGGACTACGCTGTACCACGCTACAAGCTAACCAGTCGACACTTCTTTTGCGAGAAAAGCCATCCCAACCCTCCACCAGCATGTAGAAGACCGCATTGTCCATGCACTCTGGCAATCTGTGAGTACAAAGGTGCACCTGACAACAGACGCATGGACCTGTAGGCATGGCCACGGAAGATTACGTGTCCATTACGGCGCAATGGGTTAATGTGGTGGATGCATGGTCCACAGGGGACAGCCTACTAAGTCTGTCTGCAGTCCCTAATTCAAATTGTCCTCCACTGTCTAAATCGGAACTTCCACCTTCTGGCTTTCGGCCTATAGTATCAGAAATTAAACTGCATTTGGCCTTCAACTTTGGTTAGGGCCTACTAACGGCTTCTGCCCCTCCCTGGTGTTGCCCTCAACTAAATAAAGCTGAGCTTCAACCTTCCGGCTCTCATTATGTGGTTTTAAAAAAAAAAATGGTGGTTAGGGCCTACTAACGGCTTCTGCCCCTCCCTGGTGTTGTCCTCAACTAAATAAAGCTGAGCTTCAACCTTCCGGCTCTCATTATGTGGTTTAAAAAAAAAAAATGGTGGTTAGGGCCTACTAACGGCTTCTGCCCCTCCCTGGTGTTGTCCTCAACTAAATAAAGCTGAGCTTCAACCTTCCGGCTCTCATTAAGTGGTTTTAAAAAAAAAATGGTGGTTAGGGCCTACTAACGGCTTCTGCCCCTCCCTGGTGTTGTCCTCAACTAAATAAAGCTGAGCTTCAACCTTCCGGCTCTCATTAAGTGGTTTTAAAAAAAAAATGGTGGTTAGGGCCTACTAACGGCTTCTGCCCCTCCCTGGTGTTGTCCTCAACTAAATAAAGCTGAGCTTCAACCTTCCGGCTCTCATTAAGTGGTTTTAAAAAAAAAATGGTGGTTAGGGCCTACTAACGGCTTCTGCCCCTCCCTGGTGTTGTCCTCAACTAAATAAAGCTGAGCTTCAACCTTCCGGCTCTCATTAAGTGGTTTTAAAAAAAAAATGGTGGTTAGGGCCTACTAACGGCTTCTGCCCCTCCCTGGTGTTGTCCTCAACTAAATAAAGCTGAGCTTCAACCTTCCGGCTCTCATTAAGTGGTTTTAAAAAAAAAATGGTGGTTAGGGCCTACTAACGGCTTCTGCCCCTCCCTGGTGTTGTCCTCAACTAAATAAAGCTGAGCTTCAACCTTCCGGCTCTCATTAAGTGGTTTTAAAAAAAAAATGGTGGTTAGGGCCTACTAACGGCTTCTGCCCCTCCCTGGTGTTGTCCTCAACTAAATAAAGCTGAGCTTCAACCTTCCGGCTCTCATTAAGTGGTTTTAAAAAAAAAATGGTGGTTAGGGCCTACTAACGGCTTCTGCCCCTCCCTGGTGTTGTCCTCAACTAAATAAAGCTGAGCTTCAACCTTCCGGCTCTCATTAAGTGGTTTTAAAAAAAAAATGGTGGTTAGGGCCTACTAACGGCTTCTGCCCCTCCCTGGTGTTGTCCTCAACTAAATAAAGCTGAGCTTCAACCTTCCGGCTCTCATTAAGTGGTTTTAAAAAAAAAATGGTGGTTAGGGCCTACTAACGGCTTCTGCCCCTCCCTGGTGTTGTCCTCAACTAAATAAAGCTGAGCTTCAACCTTCCGGCTCTCATTAAGTGGTTTTAAAAAAAAAAAAAATGGTGGTTTGGGCCTACTAACGGCTTCTGCCCCTCCCTGGTGTTGTCCTCAACTAAATAAAGCTGAGCTTCAACCTTCCGGCTCTCATTAAGTGGTTTTAAAAAAAAAATGGTGGTTAGGGCCTACTAACGGCTTCTGCCCCTCCCTGGTGTTGTCCTCAACTAAATAAAGCTGAGCTTCAACCTTCCGGCTCTCATTAAGTGGTTTTAAAAAAAAAAAAAATGGTGGTTAGGGCCTACTAACGGCTTCTGCCCCTCCCTGGTGTTGCCCTCAACTAAATAAAGCTGAGCTTCAACCTTCTGCTCCAAATTACCATTTTAAAAAATGCAATAGGCTTTTCCGGCCTACTAAAGGTGTCTGCCCCTCCCTGGTGTTGTCCTCAACTGAACAAAGCTGAGCTTCCACATTCTGGCTTTCGCCCTATACTATCAGATATTAAACTGCATTTGGCCTACTAGTGTGGTTAGGCCCTTGAAACAGTGTCTGCTGCTCTTGGGTTTGCTACTCCACTGAACAAAGCAATGCCGCCTGTTTAGTCCTGTTACCAATTTTGAACTGCATGTAGCCTACTTTATTCTTTGGCCCTATATCTGTTTCCTCCTCATCCTGCCCATTGCCCAGCCACTGCTAAATGAGTCTGCTGGTACATTGACCTAGACCACTACATTCCCCTTGTACTCTACACAGCCAGAATCTGTCCCTGCTGAAAGTAAGGTTCCCCTTCCCGCATGTTATACCACCTTACACAGGGACAAAGAGGAAGGTGCAGATGAAAGTGCAGGTTCCTTCATCAGGTGGGGGGGCATACTCGTTGGCGACGTCACTGGCACAGGGCCCCTCAGAGTACGCAAAAGTGTCGCTGCTGGTGGGAGGCGCCCCCGCCATGCAAACACACCGCCGTACTTTGAGGGGCCCTGTGCCAGTGGCAATGCGAACGAGTGGGCCCCCCCTGCTTGCTCAGGATCACAGCACTTGCAACTTTTAAATACTTACCTTTCCCTGCAACACCGCCGTGACGTAGTCCGCATTTCCTGGGCCCACGAAAAACTTGAGCCAGCCCTACTCCCCCCACAACTTTCCCCCAATTCCCTATGCCCAACTATTATTATACAGTTAATTAAGATTGGCAAGCTTCAGAAACAAGAATGGATGTTTTTGGCATTAAAATGGGCACTGTAGGTGTTTTCCTGGCCTCCACTCACTGCCGACTATGCTTCCCCATTGACTTGCATTGGGTTTCGTGTTTCGGTCGATCCCCGACTTTTAGCGATAATCGGCCGACTGCACTCGACTCGACTCTGGACAAAATCGGGTTTCCCAAAACCCTACTCGATCTTAAAAAAATGAAAGTCGCTCAACCCTAATCACTACTTTAGAGATAAGTTGTCCTAAAAACAGATCAGAATCAGTATTCATCTTCTGCCTCTTATTTTCTCCTCTTCTTCTTTCATTTTTTCATCTTTCATTCTCCCATAACTTTTTCTACTTCTCCTAATTTCTCCTTCTTCTCCCTTTTTTCTCGTCCTTTTCTCCATTTTTCTCCCTTGCCTCTACATCCTCTTCTTTTTGCACTACTTCTTCCCCTTTCTCTCCTTCTTTTTTCTTCTTCTTCTTACTCCTCTTCCTTTTAGAGTAATCATTCCTATTCCTTCTTTTCTTCCTATTCCTCTTCCTCTTTCTCTCTTTTTATATACGTATTTCTCTTCTTTCACTTCTTTATCTTCTATCTCTTCATCTTCTTATTTATTTTCTTCTTATACTACATCCTCTTTCTCTTCTTTTATCTCTTACTTCTTATTCCTCTCCACTTTATCTTCATAGTTTACATCTTCCTTTTCTCCTTCTTCTTTTTTCCTTTCTTCTTCTTCCTCCACTTCTTTTTACCTCTTCTGTTTTCTTATCCTTTGTTTCTGTTTCTATATTTTCATTTTCCATTTCTCATTTTCCCTTTCACTTCTACTTCCTTTCCTTGACTCATTCTTCTTCCTCCTCCCATCCCTCTTCTTTTGCTTCTTTTCTTTGACTTCCTCTTGTCCCTATTCCTATTCCTTATCTTTTTTTCCTTTCACCCTTTATTCCTTTCCTTCATTTTTTTCTTGCACTTCTTCATTATCTTATTCGTCTTTTTCGACTTCTTTTTACAATGTCTTCTACATTTTCTTCTTCTTTACATGAAATTTCTTTTTGTTTTGTTCTCTGTCTTCTTTATCTTTCTTTCTTTATCTTCTCCCACTTTCTCCTTTCCTTATTCTCATTTTTCGTCTTTCACTTCTACTTTTCCTCTGCTTCCCAATAGTTTGACCTTGCTTCTCCATCTATCCATTCATCTTTTCCTTCTTCCTTTTCTCCTTCTACCTTTTTTTCTTCCTTATTATTTTTTTATTTTCCCATCTCCTTCCTTCTTTGACTTCCTATTATCTGTTTTCTGTATTCTCCTTTTTTTCTCCACTACCCACTTTTCTTTCTCTTCCCTTCAATATCATCTTCATTTTCTACTCCTCATGGATATGTCTTCATCTTTCCATTGTATATATAAATATATATATTTTTTTTACTTCACAGATTAAAAAATATTTAAAGAAAATAAAAATGTGAGCATTGTCCAGTCTTCTCCACACTATTTTAGTGCAGTTTTGGTTAGAAAGCTATTTTTTGTACAAAGTTCCAAATTTCCTGCACCAGCAGACTGATCCACAATTATGTCTACCTGCAGCCACCACTAGAGGGAGCTCACACCTTACTGTCTATGAATTGCACTCAGTAATAGCAATGTATGCAGTTTGCACCTGAGCTCCCCCTAGTGGTAGAAGCAGACAGACATTATTTTATCATTCAATTCTTTATCAGTGAAGGGGTTTTGGTGCTCTGTATCAGAAAACAAAGCTGTGACTGATAATAAAGATACAAAATTGGTACAAAATTTCTGAACTAAAATTGATATGATGACAAAAGATGAACAATTACTCATGCTGTAACTTTTCTTCTTTTTTCCTTCTCCAGTCACACTTATTTTTCATAAAGCTATTATGAAATGTAACAAGTTTTTTAAAGGGTAATTACAGCATATATCCTGAAATTAACTACTACCTTACAATAACTGTACCAGGATCCGCACCTGCTTCCAAAACAACCACAGCGCTCCATCTGCTCTTCTTTGTTTGTCTGTTCACTTAAACCCAACATTACCTCCTTAATAATAATAATTGTAGTAAACTCAGTGCACATTCCCGGAAGATGCTAATTTTACAAACCAACTTTCCATTAAATGTGACTGCATCTACAATTTACCCTATTTGCCTGACTAATTGGATAATTATCTACCTGCAGAGAATAATACCACAGAGCGGGAGAGTTGGGGCTGAAATTACTTGTTTTATGTCAAATCTCCATTTACAGGCAGAAAATAATTCACTTTGTTTAAAGTTGGGTTCACATTATGTCGAGATGCATCCAAAGCCCAAAACCTCAGCGATCTGTAGATCCGCAGGTTGCACATGACTGTAGCTGTACGGGAAACTGTCGTATCAGTGCAGAATTGTGTCTCTTTCCTCCTTTATTTCTTCCATACATATACAATTCTTAATATAATTATAGCAGTGAACTGAAGATAAAACCATAGAAAGATGTCAACGTACATAGATGCTGTATATTGCTGATTTGTTTGCATTTTTCCTTCTTTCTTTCCTCCTCTGCTTTCGTGCTTTCATTACCTTCCCTTTCCATTTCCCTCCCTTCCTTCCTTTCATTTTTTTCTTTCTTTTGCTTCGTTCCTATCCTTTTCCTTCCTTCTGTCCTTCCTTCTTTCTTTCCTTTTTCCTTCATTCCCTTTCTTTTCCTTTTCATTCTGTCTGTCCGTCATCTCCTTTCTTTTTCTTTCCATCCTTCCTCCCTCCCTTCCTTTCCTTCTTTTTGCTTCCTTCCTTGTTTCCTTTCCTTCCTTCTTTACTTGCATACTTTCCTTACCTTCCCTTTCCCTTTTCCCTCCCTTCCTTTTTTCTTTTTTTATTCCTTTCATTTCCCTTCTTCCTTCTTTCCTTTCCTTTTCATTTATTCATCTTCCATCCTTCCTTTTCCTTCCTTCCATCCTTCCTTGCTTCATTCCTTCCTAACTCCCTCCCTTCCTTTACTTCTTTTCCTTTCCTTCCTTGTTTGCTTGCATGCTTTCTTTACATTCCCTTTCCTTTTTACCTCCCTCCCTTGCTTTCTTTTTTCTTTCCTTTTCTTCCTTTCATATTCCTTTCCTTTCCTTTCTCTTCCATCCTTCATTTCCTCTTTCTTCCTTACTTCATTCCCTTCTCTTTCTTTTCCTTTCCCTTCCTTTCCCTTCATTCCTTTCCTTCCTTTCTAACTCCCTCCCTTCCTTCCTTAATTCCTTTCCTTCCTTCCTCCCTCTCTTCCTTTTTCTTCCTTCCATGCTTGCTTTCCTTCCTTTCCCTACCTTCCTTCTTTTGTTCCTTCCCGTTGCTTTGTTCCTTTCCTTCCTTCCTCTCTCCATACCTTCCTTTCTTCCTTGTTTACTTTCCTTCATTTCCTTTTCCTTCCTCCCTTCCCCTCCTTCTTCTTTCTTTCCCCTTTATGAGAGGGGATGAGATGTAATTTCTGTATTTCTTGTATTATTTCTTTCTTCTGTTTCAGAGCATTTATTCACCTACAATCCACAATGTTATGCACACTTTCCTTTTACTTCCTTTCCTTTCTCTTCCATCCTTCATTTCCTGTTTCTTCCTTCCTTCAGTCCCTTCCCTTTCTTTTCCTTTACCTTCGTTCCATTCCTTTCTATTCCTTCATTCCTTTCCTCCCTCTCTTCCTTTTTCTTCCTTCCATGTTTCCTTTCCTTCCTTTCCCTCTCCTCCTTCCTTTGTTCCTTACCTTCACTTCCCCTCCTTCCTTTGTTCCTTCCCTTCGCTTCCCTTCCTTCCTTTGTTCCTTTCTTTTCCTTCCTTCCTTTCCTTTCCCTTCCCTCCCTCCCTTCCTTCCTTGTTTCCTTTCCTTCTATTCCTCTTCCTTCATTTCCTCTTCCTTCTTTCTTCTTCTTTCCCCTTTATGAGAGGGGATGAGATGACAACAGGATGTCATTTTTGTATTTCTTGTGTTATTTGTTTCTGTTGTTTTAGAGCGTTTATTCACATACAATCCACAATATTATGCACACTTTCGTTTTCCTTCCTTTCCTTTCTCTTCCATCCTTCATTTCCTCTTTCTTCTTTCCTTCAATCCCTTCCCATTCTTTTCCTTTCCCTTCCTTCCCTTCCTTTCTCTTCCTTCCTTCATTCCTTTCCTTCCTTCCTAATTCCCTCCTATCCTTCCTTAATTCCTTTCCTTCCTTCCTCCCTCTCTTCCTTCCATGTTTCCTTTCCTTCCTTTCCCTCCCTTCCTTCCTTTGTTCCTTCCCTTCGCTTCCCTTCCTTCCTTTCTTTGTTCCTTTCCTTCCTTCTCTTTCCCTTCCTTCCCTCCCTCTCTCCTTTCCTTCATATGCTTTTCCTTCCTCCCTTCTTCCTTCTTTCTTCCCCCTTTATGAGAGGGGATGAGATGACACCAGGTTGTTGTCGCTGTCTTTCTTGTATTATCTCTTTCTGTTGTTTTATTCACCCACAGTCCACACTATTGCGCACACTTTCCCATGCCTCCTCTCGTCAGCACTATTAACCCTTACTGTTCACTGATTACAGAGCAGTTTCAGTCTCTGCGATTGTCGTTTTCACCGAACCTTGACGATTTTAACCCCGACATTCCGGAGTGGAGGCGAGACATCAGCCGTGTGATTAAGAGAGCGCTCATGTATGTAAGTGACACCATCATTTCCTCCGTCACCCCCCGGGTTTATGCCCTGTAGGTACAGAGCCCCCCGTACAGTATGTGCCCACCTGCAGAGCAGGCATGTGTCCGGTCTGGCCTCCAGATGGCGATGCGGATCATGAAAGTGTCCCACCTGGCGGTACAAACATTGCAAACAAAACGGTAAGGAAGAGCGATATGTCTATACATGAATGCGGATCAGTGCCAGTAATCCGGAGTCTGACAGACCGGAGCGTGATTCCAGCTAAGAAGTGAGACAAAATGGAAAATATTACTGATCAAAGATAACTAAAAGGAAATTACCGAACAACTAGGAAACTAAATAAAAAATACATGTGTTGGATGATATGATGAATAATTCGGGGTTTTCTTAGGATGAGTTCACACATTGCAGATTCGCTAAATAAATAGCTAGATAAGTAATAGATAATAGAAAGATAGAAAGATAATAGATGATAGATAGATAATAGATAGATAATAGATAATAGATAGATAATAGATAGATAACAGATAGATAGATAATAGATAGATAATAGATATATAATAGATAGATAGATAATAGACAGATGATAGATAGATAATAGATAGATAGATAATAGATAATAGATAGATAGATAATAGATAGATAATAGATACATGATAGATAATAGAGAGATAATAGACAGATGATAGATAGATAATAGATAGATAATAGATAATAGATAGATAATAGATAGATATCAGATAGATAGATAATAGATAGATAGATAATAGATAATAGATGATAGGTAAAATAGATAGATAATAGATATATAATAGATAGATGATAGATAATAGATAGATAATAGACAGATGATAGATAGATAATAGATAATAGATAGATAATAGATAGATAGATGATAGATAATAGATAGATAATAGATAGATAATAGATAGATAATAGATAGATAATAGATTGGTTATAGATAGAAAGATGAGGTAGATGATGGATGGATAGATGGAAATAAGGATAGATAACAGATGACACGTTGCCCTCGGTGGTCCCGGTGACATAACCTTACGGCTCCTCTAGGGATCAGGTCGCCCCTCTCTCGCTGTCTGCCGGTTACAGCCGCACATCACGTGTCTCTTGGTTCCGGACGGTTTGGGTCTCACTTCTCTTTACACATTTTTTTTTTTTGTGACCACTTTGCTGTTCGGATTGACCACAAACCTCCGGTCCCAGGGGACGTTCTAATCTTCGGTGTCAGGTCCCTTCCTGCCACCGTCCACCTGTCACCCGCTGATTTGCACTTTTCACAATGTTTTTGTTTGTTGTTTTCTACATTATTAAACACTTGTGGGATTAGTTTCTGGAGCAGAATGTCGCTTTCTCAGTGCTGAGTTTTTCTTTAATTTTCTTGCAATTACTAAAGAGCCATGGAGTCACCAGCCCCAGAGCCGGGAGCTACGGAGCCTGTTCTGCAGCGATGCCCGGAGGCGGCCGGATGCTCAGCCCAGCTAGCAATGGCAATTAATCAAGCAGTGCCAGGCAAAGTCTGCAGCGAGCGCCCGGCTCCTGCCCCCAGCGAGGCTCCTCGGGGGCCAGGCTCTCCGCATGGCGCGGCGCTGCCAGCTGTGTCTGTACCTGGATCCTGGCTGTAATTATACCAGTGAAGGTTTAATCCTGCAGTCAGCACATGGCGCAGTCAGGAGGCTGCTGATTCCCAGCTGATTCTTCACTGCCTCCACCTGCAGAAAAGTGCTGTACAATGTTCTCTAGTGCTCTCTGTTATCCCCCAGGTCAGCCTGGACAGCGCATGACTTAATGAGATGATTAACAGAAAAAACAGAAAACTCTCAGCCCCCAAATCACTACTCTATGTCACATATCTAAGACCCTTCAGAAAATAAAATGTCACTATTTATTTTTTGTATATGCCATGTTCTATATAATTAACAATTAATTTATTAATAAATATAAATAATTACTTATTTTTAATTAATGAATTACTTAATTTGAACATGTGCAAAATATTTTTTTTTACATTTTCAGATTCTTTAGAATTCTATTTTTATCTGATACAAGGTCACAAATCCTCATATTAGAAATAGAGATTAATGATAAAATCCTGGCTGCTTGTAGCCACCACTAGGGGGAGCTCAAGAGCTTACGGTATATGTCTCCCATCCATCAGAGCTCCCCCTAGTGGTGGTTGAAGGCAGTCAGAATTTTATCATGTAAATTTCTGCCTGTGTGGAAGGAATGCTTTGGTTTTGGAGCTCTGTATCAGAAAAGCAGAACTGCGATTGTTAAGAAAGATAAATTAAGAATCAGCTTCTTGTTTTTTGGGGGCATAATACTTGAATCTATCAGCTTTCCTAATAAAAATGGCTAAGTAAAGGCCTGCATGGTGGGGGTCCAACTACTAGGATCATGTGGAGCCATCTGGAGGCAAAGTGACAATGTTTTTTTGCGAGTGCAGTCCATTGGGGGGTCACAGTGGTCAGACCCCCATTACTGGACATTGATGACCTAAGTGCAGAACCCAAGTTACGATGCATGAGTCAGTGCTCCAGGACCCCAAGCTAACATTTAAGATGAAGTCCAGCAAATATCAGGTGCCATGTCCAGCCTGCAACCGGGCATGCAGGTGTATGGGAGGGGTCTTCATGGAATAGTGCGGTGCACCTCTACACCATCTACAAGCTGTCATAAGTATTTTCCCGAGTTATTTTTCCATGTCTGGATTATTTGAGGCTAAACCTGTTATGTGTCCACACAGGCCACGGGCGTGAGCAGCAGACAGATCTTAGTGGCGGTTCTCCCCGGACTCCCAACATCCGCCGAGCTCTTCATTCTCCCCTATCAGGATGGCACCGAGGAGAATAAGAAGAAAACAGAAGATCTATCCCAGGTAATAGACATGTCCTGGAGAATTAGGCTGAGAAGCTTTAGATTACCCCCGAGAACAGACAGCGCAGTAGAAGGACGCAGCAGAGCTGAATTTGTTGCAGAACTGTTTCTTGTCTTCACTGGTTTCACCCTACGGAGCATTTATTGGCTCATAGTCACGTCATCGTGATGGAGAGTCTAGGGCGTCCATTCTCCGGGGGAAAGGTATTGATTGCCCTGGAATCTGCCCAAGGGAACATTGATTTGTATTTGTCACCCCGCTCTCTACTATGTTTGTGCTATTTGCATTTACTTTTCATGATGAACGCCCACACTCCAAGAACTGCAGGCACCGGTGCATGATGATGGAGTAGCGCCATCTGTGTAGGCAATATACAGTCCTGGCCAAAAGTGCCGGCACCAATGCACGATGATCGAGTAGTGCCATCTGTGTAGGCAATATACCATCATGGCTGAAAGTGCTGTCACCGGTCCACGATTATCGAGTAGCGTCTGCTGTGTAGGCAATATACCATCATGGCTGAAAGTGCCGGCACCAATGCATGATTATCGAGTAGCGTCTGCTGTGTAGGCAATATACAGTCATGGCTGAAAGTGCCAGCACCGGTGCACGATTATCGAGTAGCGTCTGCTGTGTAGGCAATATACCATCATGGCTGAAAGTGCCGGCACCAATGCATGATTATCGAGTAGCATCTGCTGTGTAGGCAATATACAGTCATGGCTGAAAGTGCCGGCACCAATGCATGATTATCGAGTAGCGTCTGCTGTGTAGGCAATATACAGTCATGGCTGAAAGTGCCGGCACCGATGCATGATTATCGAGTAGCGTCTGCTGTGTAGGCAATATACAGTCATGGCTGAAAGTGCCGGCACCAATGCATGATTATCGAGTAGCGTCTGCTGTGTAGGCAATATACAGTCATGGCTGAAAGTGCCGGCACCGATGCATGATTATCGAGTAGCATCTGCTGTGTAGGCAATATACAGTCATGGCTGAAAGTGCCAGCACCGGTGCACGATTATCGAGTAGCGTCTGCTGTGTAGGCAATATACCATCATGGCTGAAAGTGCCGGCACCAATGCATGATTATCGAGTAGCATCTGCTGTGTAGGCAATATACAGTCATGGCTGAAAGTGCCGGCACCAATGCATGATTATCGAGTAGCGTCTGCTGTGTAGGCAATATACAGTCATGGCTGAAAGTGCCGGCACCGATGCATGATTATCGAGTAGCGTCTGCTGTGTAGGCAATATACAGTCATGGCTGAAAGTGCCGGCACCTATGCATGATTATCGAGTAGCGTCTGCTGTGTAGGCAATATACAGTCATGGCTGAAAGTGCCGGCACCGATGCATGATTATCGAGTAGCGTCTGCTGTGTAGGCAATATACAGTCATGGCTGAAAGTGCCGGCACCAATGCATGATTATCGAGTAGCGTCTGCTGTGTAGGCAATATACAGTCATGGCTGAAAGTGCCGGCACCGATGCATGATTATCGAGTAGCGTCTGCTGTGTAGGCAATATACAGTCATGGCTGAAAGTGCCGGCACCAATGCATGATTATCGAGTAGCGTCTGCTGTGTAGGCAATATACAGTCATGGCTGAAAGTGCCGGCACCGATGCATGATTATCGAGTAGCGTCTGCTGTGTAGGCAATATACAGTCATAGCTGAAAGTGCCGGCACTGGTGCACAATTATCGAGTAGCGTCTGCTGTGTAGGCAATATACAGTCATGGCTGAAAGTGCCAGCACCGGTGCACGATTATCGAGTAGCATCTGCTGTGTAGGCAATATACCATCATGGCTGAAAGTGCCGGCACCAATGCATGATTATCGAGTAGCGTCTGCTGTGTAGGCAATATACAGTCATAGCTGAAAGTGCCGGCACCGGTGCACGATTATCGAGTAGCGTCTGCTGTGTAGGCAATATACAGTCATGGCTGAAAGTGCCGGCACCGGTGCACGATTATCGAGTAGCGTCTGCTGTGTAGGCAATATACAGTCATGGCTGAAAGTGCCGGCACCGGTCCACGATTATCGAGTAGCGCCATCTGTGTAGGCAATATACAGTCATGGCTGAAAGTGCCGGCACCGGTCCACGATTATTGAGTAGCGCCATCTGTGTGGGCAATATACCATCATGGCTGAAAGTGCCGGCACCAATGCATGATTATCGAGTAGCGTCTGCTGTGTAGGCAATATACAGTCATGGCTGAAAGTGCCGGCACCAGTGCACGATTATCGAGTAGCGTCTGCTGTGTAGGCAATATACAGTCATGGCTGAAAGTGCCGGCACCGGTGCACGATTATCGAGTAGCGGCTCCTTCTGTCACTATAGAGCAGCACATATGTGACTTCATGATCCCATCAATGACATGTCGGCCCCGACACCAGCAGTTCATGAGCCACCACATAAGGAGACTGCAACCACCAGGTCTCACTGGAGGCACCAGGCAGTTTTCTTTGTAGTCCTCAACTTTTTGACACCATCCCTCCAGAGTACAGGGTCCCAGTATCTTCATATTTTCAGCTTGGGCCCTGACACATTATAGGCGGCTTTTTTTATCCATGAGCTTTAGGAGCAGCTTCCTATGTGGATGACCCCATTCTGCCGTTCCTCTGCAGTGCGCCCTGGATTGTGTCCCCGGTTCACCTTTCTACTTTTGTAGATAACTACAGGATACTTACATGTGGATTTTCTTCCCCCTTCTCATCAGTAGACGTTCCTCCTTAGGTGGTCACTTCCATGGTTACTGGACGACTCTATGATATACTGCAGCTCCATCTTTGTTACATTTTTGTATCACTTTTGCTCCAGACCGATGAGAAAAGCTTTGCTGATCTTCTTGTGGCCTTCACCTTTCTGGTGTAAAGAAATTATTATCTTTCTGAGATTTTGTGACATTTCTCTTCCATGTGGTGCCATTGCTGACAACATGAAAAGTGAATGGGTTTTCTTTGCTAAGTATCACCCTTTATTAGTCACACTACTGTACACTGGTGTAATGATTAATTAGACTTACCAGTAGCTGAATAATTGTTAGAATTTTGTAGTCTAAGTTTCAGTTTTGCTCCTAAGACTTCCATTGGGGTGTACTCATTTTGCACCATGGTCTTGAAAGAATTTGATAGGAACATTTCTTTATTGGGTGAGCAAAATAACAAACCTTGTTTGCAATCAATGGCCGGCATTTTGTAGTATGGTATCCAATAGAAAATGTGAATTCTATTTCATTATTTTTCTGCAAAGTTGTTCATCTTGTGCTGCTGTTCTCCGGATATGTTGCTCTCTTTAGTGACTGCTTCCTCGGAGACATCATTTGATGTCCCTTTTTTGATGTGTATAACCCCAAGAATGTAAATTAGAAGTCTAACCTTCGTTCCTTTGAAAAAAAAAACAGCTGACATGTCAATATAGTATTCCAAATTGAGATATTCCATCTGACACCATCAGTGTCGCCTTCCATAAGGTCTTGTTGCTAAAGCTTCATGAGCACGCGTCCCTTATGTGGAGCTGTGATGACTTGGGTCGGTCACGTTAGTTCCTGATGTCTCTTGTTCTTCGTGTAACAGAAGGTTTTATGATCCCTAAGTTGCTGACTTGCTGCTGTCATCCTCCTTACCTGCAGCAAACGCCATCCTCCTTAACTAAGATCTCGGCCTCGACTGTATTTTAAATCAGGTCTTGAGAAATAATTGATAAGACTTTTCACTGGAAGATCAAAACATAGCTTGCATTTTCGTGATGACTAGGGCTGAGGTGCCATGTTCTCTGATGGATGTGCCGGGGGAACGGTGCTAACTCCACAGATTTGAAAATATTGTGGCCATAGGTGCACAACAAAGAGGCGAATTCCTGGAAATGAAGCACAGTTGTTCACAGGCATAAAGTCCTTCTCGGGCATTATGGACACCGGATCTTATCACGGAAATGTTTTTTACTGAACTGGCAAAAGTAATTATAATTCTTAAGGTGCCAACAAACATTACATAAATGTCAGCTAAACCTGCTGATTTTAAAGAAAAATGTCAACCCTCCAGACACTAGGTATTGGGCGCTTACCTCCTCTATTCCCCTCTGGACTTCTCTGTACTTTCTAGCCACTTCTGTCCACTCTAGACACCTCTCTCTTCTTCCAGACCCCTCTGTCTCCTCCAGACTCTTCAATCATCCTCCACATTCCTCTATCCCTTTTCAGACTCCTATGTTCTTCACTAGACGGTTCTGTCCTCTCCAGACTCCTCCAAATTCCTCCTCCAGACTCCTCTGATCTCCTCCAGACCCATCTGTCCTTCTCTAGACCCCTCAATCCTCCTACATATCCATCTGTCCTTCACTAGACCCCTCTGTTCTCTTCCAGACCCCTCTGTCCTCCTCTAAACCCCTCTGTCCTCCTCCAAACCCCTCTATTCTCCTTCTGGCCCATCTGTATTCTTCGAGACTCCTTTTTCCTCTAAACCCTTCTGTCCACCAGAACCCTTTCTCCTCCTCCAGACTGTTCCGTCCTTCCCTAGACCCTTCTGTCCTCTTCCAGACCCTTCTGTCCTCTTCCAGGCCCTTCTGTCCTCTTCCAGACCCCTCTGTCCTTTTCCAGACCATTCTGTCCTCCTCCAGACTCCTCTGTCATCTTCCAGAATCCTCTTTTGCCTCCATACCCCTCTGTCTTACCCTAGACCCATCTGTCTTCTTTTAGACTTGTCTGTCCTCCTCCAGACTCCTCTGTCATTTTCCAGACTCTTCTGTTGCCTCCAGACCCCTCTGTCCTTCTCTAAACCCCTCTGTCCCCCTCCAGACCCCTCTGTCCTCCTTAAAGGGAACCTGTCACCTGAATTTGGCAGGACCAGTTTTGGGTCATATGGGCGGGGTTTTCGGGTGTTTGATTCACCCTTTCCTTACCCGCTGGCTGCATGCTGGCCGCAATATTGGATTGAAGTTCATTCCCTGTCCTCCGGAGTACACGCCAGCGCAAGGCAATATTGCCTTGTGCAGGTGTGTACTACGGAGGACACAGCATGAACTTCAATCCAATATTGCGGCCAGCATGGAGCCAGCGGGTAAGGAAAGGGTGAATCAAACACCCGAAAACCCCGCCCATATGACCCAAAACTGGTCCCGCCAAATTCAGGTGACAGGTTCCCTTTAACACCCCTCCTCCAGACCCGTTTCCCCACACGCCTCCTCCAGACCCATTTCTCCTCCTCCAGACTCCTTTATCTTTCTTTTGATCCCTGATTCCTGTATCCTTCTCTAGACCCCTCTATCCTCCTCCAGGTTGCTCTCCCCTTCTCTAGATCCCTCTGTTCTCCTCCATACCCCTTTCTCCTCCTCCACACACCTCCTCCAGACCCCTTTTTCCTCCTCCAGACTCCTTTATCCTATTGATCCCTGTATCCTTCTCTAGACCCCTCTGTCCTCCTCTAGGCTGCTCTCACCTTCTCTAGACCTCTCTGTCCTCCTCCACACCCCTCCTCCAGACCCCTATCTCCTCCTCCACACCCCTCCTCCAGACCCCTTTTTCCTCCTCCAGACTCCTTTATCCTTCTATGACCCTCCAATATATTCTGATGCAGAATAAAAGAATGTTATCAATGAATTATAACTGAGGTAGTGCCATAATTAAACATTTTTATAAGGACATTTTGGGCCTCTCAGGACTTGGCAGTAGTTATTCTACACAGGCTCCTGCAGTTGCTTCTGAAGCTTGAGCTCTTTCGCCTCCTTTGCTCTGGTTCCCTGCACGCCGCCTATAGAGCTGAATATCAACTGTAGGGTTTCATGCTTTCAAGTAGGCATTATTTAGTGTTCAGAAATGCAATGTGGTTTGGTCCAAACAGGTGCAGTTTTATTACCTGGGCACAAAAGTATAATAGCAAATAAATGGTTCATTAAGCAGGCGCATATATGTCAGTGCAGGGTCACCCAAACAGATTACAGTACTTTCTCTTGGAGCAAACTTTATTCAAATAAGAGGTATAATCCCACCATATCTCGGTTCCACCTTCAGCCTGAGTTCCAGCGCCAATCCAATCAGAAGTGTTCAACTCCAGGCACAATTCACACTGAACAGGCTGCCACTTCCACACAATTCTCTGCAGCTCCAACACACAGACTGCTCAGCTTTCCTAGCTAACCCATGCAGTCTCCATTCAGAGAGACTCTGGCTTGTCTCTCTCCTAGCTATAGCTCACATTTTGGCTGGTCACTCACCAGCAGCACACTCGATTCTGCTCAACATCCAGCAGACCGACAAACCTCTAGTGAACACAGGCCCTGGTTCTTAGTCAAAGCTAGTCAGGTGCATCTAGCCAAGACCTGGAGTGCTACGATTTAACCCTAGCCTATCTGGCTTTGCTACATGTCCTATTCATTTCAATACAACCAGGCAGCTATACCCAACACAAACTGCACAACCCTTTCAACGCTCTGTATAATCTAGAAATTATCATCTTATCGTCCAGTGCATTCTGCAGGATTAGCCCCCATACGATCACACTGCCTCCGCACCTCGGTTCCTCCAGAATGAATAGTCTGAATTCTCAGGACGATCGGCTCAGACGTCAACGTGGCAGTGATTATTTTCCAGCATCTTATCGCTTTGGTAAAATGCAATTCTGAACTCCAGACATTTGGAGGAGGACGGTCCCTCCTGGCTCCAGCTTGAATATTATGTTCCGAGAGAAGTCTTTTCCTTATGTGATCCCCAAGTCTCAGTTGTCATAAAGCGAGAACAGATAGCGAGGGAGGAAACAGAGACAGAAAATACTCAAATGTGTTGTCTGGCCATCGACTCCACTCAGTCGTCTCTTTAGTGCTGCAGAATTCATGGATGCTGTCATATAACAGATCTGTGCACTAATATGGCGGTTGTAGAATTATTAGGGCTCCTGCTGTATCTGAGACTCCTCACATTTAGTTGCACTTTGAATTTTTCTTACAATGCTTTCCTAAAAAAAAACGTTTGGCATGACCAACATTCTCATCTGATCACATTCCGTGTTTTCGAGCAAAGTGGTAATGTGTTGCTCCTAATCACCAAAACTGTTACAAGGGACCTTTAGGCTCCAGATCTCAGATGATTGCAAACTCTGTGCCCCCAATAGCTGCACTCATGTAGCCTGACTGCCGGTCCATTCATTCCAGGGCAGAAGAGACCTTCCTGTGTCATTGCACATGCAGTCTGATTTGTGGACATCACGATATAGAAGAGACGCTGTGCAGAGTGATGTACGAGTTTATTGGAAATATTCAGCATACGTTGTAATTTATTCCTTGAAGTCCCAGGTGTTTGTATGTATATGAGTTCAGTGGGCGGTCCTTCTAGGGATTGACAGCTACCCGTGCATGCCGTCATAAAGGGAGAACTGTCAATCACTGGACTCGTATACCTACAAGTAACAGGGAATTCAATGAATAAAATGCAAGTTTTACTGAAAATTTTCCCAGAAAGTGTTGATCAATCTGATCGTCCTAGTGTGGCCAGTCCTGTATCTGTAGTCTCCTGGTTCTGGTGTGGTCAGTCCTATATCATTGTCCCCTGGTCCCGGAGTGGCCAGTGCCTGAACCTCGTATCCCGGTCCCAGAGCGGCCAGTGCCTCATCCATGTCCCCTGGTCCTGGAGCAGCCAGGGCCTGAACTTCGTCCCCTGGTCCCAGAGCTGCTAGTGCCTGAACCTCATCCCCTGGTCTCATAGTGACCAGTGCCTGAACCTTGTCCTTTGGTTCCGGAACAACCAGTGCCTGAACTTCATCCCCTGCTCCCAGAGCGGCCAGTGTCTGAACCTCATCCTCTGGTCCCTGAGCGGCCATGCCTGAACCTCATCCCCTAGTCCCAGAGTGGCCACTGCTTGGACTCTGTCCCTGGTCCGTGAGTGGTCAGTGCCTGAACCTCATCCTCTGGTCCCGGAGCGGCCATGCCTGAACCTCATCCCCTAGTCCCAGAGTGGCCACTGCTTGGACTCTGTCCCTGGTCCGTGATTGGTCAGTGCCTGAACCTCTTTCTCTGGTCCCAGAGCAGCCATGCCTGAACCTCATCCCCTAGTCCCAAAGTGGCCACTGCTTGGACTCTGTCCCCTGTTCCCTGAGTGATCAGTGCCTGAACCTCATCCTCTGGTTTCGGAGCAGCCATTGCCTTAACTTCATCCCATGGTTCCTGAGCAGCCAGTGCCTGGTCCTCGTCACCTGGTCCCGGAACGACCAATGCCTGGACCCAGGAGTAGTCAGTGCCTAAACATTGTCCCCTGGTCCTAGTGCGCCCAGTGCTGTTCCCAAAATCCCTTAGTCCCAGTGTGGCCAGTGTATGAACATTATTTCCCGGTCCATGAGTGGCCTAACCCTGATCCAGTATCTTAGAGCGGCATGTCTGAACTAAGCCCTAATCAGTGTCAGTGTACCTGACCCCTGGGGACAGCAGCTGCAGTACCGGGTTCTGCCCTGGACTGGTATCTGGCGGCAACCTGCCGCACAAGCCTGACCTCACCACTAGAGGCTCCAGTGAACACCAAGGTAGCTGCTTAGTTATGTCCCTTCCTGGGTAGGTCTGGCCCTGAGGGACAGTGGGTCCACAAATCCATGTGGGCCATGGCTTGGCGTAACATTCGTCTCCTCCTGCCCTATAACATCCTGCCTGCAGATCAGATACCATTTTCCACATGACAGGTTCCTTTTAATGACTGATTTTTCGGGAATGTTGACAAGTATGTGCTCTAATATGAATCCATATTCTCCATGTGCCATTATCAGGGGTCTGTCCGTTGCTCTGATGCTACATAATACAGCAGACATACGAGCCTTTAATCCCATGGGAAACCATCCATAGCAGATTAGGAGGTATGTCTTCTATGGATTGGGGACCTTTGAGCTTCCTTGGCCTATAGGATTCGGGTGCGACTTTCCCCAATAGCTACAACCCGTACTAATCATTCTGTAAAGCAGCAAATTTACCTTTTCTATATGTAAAAAATGCAGCGCAAGAAGCTCTTTCCCCCTCGAAATAGGTACTTGCGATGAAGGACAAATCTTGGATGGTTTCTCCGAGCTCTGAAATAATTACTCCCGAAATTGGACACGTTCCACCTCTGCAATAAAACATTATCTAATTTGTTATGCTGCTTTTAATATCTTCGACCTAGATCCTGCTTAATAAGAAAATCCAAATGCACTAGTGAGTCAGGTGTGGGACCGTGGATTAGGGTCTCTCTGGGCCCGTTCTGCAAAAATCACCGAAGGTTTAAATGCTGAGTTGGCTTCTGTAAGTTGACTCCGCTGCAACCACTGACCTAAATCAAACTCTTAAGTGTCTATCACTAATCACAGGAATATTAATCTTTCTGGCTAATTAGATGTTTCTATTCATTTCTTGTCCTTGGTGAAAAATGACTCATGAAAAATGAGCCCCATTACAGGATTATTCCTTCTCCTGACAACACATTTAATTCTGAAGATGAAGAAGAGTTAGCGGTGGAACCAAAAATAGTCCCAAGCGCTAATTATTTTTATAGGACTTCAACTGTAAGAGAAGATCCAAAGTTCAAGTGCGGAGCCGAGCGGGTTTTTTTTTCTGCCTAATGGTTCCTATAAAATGTTCACTGGGTGGAAAACCAAAAAGAGAATAAGGATTACGAGGCAAGTCAGGAAATAAAAACTTTTTAGCTTCAGAGAATAAAAGCTCTTTCAATATATTTTTTTTTATCAAGACAGTCAAAAAAATGTACCCCACCCTCGATCTCAACCCACACCTCTTTCTGCCCCTTATAAAAAAAATAGTTCTAGTACATTATCTAGACATCACTCATCGCTTTTACACTCTTTCACCTTGGACCCTTGGACACATCTCTAGATGCCCCCAATAACCCCCGAGGGGATAGGAAATATCAGCGCCTTCCATCTGGACATGAGGAAACACAGCCAGAGGCTATTGAGGTGGGACAAGAACTGGCAATGCGGCTGACGTACTGGTAGCCAGAGCAGTGTGGACTGGAGATGTAGTGCTATAGACTGGAGATGTAGTGCCATAGACTGGTGATATAGTGCCATAGGCTGGAGATGTAGTGCTATAGACTGGAGATGTAGTGCCATAGACTGGAGATGTAGTGCCATAGACTGGAGATGTAGTGCTATAGACTGGAGATGTAGTGCTATAGACTGGAGATGTAGTGCTATAGACTGGAGATGTAGTGCTATAGACTGGAGATGTAGTGCCATAGACTGGAGATGTAGTGCTATAGACTGGAGATGTAGTGCTATAGACTGGAGATGTAGTGCCATAGACTGGAGATGTAGTGCTATAGACTGGAGATGTAGTGCTATAGACTGGAGATGTAGTGCTATAGACTGGAGATGTAGTGCCATAGACTGGAGATGTAGTGCTATAGACTGGAGATGTAGTGCTATAGACTGGAGATGCAGTGCTATAGACTGGAGATGTAGTGCTATAGACTGGAGATGTAGTGCTATACACTGGAGATGTAGTGCCATAGACTGGAGATGCAGTGCCATAGACTGGAGATGTAGTGCCATAGACTGGAGATGTAGTGCTATAGACTGGAGATGTAGTGCTATAGACTGGAGATGTAGTGCCATAGACTGGAGATGTAGTTCTATAGACTGGAGATGTAGTGCTATAGACTGGAGATGTAGTTCCATAGACTGGAGATGTAGTGCCATAGACTGGAGATGTAGTGCTATAGACTGGAGATGTAGTGCTATAGACTGGAGATGTAGTGCTATAGACTGGAGATGTAGTTCCATAGACTGGAGATGTAGTGCCATAGACTGGAGATGTAGTGCCATAGACTGGAGATGTAGTGCTATAGACTGGAGATGTAGTGCTATAGACTGGAGATGTGGTGCCATAGACTGGAGATGTAGTGCCATAGACTGGAGATGTAGTGCTATAGACTGGAGATGTAGTGCTATAGACTGGAGATGTAGTGCCATAGACTGGAGATGTAGTGCCATAGACTGGAGATGTAGTGCTATAGACTGGAGATGCAGTGCCATAGACTGGTGATATAGTGCTATAGACTGGAGATGTAGTGCCATAGACTGGTGATATAGTGCTATAGACTGGAGATGTAGTGCCATAGACTGGAGATGTAGTGCCATAGACTGGAGATGTAGTGCCAAAGACTGGAGATGTAGTGCTATAGACTGGAGATGTAGTGCCATAGACTGGAGATGTAGTGCTATAGACTGGAGATGTAGTGCCATAGACTGGAGATGTAGTGCCATAGACTGGAGATGTAGTGCCATAGACTGGAGATGTAGTGTTATAGACTGGAGATGTAGTGCCATAGAATGGAGATGTAGTGCTATAGACTGGAGATGTAGTGCCATAGACTGGAGATGTAGTGCTATAGACTGGAGATGTAGTGCTATAGACTGGAGATGTAGTGCCATAGACTGGAGATGTAGTGCTATAGACTGGAGATGTAGTGCCATAGACTGGAGATGTAGTGCCATAGACTGGAGATGTAGTGCTATAAACTGGAGATGTAGTGCCATAGACTGGAGATGTAGTGCTATACACTGGAAATGTAGTGCCATAGACTGGAGATGTAGTGCTATAGACTGGTGATATAGTGCTATAGACTGGAGATGTAGTGCCATAGACTGGAGATGTAGTGCCATAGACTGGTGATATAGTGCTATAGACTGGAGATGTAGTGCCATAGACTGGTGATATAGTGCTATAGACTGGAGATGTAGTGCCATAGACTGGAGATGTAGTGCCATAGACTGGAGATGTAGTGCTATACACTGGAAATGTAGTGCCATAGACTGTAGATGTAGTGCCATAGACTGGAGATGTAGTGCCATAGACTGGAGATGTAGTGCCATAGACTGGAGATGTAGTGCCATAGACTGGAGATGTAGTGCCATAGAATGGAGATGTAGTGCTATAGACTGAAGATGTAGTGCCATAGACTGGAGATGTAGTGCCATAGACTGGAGATGTAGTGCTATACACTGGAGATGTAGTGCTATAGACTGGAGATGTAGTGCTATACACTGGAGATGTAGTGCTATAGACTGGAGATGTAGTGCTATAGACTGGAGATGTAGTGCCATAGACTGGAGATGTAGTGCTATACACTGGAGATGTAGTGCTATAGACTGGAGATGTAGTGCTATACTCTGGAGATGTAGTGCTATAGACTGGAGATGTAGTGCTATAGACTGGAGATGTAGTGCCATAGACTGTAGATGTAGTGCCATAGACTGGAGATGTAGTGCTATACACTGGAGATGTAGTGCCATAGACTGGAGATGCAGTGCCATAGACTGGAGATGTAGTGCCAAAGACTGGAGATGTAGTGCTATAGAATGGAGATGTAGTGCCATAGACTGGAGATGTAGTGCTATAGACTGGAGATGTAGTGCCATAGGCTGGAGATGTAGTGCTATAGACTGGAGATGTAGTGCCATAGACTGGAGATGTAGTGCTATAGACTGGAGATGTAGTGCCATAGAATGGAGATGTAGTGCCATAGACTGGAGATGTAGTGCCATAGGCTGGAGATGTAGTGCTAGAGATTGGAGATGTAGTGCCATAGACTGGAGATGTAGTGCCATAGACTGGAGATGTAGTGCCATAGAATGGAGATGTAGTGCCATAGAATGGAGATGTAGTGCCATAGACTGGAGATGTGGTGCCATAGACTGGAGATGTAGTGTTATAGACTGGAGATGTAGTGCCATAGAATGGAGATGTAGTGCCATAGACTGGAGATGTAGTGCTATAGACTGGAGATGTGGTGCCATAGACTGGAGATGTAGTGCTATACACTGGAGATGTAGTGCTATAGACTGGAGATGTAGTGCTATAGACTGGAGATGTAGTGCTAGAGATTGGAGATGTAGTGCCATAGAATGGAGATGTAGTGCCATAGACTGGAGATGTAGTGCCATAGAATGGAGATGTAGTGCCATAGACTGGAGATGTGGTGCCATAGACTGGAGATGTAGTGTTATAGACTGGAGATGTAGTGCCATAGAATGGAGATGTAGTGCTAGAGATTGGAGATGTAGTGCCATAGAATGGAGATGTAGTGCCATAGACTGGAGATGTAGTGCCATAGAATGGAGATGTAGTGCCATAGACTGGAGATGTAGTGCTATAGACTGGAGATGTGGTGCCATAGACTGGAGATGTAGTGCTATACACTGGAGATGTAGTGCTATAGACTGGAGATGTGGTGCCATAGACTGGAGATGTAGTGCTCTAGACTGGAGATGTAGTGCTATAGACTGGAGATGTAGTGCTCTAGACTGGAGATGTAGTGCTATAGACTGGAGATGTAGTGCTAGAGATTGGAGATGTAGTGCCATAGACTGGAGATGTAGTGCCATAGACTGGAGATGTGGTGCCATAGACTGGAGATGTGGTGCCATAGACTGGAGATGTAGTGCCATAGAATGGAGATGTAGTGCCATAGACTGGAGATGTGGTGCCATAGACTGGAGATGTAGTGCTATACACTGGAGATGTAGTGCCATAGACTGGAGATGTGGTGCCATAGACTGGAGATGTAGTGCTATACACTGGAGATGTAGTGCCATAGAATGGAGATGTAGTGCCATAGACTGGAGATGTAGTGCCATAGGCTGGAGATGTAGTGCTAGAGATTGGAGATGTAGTGCCATAGAATGGAGATGTAGTGCCATAGACTGGAGATGTAGTGCCATAGACTGGAGATGTAGTGCTATAGACTGGAGATGTGGTGCCATAGACTGGAGATGTAGTGCTGTACACTGGAGATGTAGTGCTATAGACTGGAGATGTGGTGCCATAGACTGGAGATGTAGTGCTATACACTGGAGATGTAGTGCTATAGACTGGAGATGTAGTGCTATAGACTGGAGATGTAGTGCTATAGACTGGAGATGTGGTGCTAGAGATTGGAGATGTAGTGCCATAGACTGGAGATGTAGTGCCATAGACTGGAGATGTGGTGCCATAGACTGGAGATGTAGTGCCATAGAATGGAGATGTAGTGCCATAGACTGGAGATGTGGTGCCATAGACTGGAGATGTAGTGCCATAGACTGGAGATGTGGTGCCATAGAATGGAGATGTAGTGCCATAGACTGGAGATGTGGTGCCATAGACTGGAGATGTGGTGCCATAGACTGGAGATGTAGTGCCATAGAATGGAGATGTAGTGCCATAGACTGGAGATGTAGTGCCATAGACTGGAGATGTGGTGCCATAGAATGGAGATGTAGTGCCATAGACTGGAGATGTGGTGCCATAGACTGGAGATGTGGTGCCATAGACTGGAGATGTAGTGCTATAGACTGGAGATGTGGTGCCATAGACTGGAGATGTAGTGCTATAGATTGGAGATGTAGTGCCATAGACTGGAGATGTAGTGCCATAGACTGGAGATGTGGTGCCATAGACTGGAGATGTGGTGCCATAGACTGGAGATGTAGTGCCATAGACTGGAGATGTGGTGCCATAGACTGGAGATGTAGTGTTATAGACTGGAGATGTAGTGCCATAGACTGGAGATGTGGTGCCATAGAATGGAGATGTAGTGCCATAGACTGGAGATGTGGTGCCATAGACTGGAGATGTGGTGCCATAGACTGGAGATGTGGTGCCATAGACTGGAGATGTAGTGCCATAGACTGGAGATGTAGTGCCATAGACTGGAGATGTGGTGCCATAGACTGGAGATGTAGTGCCATAGACTGGAGATGTGGTGCCATAGAATGGAGATGTAGTGCCATAGACTGGAGATGTGGTGCCATAGACTGGAGATGTGGTGCCATAGACTGGAGATGTAGTGCCATAGACTGGAGATGTAGTGCCATAGACTGGAGATGTAGTGCCATAGACTGGAGATGCTGTTCCGTAGACTGGAGATGAAGCTGACCAAGTAGCGAGAGGAGGAGATTCTGTGATTTGCGGCTGAGGACGACCAGCAACCGGAGAATTAACATTTTCCAACAATTGTGAGAGTTTTCAAGGTTGTGTGGGGCTTTTTGAGTGAGGGGCCCAGTCCTTGTTGGTTTTATACCCTTCACCATTGGTGGGTGAGAAGCTAACCAGGATTCTCATCTACAGAGTAAGATTGTTCACAACCTAAGGGATGAGAAATTTGCCCCCAAGGAATAGACGGACAGACGAATGACAGAATGTTCTCACTGGAAGGCAAGACCTGACACCAGAGTAAATTCTGTGTTATTTTGTCTCATGCCCCAGGATGGAGCACATGTCATTGTCTCCTTACCTCCACAGTAGCTTTCTCATGGTGCCCCCTGCTGGGTAATACCCTTTGCTATAGGGGAATTTGCATTTCTAGTTTACAAAATCGTATGTCATTTTTTAAGCTCGTTAAGTCGTTATATGGATATACCACCAATCTAAGCACAAGTGTCCTCCCCAGCAGTCCTGTAATGCTGCCCCCTGTGTGGAAGAGGGACTGCTGTAATTCTGCAGTTTTGAAGACAATTTTTTTGTCCCAAGTTGATGACCTTTTAATTGGTTTAGTTCTCTTAAATAATGAGGTATCAGAAAAACTCAATGCTGGCTCCCCACTCCCATCCTCATCGCTGCTAACCAAAATATTCATAGGGGTCCACCTGGCAGAGAACCCCTCCAATGTAAAAGGCGAAGCGATTCATGAGATCCCTGGTAAAGAACCGACTGGGGGAACACTCAGTCGGCCTCTGATTATATCAACAGAACAAATGTATCACTGGATGGAAGATGGGGTCAACAGGAGGATGGGGCTGCTGCTCATCAATGGGCCTCATAGGGGAAGGTTCATAATGTGAGACCCCCCTCTACAGTGCCCGTATACCCCCTCCACAATGCTGTATACCCCCTCCACAATACCCATATACTCCCCTCCACAATGCCCATATACCACCTGTCACGGGGTCCTTCTCCGGTACCACACAATCAACAGAGCTAGAGTATAGTAAACAATTCCAAGACCTTTATTTAGGCAAAAATACAAAAGGTCCATATATGATCCACCACACAAAGGATAAAATAGTCCAGAACACGAATGCAGTTCAGTAACAGGATAAAAGTTCAAAAATCCAGCAGAGGATAGCATAGTCCATATACTCTTCTTTCTCTCTGAGGTGCTGTGAACTCATCATCATTCCACACAGGGCTGATCTGTGTCTCTCCTCCCTGATATTTACAAGTCTCCCTCCTCATTCACAGGTCATGAGGGGGAAGGTCTCAGGGGCTCATTGTTTCAACAAGCTAGGTCAACATGTCATTAGCATATTAGCAAACAATACAGTGCTGTGGGGACTGATATCAGATGGCAGCAACAGCCATTCATCATTTAGCAAATAATTCATCCTACAAGAGAACACCATGAAAATAAGTAAAATAGAAATATACACAAAAATTATACCCACATAGCATATCACACCATCACACCCCCCTCCACAATGCCCGTATACCCCTCTCCACAATACCCGTACACCCCCCTCCACAATGCCCGTATACCCCTCTCCACAATACCCGTACACCCCCCTCCACAATGCCTATATACCCCTCCACAATACCCATATACCCCCCTCCACAATGCCCATATACCCCCCTCTACAATGCCCGTATACCCCCTCCACAATGCCCGTATACCCCCTCCACAATGCCCGTATACCTCCTCCACAATGCCCGTATACCCCCCTCCAGAATGCCCATATACCCCCTCCGCAATGCCCGTATACCCCCCACAATGCCCGTATACCCCCCTCCACAATGCCCGTATACCCCCTCCACAATGCCCGTATACCCCCCTCCACAATGCCCGTATACCCCCCTCCACAATGCCCGTATACCCTCTCCACAATACCCGTATACCCCCCTCCACAATGCCCGTATACCCCCCTACACAATGCCCGTATACCCCCCTCCACAATGCCCGTATACCCCCCTCCACAATGCCCGTATACCCTCTCCACAATACCCGTATACCCCCCTCCACAATGCCCCTATACCCCCCTCCACAATGCCCGTATACCCCCCTCCACAATGCCCATATACCCCTCCACAATGCCCGTATGCTGTGTCTCATAGTAAGTCCGTAAACCCCCTGATGCAATTACCCCGTCTCCATTTCTAGAGGTTGGCAGCCATCATGCTACGTGTCTTGGAATTATCCTTTAGCTGCTACAATGTGGAAACCTTACTGTGACACAGAATACAGGAGGCACAGAGCCTTTGTGATGTGCAGGAAAGGGATATTAGCAAAGTCTCTATTTTTTCTTAGCTTTTTTCATATTTTACAGGTACTTTCCTAGTTACTTGGATTTGCACTTTTCTCCACAATTTATTTTACTGAATTTTCTAAAAAAATAAATAAATAAATAAAAGAAAAGCTGAAACTGCTGTCGTTCTTCCTCCAATTCCCCATGGATGTGTTCAGGCAGATGGATGGATTTGTCTCACACAAGACAAATAAAATCATGCTTGTGAGTTTGCATAATCACATTTAACATTTCATGCCATTTGCAGAACATCGTAATCCTCGGATGTCATAGAACAACTCTGCTTCATGTTAGACAGATGTTCTGCAAACCCCCTCAACCTGCAGGAACGCTCAGGTCAAGGTTCCCATTGTATTTCCTTTAATCTGTTTATTCAGGAGGTCAAAGGTTTTATCGAGGTCGGCATCTCCAGTGGATTACTCTCTTCTGCTCACTTGTAAGCTTTACTGTATAGACTGTGACAAAATGAGCAGAGTCATTTCACTGTCATTTAGGCATATGTGACTTCTGTTGTACTGCTGGAGTCCTATATAGGCAGGATAGTAATACTATAAACTATATATACACAGGTAAGGCTCCTAAGTCTCTTATTTTTCCATTTTGAAACATTTTTTGTATTTTTTTCTCATTTTCATCACATAATAAAATTAATAAAGTTGATAATCTTCCCCACTGTTCGGTCCTTACTCGATTTGCCAATAAACCTCAAGTGTATTGAAAAATAAAATTAGTAGCTTAAATTAGTCCAAAACTCTGTTTAGTGTTCAGTCTCTGTTTCTCTGATACATAGCGCCAAAGCTCCTGCATAGAAGAAAAAGGTAATTGATACAATTCTGTCTACCTGCTGCCACCACTAGAGGGAGCTCTGGAGCTTGCTAGATACTGTTTATACAGGTTACTGTATGCTGTAGGCTCCCAAGCTCCCCCTAGTGGAGGCAGGAGGTAGTCATTAATTTATTTCTACATATCATTTTATTTTATCTGCATTATTTATAGAATCCACTGCTTTTAGGACAGATATAATATGACAAATAGTATGTATAGGGAAAATAATATCGGACTATGCAGTAAAGGAAAAAGAAAAAGTTGGACAATGTTTCTAAAGGTCATTAGTTATTTGAAACTAAAAATTGCATATTCAATTTCCTGGAAGAAAAAGGAGTTTTACCTTCCGGTCTCATCGGATCTTATTATAATATTTTCATAGATCTGTGATGTTTTCATCAGCAAGCTCAATCAAGAGATGGTTCATTTCGAGCTGAAGCCCGGAGTCCGCGTTATGGTTCACGCCGCTCATCTAACAGCAGGTAACAGGAAAGTGTCGAGAAGAAGCTTTTAATCATAAAGATTATTATTATTACGTGAGGAATAAAATGTAATTATATTATCTTATCATTTATGTATCTCCGTATTGTGTAATGAGCTATTATGGCCGACTGCATAGTGATAGATCACTTTTATTAATAGTTTTAGAGGGAAATTTAGAAAAAAACAGCAATTTGACATTTATTTTTATTCATTTATTCCTGGCTCTCATGTTGTGGTATGATCATGTATATAGTTAAATATAACTGGTGACATACTTGCCAGGACTCCCGGACTCTATCGCCTGTATGTTTTATATTGCTATCATTTTTAGGGAGACTCGTTAATAAAGATTTCTGTACCTGCATCATTTAAAGGAAGAGACAGGGAGGCAGCACTATCTGTGCCGGCATCAGTCACAGGGATTTCCACTTGTCTACATGTCTGAAGATATTCTGGCCAAGTTTGTCATCGACTTTTGCTAAGGACAAGTAGGACCGTGAGAAATGTTTTCCTGACATTGAAAGCGGCGTGCGTCTCCCCATGGAAATCCTCGGTCTGCAGCGAAGCCTCGATGCTTAGATTTCTGCTTTCATGTGTGTTTAATGGCGATACACAATGCCGTCCGCCATGCTACGTGCTGCGGGAACCGGCGGTATTCAGCCCGGAGCAGCGCTCGGTATTCTACCATTCTCAGGTCAAGGGCAGGGGACGGCAGACTGGCGGTTTGTTGGATGCATTATTTTCCAGATGTAAAGGTTATTATCTGAAATGTCATGAAATAGAGATATCATAAATCCACACAGATGTGTCGTGGCCGCAGACGGACGGGATCGTGACTAATGGTGTAAAAGGGAATAAGGCAGCGAGGAGGCTGAGGTTCATGACTGCGTACATGTGTATTAGCGCCTCGCCCAGAACATTGCCGTATATAATCATAACACAGCAGACGCCTCCAGACCCCAAATATCCACTGTACTGCAGTGCCCACTACACATGCCCCTATACAGCCCTCAGCCTTAGATACTAACTACAGATGCATTATATGAACAAAGAATATCATACCGAAAAAGATCACCAAGTAGAAACACAAGAATATCAGAGGTAACGGAGGGGCAGCTCCTAAATACAAACCTACAGAGAACACCCCCGATACAGTCAATATACGTACTCAAATAACTAGCTAAATAAACTAGACAGCACTGTATAGAAACATATCAAAAAAGTTTATTGATTACAAAAATGGACATGGACATGTAACACACTTAAAAAGTTCCTCTAGATGGGTAAGTGAAATGACAAAGACGATGCCGGAGTACTGAGCCTCAAAAGGATCGCTCTTGGTATGCACAATAGGATGTGCTAATATAAAAGGAAGAATCATGCTATCCCTTGCAGCCAGACATATCAAAAAGTGCATGGAAACATTCCTAATCAAACACCATACCTTCCAGATATAGTTAATCTATTAGTCCTAAAGTGCCGCAAACAGTGCTCCCAATTGCAAAGTGCTTACCCATGTGGGGACGAAGTACCTTCCTGCCGTCGCCCCGACATGCATTTCGCGTGATGGGCTTCCTCGGGGTGTCGGTGCCTTATACTGTATCTCAGCCACAGACACCCATAGCGTGTCCCCTACAGATGCCCTTATACTGTTTCTCAGTCACAGATACCCGTAGCGTACCTCCTACTATGCCTTATACTGTATGACTTCCAAAGATCCCCATAGCGTGCCTCCTACAGATGTTTCCCATAGTAAAGGAATTGTTCCATCCACTGGCCCCCTCCCAAAGCGTCATCCACTGCCCATACACATTGTGCCATCCACTGGCCCCCTCCCAAAGCGTCATCCACTGCCCATACACATTGTGCCATCCACTGGCCCCCTCCCAAAACGTCATCCACTGCCCATACACATTGTGCCATCCACTGGCCCCCTCCCAAAATGTCATCCACTACCCATACACATTGTGCCATCCACTGGCCCCCTCCCAAAGCGTCATCCACTGCCCATACACATTGTGCCATCCTTTGGCCCCCTCCCAAAGCATCATCCACTGCTCATACACATTGTGCCATCCACTGGCCCCCTCCCAAAATGTCATCCACTGCCCATATACATTGTGCCATCCACTGGCCCCCTCCCAAAGCATCATCCACTGCTCATACACATTGTGCCATCCACTGGCCCCCTCCCAAAGCGTCATCCACTGTCCATACACATTGTGCCATCCACTGGCCCCCTCCCAAAGCGTCATTCACTGCCCATACACATTGTGCCATCCACTGGCACCCTCCCAAAGCATCATCCACTGCCCATACATATTGTGCCATTCACTGGCCCCCTCCCAAAGCATCATCCACTGTCCATACACATTGTGCCATCCACTGGCCCCCTCCCAAAGCATCATCCACTGCCCATACACATTGTGCCATCCACTGGCCCCCTCCCAAAGCGTCATCCACTGCCCATACATATTGTGCCATCCACTGGCCCCCTCCCAAAGCATCATCCACTGCCCATACACATTGTGCCATCCACTGGCCCCCTCCCAAAGCGTCATCCACTGCCCATACATATTGTGCCATCCACTGGCCCCCTCCCAAAGCATCATCCACTGCCAATACACATTGTGCCATCCACTGGCCCCCTCCCAAAGTGTCATCCGCTGCACCTACATATTGTGCCATCCACTGGCCCCCTCCCAAAATGTCATCCACTACCCCTTCACATTGTGCCATCCATCGGCCCCCTCCCAAAGCATCATCCACTGCCCATACACATTGTGCCATCCACTGGCCCACTCCCAAAGCGTCATCCACTGCCCATACATATTGTGCCATCCACTGGCCCCCTCCCAAAGCATCATCCACTGCCCATACACATTGTGCCATCCACTGGCCCCCTCCCAAAGTGTCATCGACTGCACCTACACATTGTGCCATCCACTGGCCCTCTCCCAAAATGTCATCCACTACCCCTTCACATTGTGCCATCCCCTGCCCCCCGCCCACATTGTGCCATCCAATGCTCCTTCTTAGAATGTCATGCACTGCACCCTCCCAGAGTGCGATCCACTTCCCAATTTCCAGAGTGTCACCCACTGCTCCGTCCACAGCTCCACCCACTGCCCCTATCCCAGAGTGCTATTCATTGCTATCCCCCTCACTGCCATCCACTGCCCCCGTCCCAGAGTGCCAGAAAAGTTACTGTATAAAAATATTTACCAAAATTGAAGTTACTCTTTAAATGTTTAATATTGCTACTGCCTGTATCTCATCTGTACCGTGATTCCTGCATGGCCGTAGTCTGATGATCTCTGGTAACAATAACACCAGTAATCTCCTTACCATTTTTAAGGTCATAGTGGGAGTTGCATTTTTATGCAGTACAATTGTACACTGGGGGAAATAATTATTTGATCCCTTGCTGAATTTCGGTCAGTTAATTTTAACATCGAGAGATAGAATATCAAAAATAAATCCAGAAAATCACATTGTAAAAATTATATAAATGTATTTGCATTTTACAGTGAGAAATAAGTATTTGATCCCTCTGGCAAACAAGACTTAATACTTGGTGGCAAAACCCTTGTTGGCAAGCCTAGCAGTCAGACGTTTGTTGTAGTTTAATGATGAGGTTTGCGCACATGTCAGGAGGAATTTTGGTCCACTCCTCTTTGCAGATCATCTCTAAATCATTAAGATTTTGAGGCTGTCGCTTGTCAACTCGGAGCTACAACTCCCTCCATAAGTTTTCTATGGGATTAGGGTCTGGAGACTGACTCGGCCACTCCATGACCTTAATGTGCTTCTGTTTGAGCCACTCCTTTGTTGCCTTGGCTGTATGTTTTGGGTCATTGTCTTGCTGGAAAACCCAGCCATTACCCATTTTTAATGTTCTGGTGGAGGGAACATTACGGTACATGGCTCCATCCATTCTCCCATTGATGCGGTGAAGTGGTCCTGGGCCCTTAGCAGAGAAACACCCCAAAACATAATGTTTCCACCTCCATGCTTAACAGTGGGGATGGTGTTCTTTGGGTGATAGGCAGCATTTCTCTTTCTCCAAGCACGGCGAGTTGAGTTAATGCCAAAAACCTAATTTTTTGTCTCATCTGACTACAGCACCTTCTCACAATCATTCACAGAATCATCCAGGTGTTCATTGACAAACTTCAGATGGGCCTGCTAATGTGCCTTCTTGAGCAGAGAGACCTTGTGGGCACTGCAGGATTTTAAACCTTTACGGTGTAATGTGTTACCAATGGTTTTCTTGGTGACTGTGGTCCCAGCTGCCTTGATATCATTAACAAGTTCCCCCCGTGTAGTTTTAGGCTGATGTCTCACCTTCCTCATGATCAAGGATACCCCACGAGGTGCGATTTTGCATGGTGCCCCAGATCGATGTCGATTGACAGTCATTTTGTATTTCTTCCATTTTCTTACTATTGCATCAACAGTTGCCTCCTTCTCACCCAGCGTCTTACTTCTGGTTTTGTAGCCCATTCCAGCATTGCGCAGGTCTATGATCTTGTCCTTAACATCTTTATAAAGCTCTTTGGTCTTGCCCATGGTGTAGAGGTTAGAGTCTGACTGATTAATTGAGTCTGTGGACAGGAGTCTTTTATAAAGGTGACTATGTAAGACAGCTGTCTGCAGGTCATGAGTTGATTAGGAGCGTCTAACTGGTCTGTAGGAGCCGGATCTCTTAATGGTTGGTAGGGGATCAAACACTTATTTCTCACTGCAAAACGCACATAAATTTATATAATGTATACAAGATGATTTTCGGGATTTTATTTTTGATAATATATCTCTCAATGTTAAAATTAACCTACCCTTAAAATTATAGACTGTTCATGTCTTTGTCAGTGGGCTAACTTACAAAATCAGCAAGGGATCAAATAATTATTTCCCCCCTTGTTAATGGCAATTATTGACCAGACATTGCAATTGATCGCTGTTTTAGGCTTGGTGATTAGTGATGAGCGAGTAGACACGTTGCTCGGGTTTTCCTGAGCACGCTCGGGTGGTCTCCGAGTATTTGGTAGTGCTCGGAGATTTAGTTTTTGCCAAAGCAGCAGCATGATTTACGGCTGTTAGACAGCTTGAATACATGTGGGGATTCCCTAGCAACCAGGCAACCCTCACATGTACTCAGGCTGGCTAGCAGCCATAAATCATGCAGCTGTGCCAACAAAAACTTTATCTCCGAGCACTAACAAATACTCGAAGACCACCCGAGCGTGCTCGGAAAAACCCGAGCAACGAGTATACTCGCTTATCACTATTAGTGATGTATTTATGAACTGATGGCTAATGGAGTGATGTATTCATGTACTGATAGTTACTGGAGTGATGTATTCATGTACTGATGGTTACTGGGGTGATGTATTCATGTACTATTGGTACTGGAGTGATGTATTCTTGTTCTGATGGTTACTGAAGTGATGTATTCATGTAATGATGTTACTGGGTTGATGTATTAATGCACTGATTGGTACTGAGGTGATGTATTCATGTACTGATAGTTACTGGGGTGATGTATTCATGTTCTGCTGGTTACTGGAGTGATGTATTCATGTTCTAATGGTTTCTGTGCTGATGTATTCATGTACTGATTGGTACTGGAGTGATGTATTCATGTACTGATGGCTACAGGGGGATGTATTCATGTAATGAGGTGATGTATTCATGTACTGATAGTTACAGGGGTGATATATTCATGTACTGATGGTTACTGGGGTGATGTATTCATGTCCTGATGGTTACTGGATTGATCTATTCATCTACTGATGGTTACTGGAGTGATGTATTCATGTGTTGATGGTTACTGGAGTGATGTATTTATGTAATGATGGTTACTGGGGTGATGTATTCATGTACTGAGGTGATGTAGTCATGTACTGACAGTTACAGGGGGTGATGTATTCATGTACTGATTATCACTGGGGTGATGTATTCATGTGTTGATAGTTACTGGAGTGATGTATTCATATAACGATGCTTAGGTCATGTACACTGCTCAAAAAATAAAGGGAACACTTAAACAACAGAATATAACTCCAAGTAAATCAAACTTCTGTGAAATCAAACTGTTCACTTAGGAAGCAACACTGTTTGACAATCTATTTTACATGCTATTGTGCAAATGAAATAGACAACAGATGGAAATTATTGGCAATTATCAAGACCCCCTCAATAAAGGAGTGTTTCTGCAGTTGGGGACCACAGACCACATCTCAGTACCAATGCTTTCTGGCTGATGTTTTGGTCACTTTTGAATGTTGGTTGTGCTTTCACACTCGTAGTAGCATGAGACAACTCTACAACCCACACAAGTGGCTCAGGTAGTGCAGCTCATCCAGGATGGCACAGCTGTGGCAAGAAGGTTTGCTGTGTCTGTCAGTGTAGTGTCCAGAGGCTGGAGGTGCTACCAGTAGACAGGCCAGTACACCAGGAGACGTGGAGAGGGACGTAGGATGGCAACAACCCAGCAGCAGGACTGCTACCTCAGCCTTTGTGCAAGGAGGAACAGGAGGAGCAGTGCCAGAGCCCTGCAAAATGACCTCCAGCAGGCCACAAACGTGCATGTGTCTGCACAAACGGTTAGAAACCGACTCCATGAGGATGGTCTGAGTGCCCAACGTCCACAGATGGGGGTTGTGCTCACAGCCCAACACCGTGCAGGATGCTTGGCATTTGCCACAGAACACCAGGATTGGAAAATTTGCCACTGGCGTCCTGTGCTCTTCACAGATGAAAGCAGGTTCACACTGAGCACATGTGACAGACGTGACAGAGTCTGGAGATGCCGTGGAGAGCGATCTGCCTGCAACATCCTTCAGCATGACCGGTTTGGCAGTGGATCAGTAATGGTGTGGGGTGGCATTTCTTTGGAGGGCCGCACAGCCCTCCATGTGCTCTCCAGAGGTAGCCTGACTGCCATTAGGTACCGAGATGAGATCCTCAGACCCCTTGTGAGACCATATGCTGGTGCGGTTGGCCCTGGGTTCCTCCTAATGCAGGACAATGCCAGACCTAATGTGGCTGGAGTGTGTCAGCAGTTCCTGCAAGATGAAGTCATTGAAGCTATGGACTGGCCAGCCGTTCCCCAGACCTGAATCCGATTGAGCACATCTGGGACATCATGTCTCTCTCCATCCACCAACGTCATGTTGCACCACAGACTGTCCAGGAGTTGGCGGATGCTTTAGTCCAGGTCTGTGAGGAGATCCCTCAGGAGACCATCCGCCTCCTCATCAGGAGTATGCACAGGTATTGTAGGGAGGTCATACAGGCACGTGGAGGCCACACACACTACTGAGCATCATTTCCTTGTTTTGAGGCATTTCCACTGAAGTTGGAACAGCCTGTAATTTGATTTTCCACTTTGATTTTGAGTATCGTTCCAAATCCAGACCTCCATTGGTTAATAAATTTGATTTCCATTGATGATTTTTGTGTGATTTTGTTGTCAGCACATTCATCTTTGTACAGCACAAAGTATTCAATGAGAATATTTCATTCATTCTGATCTAGGATGTGTTATTTGAGTGTTCCCTTTATTTTTTTGAGCAGTGTATTTTTGTACTGATGATAACTGGGTAATGTATTCATGTTCTTTAATGGCTTCATAGCTCAGAGGTTAGAGCACTGGTCTTGTAAACCAAGGGTCGTGAGTTTGACTGTCACTGAAGCCTGAGAAACTCTTTGAGTCTCTCATATGAAAAATACATATCTGTTTTGTCAGTGGTATAAAGTTGGCGTGATTCAATATTGACTTAATGGTTATTTTTTCGGCCTTGCTAACTATGTTACTATCAGTTATTAGGTTCTTTAGAAGGACTTAGATCTGGGGTTACTATGATGGTTACTGTAGTGATATATTCATGTACTGATTAGTACTGGGGTGATATATTCATGTACTGATTAGTACTGAGGTGATGTATTCATGTACCGATAGTTACAGGGGTGATGTATTCATGTACTGATAGTTACAGGGGTGATGTATTCATGTACTGATGGTTACTGGAGTGATGTATTCATGCACTGATGCTTACTGGAGTGATGTATTAATGTATTGATGGTTACTGGAGTGATATATTTATATACTGATGCTTACTGGGGTAATGTATTCATGTACTGATGGTGGTTCTGATCCTTAATTTTTCAGATCCTTAATTTGTCAGACTTGACAATAGATTATATTTATTATAAGATCAGTGTGCTGTCTGTTGTACAAGGACAAAATAAAGACTAAAATGACAGTTGTGTGAACAAGGCCATATGCAGTATGAGAACATGTGTCAGACTAAAGCCCCATACACTTTAGAAAGCTGACAGACGAATGATGGTTCACCCACCTGTCTCGCCCGAGTCTCCCATACACAGGAGCGATGGCTTCTCCGAGTTCTTCTGTGTTCTGTATGAGAGACCCGCTGTCAGACATCTCTGGTGATGGCTTATCTCTTAGACAACAAAAGCATCAGCAGCCTGATAGTAGACATGCCAGGTCCTTACCTCCCCTGACAATCATCTTCTAGGGGCCCCTTACATTTTAGGCTAGGTTCCTCAGGTGAGCATTTGATGTATGGGACTTACAGAAATCTCAGCCTAATGTGCTATTTTTACTTTACTGAAACTGAAGTGTGGTAAAATTTTGAAATCTGCAAAATGTCAATTTTTCTTGCAGTAAATATCTTTTATTGCAGATTTTACCCATAGAATTGAATGCTTTTCTGGTTTTCCATAGCAGAAAAAATAAATAATAAAAAAAAAATAAACAAAAAAATAAAAGCGTACATAATCCGCACAGGACTTTATCAATGAAGTCTTAGCAAAGCTAAGTAGCAAGAAGTTTCCAAAACAAAGTAGTTTTATTTTTAACATGACATATGAAAAAGAGACAAAAACCGCAGCTCAAAAAATGCAAAAATGGTCGGTTTTTCTTGGAATTTAACACTCAGACGGATGTGTGAATGTTACCTTAGGGCTCATGCGGACGAGCGTTTACATCGTCCATGTGTTGTCTGATTTTTGATCACATAGCACACGGACAACGCACTGATCAGTCTTATTCAGTAGGGCTGTTCAAGTGGCATTCGATTTTTACGGATGGATTTCTATTATAAACAATGTCTAAAGTAGTTGTATGAATACGGATCGCACGCGGATGAAAATCAGATGAAAATGAGAAAAACATACCTCCAATTAAAAATGTAGTATAGTTCTTCTGATAAGCTATGTCGCTTTCCCCATGTGCAGGTCATTGCAGTAGCTTAGGTATCCATGGTTATGACCACTATCAGATAACTGTCACTATATGAGTGGTCATAACTATGGATACCTAAGCTACTGCAATGCCCTGCACATGTGGTAAGCAACATAGCGAATCAGAAGAACTATACTACATTTCTAATTGGAGGTATTTTCCAATATTGTTATCAACACCTACAACATATTGGGATAGGATCTTGGAGAAGGGAATACCCTTTTAACGACTATCTAGAGTGTATGGGCACTTTTAGTCTGACTTACCAGTAGGGGGCGTCACCACATAGAGTGCCTATGTCAGTATGAAGACGTATTACGGTTTTATACTGTATCTCTGCCTCAGATTCTCACTGTCCTCCACAGATATCTGCAGGCAGTATTTGTTGCCCAGTAGACAGAGTGCCTGCCACAGGTCTTCTCATTGGGCCACTAGAGTGCCATCCATGGTTCCCCCAAAGTGGAAGCTAGAGATGCCACCATACAGTGCACCTCCCTCACTACTGTGCTATCTCCCTGAGATACCGTTACGGATACCCACATATTGGGCTTCAGCCATTGATTCCCACCTAAGAATGTGGACATGTTGGAAAGCAGGACCATCCATGGCTCCGACACCAGCTAAACCTCCATCCACTTCTCCTCGTAACCGGAGCGAGCAGGGAACGTCTGATTCCTCATCTGTAAGAGAATCTGATCCTGATCCATGTCAGATATGTCCACGCCTCGGCGTTATTTACTACGATTGTGCTGCCTTTGATCAGATGAGGGCTCCTTGATGGTATAACAGATGTGGTGGAGTCTACAAATAAGAGGAGTATTGCCCAGGGACGTCGTCTCTGAAGAAGGACGGATGCTGATAAGAAGGTCCTCCGTGTGTAGCTGCTTCTGTGCTACCAGCTCGCTTCTTAATAAGATCCTAGGGAATAGCAATTCATGTTTTTGCATCCCATTAGCTGCTGAGCAGATGTTCCGCTCGCCCTGTTTGCACATGTGCTCTACATGCCAATTGAGTTTTCCTCGGGCTACTGTGGGATCTATTAGTCGGCAGGTAAATGTTTCTGAAGCTTAATTAATGAACTCCTCTTCATCATTCTCACTTCCAACAATAGTTTCCACTGAGGACAAAACATTCATGTGACTGGTTTTCAGAGATCTGGTCAATTTTTCACTTTTAATTGGGTTCTCAGACCTCTAACGGGGTTGTCTCGAATTCTTGTGAGGTTAAAATTGCAAAGTTCGGGGAAAAACTATCAATTTAGCAATTTATTTCTTATTAAATATCTTGTATGTTCTCAAGAATGGAAAGATTTTTAATTCCATAGTGTACATCTCGTTGGCTAGGTTACCAGCCACCCTGGCGTCTCAGAGTAGCCGGTTCCCTAGGTGAGAGCTTGTTCCGCTAGAAAGCTCTGATTTAAAGCCTGCAGAATCGCTGTGGAGCAGGCAGCAAGAAGTGACCAGCTCCAGGGGGCCAGGGGCTATGTTCTTCTCCCATTATGCACTTGCAATGCTGCCTCCATTAGCAGTCTGGACCAGCGACACAACTGGTCAGAGCTGTCAATCATCAGGAATGCACAATCACCTGCAGAGCAGGAAGCCTTTGGCCATGAGTGGTGGAGTCCTGAAGAAGAGAAGGTGAGACAATCCCTTTGACTCCATGCACCATTAAGTGTTATTAATGGGGCACTTTCCTCCGACACCACTACTGAGGCAGCAGGACCATGGACAGTCCCTTACTGAGCACTGATCATAGTAGGTTCTGGAGGATAGATCACTAATGATCAAAAACTGATGACTTGTGCCAATTTTCCACATCTAAAGGAGTTCTCCTGAGCTAGGATAGACTATCAATGTTCGATTGTTAGATGTCTGACCTGGTTTGTCTATACCGATGGCCTCCTATATGGGTGAAGCTTGGAATAATTGCATCCATGGTATGTCACCAATCTAATCGCTAGTCCTGACAAGGCAGGAACCACAGTCCTGATTAAAAATGTTGTCCACATCTAAGTGTTTTCTGGACAGTGGTGGTCCCCCAGTGGTGCAGTTCTCTCCACATTGGTTGAATAGTAATAATGGAGAGATTCCTCAACCGATGTAGTGGTCAATGGCTGGATTTTCGATAATTATTGGTGGTACATCCAAAATATAAGCCATCAATGTAAATTCTCAGAGAACTCCATTATATCTGAGTTATTTCTGTCCAAAGGATAAATGATAACTGGATAATTGCTGGGAGCCTAACTGATCTTGAGGACGGGGCTCTGAAGTGCTCAGTGTGCCCACCATTGCTCCATTTATTGCCGAAGGGACTCCCTGAGGTGGCCGAATACTGCACTCCACTATCTCCGGCAATCACTTGGACAATGGATGGAGTGCAGACGTGGATGCTCGGCCACAGCTTCATTCTAATGGTAATTTCCAAGCCTCCTACTTGAGATTAGTAAGGGACCCTTCTGGTGGTTGGACCCCCATCGATCAGCAAGGGTTGGACACTTGGACCCCCATCGATCAGCAAATTATCACTTATTCACCATGTAGTAATAATAACCTTTTACATTTTCACTTCTTTTTTTATATCTAGGTGAGTTCTTTAGTGTTTTATACTAATGGCGTAATTTGAAACTCCAAAAGACAGTACATCTCTTATTATGGAGATACCATATGGACCCACCGACCTCTATGGATTCTGTAACATTGCTTTCTATAAATCTGTAATATGCATGTATAGATCCCTGGAAAAGTAACTTCCATATATTGAGATACTGATTTGGCTTTTATCCTAAGTCATATTGCACGACTCGTTAAAGGGTTGATTGTGACTTGTAGGATCGCTACTTCCAATAGATGGCGCTATAGAGTTTAAGTCCTCTTTTTCTCAGAAGAGGCAATTTGCATATTTAACTTCCATATAGTCATTGAAGACATCTTATGATTAGTAAACGAAATGATAAAGCGTCATCAGAGAATCCAATGACCTGGAGGAAACCAAAAATAATAATCCAGATCAGTTGTCTTCCATGAAGTCTCCAAATGGTCATGTTTCCAAGGTTCTCCTAGTAAAGCCCAGCTGTTATTTTCAGCAGAAGGTGTCCCTCCTGGTGTCCTCTCTATGGGATATCCTCAAATAATGACTTACTTGGGGACACTTGATGGCTGAATGTCTAGGACCTGAACTTTTATGATCTGATGGTTTTGAGAACCTCAACACTTTGTGGACAATTTGCGATGTGTCTCAGTTCTGTGTTGCACTCACTAGATAGATAATCTCCGCTCCTTTGATCTTTCCAGCTCCCTTGGTGGACCTGACTCCGAGTCACAGCGGCTCCGCCATGCTGATGCTCTTATCGGTGGTCTTCGTCGGACTTGCTGTCTTCGTCATCTATAAATTTAAAAGGTAACCCCAGTCCTGTTCCTCATCAGCGGTGTTTACAACAATGGCCGCCCAAAGCAATGACGTCTCTGTTAATGTTTTTAGGAAAATTCCTGGAATTAATGTATATGCACAGATGCAGAATGAGAAAGAGCGAGAGATGGTCAGTCCAGGCAGTCAAAATGAGAGCTTGTCACCTAATGACCCTCACTCTCAGCCGATGGGCCCTGAGCAGCTGTTAGAGGGCAAGTTGGAAACACAGCCCATAGGTAAATAAGTAGCTAGTTCTAACTGGCTGTCCGGGAACCCAAGTGACCAGTCTTGCCTGTCTGAATGACCGAGCACTCTGTATAACCCTTCCTTCCGCTCTGAGACATTGTGTCATCTTTATTACTTATTCCTTCTGTCGTATCCCTGTCTTCCGTAACTAACCCTGAGAAGTGCAGGTGATTGATCCTCCCGGCACCTCCACTGCTGGGTGCACCTGAAGAAGGAGATGAACTCCTAACCGGGGCTGATGGTCATAATTCCAGCAGTCACTACTGATCCTGAATTAATGAATGAATCACATTAAACAGAATCAGCAGCGGGAGGTGCCGGCGCCGGCTACATGAAAGGGCTTAATAAAGGTTCATTCCACATTCCCTTTCAATACTTGGAGCTAAAATACCTGGTTTTGCCTTTTGTACTTTCTGTGCAAGACGAAGATTGGATTTTGAGCTAGAAAGCAATTTCAGAGCAGAATGAGGGGAACGTTAATAATAAAATGATCAGGAGGAAAAACAGATAATAAATCACAATATGTATAAGGCTCTGTTCATATAGGTCAAAACTGTGCCTGCTGCGCAGGATGCCAGGAAAGAAGACCCCACATGACGAGGATGGGGATCAGACTGGATCACGTGGAATCACATTAGATCTTATAGATACATGAATGTATCCATGTAACCCAGGTGCGGACTGGGGCTGAAATTCAGTCCTGGCATTTGAAACCACACAGGTCCATGTTGTCCCCGTCCCCATGAACCAGGTGGGATATATCACTAATATTACCCTGAATGGAGGAAAGGAAGATTTTCTACAAGACCAATATTTCTAATAATGCCCGTGGCTGCTGGGGTAAGTGACGGAGTCAGCGACTTTGCGCTCCATCACAACTCTTAACAGTATGGGGGTCTTGAGCACACCGGTTCTGTTAACAACGTAGCAGACAAGGCTGCCCATGACCAGACAGGCCCTTCTGGCATTTGCCAGAGTTGCCAGATGGCCAGTCCGGCCCTGATGTAACCTCATAAATCACACGTCTCCTATAACACCACCTCCTGCAATATATCATCAAGGGATAGAAATATACAAAGTAACAAAAAAAGTCCAAGCAAAAGTATCCGATAACAGGCAAGAAATTGGTAACGACATACACATTGCAGATATGGATTCTTCTTCTCCGATTCTCCAGATCCTCATACTTCAGTGCTAGATAAATTTACATTATTAATAGCAAAGAGTAAAAGAGCTAAAAATACAAACAAATCTGAAAGGGCACATCCATCTTATAAGACAGGAGATGGAGTTACATTGTAAACAATTGGATTAGGTATTTAATAACTATGCAATATAATTCAGAGCTGTAAAATTAAGTGTCCATAATACTACCTGAGGTTTGTTCTGTCTGCACCAGCAGAATAGTGAGTGCAGCTCTGGGGTATAATACAGGAGGTAACTCAGGATCAGTAATGTAATGTATGTACACAGTGACTGCACCAGCAGAATAGTGAGTGCAGCTCTGGAGGATAATACAGGATGTAACTCAGGATCAGTAATGTAATGTATGTACACAGTGACTGCAGCAGCAGAATAGTGAGTGCAGCTCTGGGGTATAATACAGGATGTAACTCAGGATCAGTAATGTATGTACACAGTGACTGCACCAGCAGAATAGTGAGTGCAGCTCTGGGGTATAATACAGGATGTAACTCAGGAACAGTAATGTAATGTATGTACACAATAACTGCACCAGCAGAATAGTGAGTGCAGCTCTGGAGTATAATACAGGATGTAACTCCAGATCAGTAATGTATGTACACAGTGACTGCACCAGCAGAATAGTGAGTGCAGCTCTGGAGTATAATACAGGATGTAACTCCGGATCAGTAATGTATGTACACAGTGACTGCACCAGCAGAATAGTGAGTGCAGCTCTGGAGTATAATACAGGAGGTAACTCAGGATCAGTAATGTAATGTATGTACACAGTGACTGCACCAGCAGAATAGTGAGTGCAGCTCTGGGGTATAATACAGGATGTAACTCAGGATCAGTAATATAATGTATGTACACAGTGACTGCACCAGCAGAATAGTGAGTGCAGCTCTGGAGTATATTACAGGATGTAACTCAGGATCAGTAATGTAATGTATGTACACAGTGACTGCACCAGCAGAATAGTGAGTGCAGCTCTGGGGTATAATACAGGATGTAACTCAGGATCAGTAATGTAATGTATGTACACAGTGACTGCACCAGCAGAATAGTGAGTGCAGCTCTGGAGTATATTACAGGATGTAACTCAGGATCAGTAATGTAATGTATGTACACAGTTACTGCACCAGCAGAATAGTGAGTGCAGCTCTGGGGTATAATACAGGATGTAACTCAGGATCAGTAATGTAATGTATGTACACAGTGACCGTATCAACAGAGCAGTGAGTGCAGCTCTGGAGCATAATACAGGGTGTAACTCAGGATCAGTAATGTAATGTATGTACACAGTGACTGCACCAGCAGAATAGTGAGTGCAGCTCTGGAGTATAATACAGGATGTAACTCAGGATCAGTAATGTAATGTATGTACACAGTGACTGCACCAGCAGAATTGTGAGCGCAGCTCTGGAGTACAATACAGGGTGTAACTCAGGATCAGTAATGTAATGTATGTACACAGTGACTGCACCAGCAAAATAGTGAGTGCAGCTCTGGGGTATAATACAGGATGTAACTCAGGATCAGTAATGTAATGTATGTACACAGTGACTGCACCAGCAAAATAGTGAGTGCAACTCTGGAGTATAATACAGGATGTAACTCAGGATCAGTAATGTAATGTATGTACACAGTGACTGCACCAGCAGAATAGTGAGTGCAGCTCTGGGGTATAATACAGGATGTAACTCAGGATCAGTAATGTAACGTATGTACACAGTGACTGCACCAGCAGAATAGTGAGTGCAGCTCTGGGGTATAATACAGGATGTAACTCAGGATCAGTAATGTATGTACACAGTGACTGCACCAGCAGAATAGTGAGTGCAGCTCTGGGGTATAATACAGGATGTAACTCAGGATCAGTAATGTAACGTATGTACACAGTGACTGCACCAGCAGAATAGTGAGTGCAGCTCTGGGGTATAATACAGGATGTAACTCAGGATCAGTAATGTAACGTATGTACACAGTGACTGCTCCAGCAGAATAGTGAGTGCAGCTCTGGGGTATAGTATGAAATGTAACTCATATATAGAAGAAGACTCGTGTTCAGTATAATATAAGTAATGTAGTGTGTGTTGCTCCTCTGAAGGATGTGTGATACCGTTGTAGATACTGTACGGCTTTTTAGATCTTGATCTTTTTTTAGCTGAATATTACGCTGAGCTCAGTCTGGCCGCTGCTATTTGTCCTTTATGATGTCCACACTTTTGACAATGTTAACGCCTTGGATTGATATAAAATGTAATATTCTCACCGTTTCAAAGTTACAATGTTCTCTGCGTTGCACATTTAAACCCTTTTTAAGCCTTTTCAGCAAGAAATTAGAGGATCAGCACCACGGACAGCAGCTGAAACAGCCAAATGCAGACTCATTCCTTCTGAATTTTATGAGGCTGAGATTAAAGGACTCTTTAATAGGATGGCAAGTAAAACAGACTACAAAAGGATGGCTGGAGAGGGGGCTCATCACAGGAAGACTGAGTAACCTGACAATGGCCAGAAGCCTCGGACCTCTGATAGAAGAGGAAGACGTCTGATGGGAAGACTGTGCGCATCCCATGCTCGCGACCGGGCACCGACCCTCTGCCATGGCCCCAGAGCTGGGAGAGTGACCTGGCACCGACCCTCTGACATGGCCCCAGAGCTGGGAGAGTGACCGGGCACCGACCCTCTGCCATGGCCCCAGAGCTGGGAGAGTGACCGGGCACCGACCCTCTGCCATGGCCCCAGAGCTGGGAAGGCAACCGGGCACCGACCCTCTGCCATGGCCCCAGAGCTGGGAGAGTGACCGGGCACCGACCCTCTGCCATGGCCCCAGAGCTGGGAGGGCAACCGGGCACCGACCCTCTGCCATGGCCCCAGAGCTGGGAGAGTGACCGGGCACCGACCCTCTGCCATGGCCCCAGAGCTGGGAGGGCAACCGGGCACCGACCCTCTGCCATGGCCCCAGAGCTGGGAGAGTGACCGGGCACCGACCCTCTGCAATGGCCGCAGAGCTGGGAGGGCGACCGGGCACCGACCCTCTGCCATGGCCCCAGAGCTGGGAAGGTGACCGGGCACCGACCCTCTGCCATGGCCCCAGAGCTGGGAAGGTGACCGGGCACCGACCCTCTGCCATGGCCCCAGAACTGGGAGGGTGACCGGGCACCGACCCTCTGCCATGGCCCCAGAGCTGGGAGGGCGACTGGGCACCGACCCTCTGCCATGGCCCCCGAGCTGGGAGAGTGACCGGGCACCGACCCTCTGCCATGGCCCCCGAGCTGGGAGGGCGACCGTGCACCGACCCTCTGCCATGGCCCCAGAACTGGGAGGGTGACCGGGCACCGACCCTCTGCCATGGCCCCCGAGCTGGGAGGGCGACCGTGCACCGACCCTCTGCCATGGCCCCCGAGCTGGGAGGGCGACCGTGCACTGACCCTCTGCAATGGCCGCAGAGCTGGGAGGGTGACCGGGCACTGAGCCTCTGCCATGGCCCCAGAGCTGGGAGGGTGACCGGGCACCGACCCTCTGCCATGGCCCCCGAGCTGGAAGGGTGACCGGGCACCGACCCTCTGCCATGGCCCCCGAGCTGGGAGAGTGACCGGGCACCGACCCTCTGCCATGGCCCCCGAGCTGGGAGGGCGACCGTGCACCGACCCTCTGCCATGGCCCCAGAACTGGGAGGGTGACCGGGCACCGACCCTCTGCCATGGCCCCCGAGCTGGGAGGGCGACCGTGCACCGACCCTCTGCCATGGCCCCCGAGCTGGGAGGGCGGCCGTGCACTGACCCTCTGCAATGGCCGCAGAGCTGGGAGGGTGACCGGGCACTGAGCCTCTGCCATGGCCCCAGAGCTGGGAGGGTGACCGGGCACCGACCCTCTGCCATGGCCCCCGAGCTGGAAGGGTGACCGGGCACCGACCCTCTGCCATGGCCCCAGAGCTGGGAGGGTGACTGGGCACCGACCCTCTGCCATGGCCCCAGAGCTGGGAGGGCGACCGGGCACTGACCCTCTGCCATGGCCCCAGAGCTAGGAGGGCGACCAGGCACCGACCCTCTGCCATGGCCCCAGAGCTGGGAGGGTGACTGGGCACCGACCCTCTGCCATGGCCCCCGAGCTGAGAGGGCGACCGTGCACTGACCCTCTGCCATGGCCCCAGAGCTAGGAGGGCGACCGGGCACTGACCCTCTGCCATGGCCCCAGAGCTGGGAGGGCGACCGGGCACCGACCTTCTGCCTCGGCCCCAGAGCTGGGAGGGCGACATCACACCGATCCTCTGCAATGGCCCCAGAGCTGGGAGGGCAACCGGGCACTGACCCTCTGCCATGGCCCCAGAGCTGGGAGGGCGACCGGGCACTGACCCTCTGCCATGGCCCCAGAGCTGGGGTGGGTGTGTTGTCAGGACAGTGGAAAGTACAGCAATGGGTTACACATTGGGGGGTGAAGAATGTTAATGGACGGCCAGATGGAGAGGGAAGGGCTGGATCAAGTAAAGACTTTATTAAAACTAATTTTTGTAGTTTTGGAATTTTTACCAAGGACAGAAGCAGCGGATGGATCTTCTACTACTCCTGTAATAACACTCTGTGTTAACATCAGTTCAAACATAAAGATTCAAAATGGAGATTGTTTTTTAGTGACAAAACCAAAGAACATTACATCTTGTGTTTTTCTGTGAGCTTGAAAGATGATGGTCATGGGCCAAATGGAAGTAGGGAATGTAAGAAGATAAAGAAGTACCCATGACACATTCAATCCACTCCCGATCCAGCGCTGCCAGTCCTGTGCTCCTTACGGTGTAGGTCCTCCGTCCTCAGCCGTCATGTGCTGTCCATAGACATGTCAGAACTAAGACGAGTGATTGGCAGCAGCGGTCACTTAAATAATAGATAGGGAGTCATTATTATAAAACCTCAAGCATCAAAGTGATGACATTGGAGTTTCATAGTGTGACGGATCTTACAATAAAAATTCTTCTAGATGTCTGTATTTGATGACATATCTGTTTATCTATTGTCTATATATTATCTATTATCCATCTATTATCTATCTCTCCATTATCTATCTATTATCTATCTATCTATTATCTATCTATCCATTATCTATCTGTTTAACTATTATCTATCTATTATCTATTATCTATCTAACATCTATCTATTATCTATCTATCCATTATCTATCTGTTTAGCTATTATCTATCTATTATCTATTATCTATCTAACATCTATCCATTATCTATCTGTTTAGCTATTATCTATGCTTTATCTATTATCTGTTTATCACTCTCATGATTATCCATCTACCTAATGTACTCTTGATATCACAGTTCAAGAAAATTCTTAAGGCTATGTTCACACTGGACTTTTTTGCTGTGTTTTTTTTAATGCTAATTTTCAGCTGCTTTTTTCAGCACCAGCAAAGCCTATGAGGTTTCAGAAATCTCATGCACACTCATTGGTTTTTTGTTTCATCAGGATTTTGTGCTTTGCTGCTTTTTTTGGACATAGAGCATGTCACTTCTTTCAGCGTTTTTGCAGATCCGCACCAAAAGCTCACCTAAACCTGAGTTTTTGCCGCAGCTTCTTTCCTGCCAAGAAATCAGGTTTTTCTGCAGAAAAAAAAGCAAAAACACCCCGGGTGAAGTTACCCTAAAGGGAATCTGTCAGCAGGCTTTTGCTCCCCACACATTTGAGAGTACCATAATATAGGTGCAGAGACCCTGATTCTGGCGATGTGTCACTTACTGGGCTGTTTGCCGTAGTTTTGATACATTCACTGTTTTCTCTGCTGCAGATGTAGCCTCTGATTGCTGAGCTGTGTATAACCCCGCCCACACAGCTGATTGGCAACTTTCTGTGTACACTGTGCATAGGCAAAAAGCAGCCAATCAGCGGTGGGGCGGGGTTGGATTACCAAGAAGCAGGTTTACTAGTCCTCTTATGATGATCTCCTGCTGAAAAACAGTGATTTTATGAAAACTACAGCAAGCAGCCGAGTAAGTGACACATCGCTGGAATCAGGATATCGGCCTGTACATTATGCTGTTCCCAGTTTAGGTGGCAAAAAAACTAGTGAGAAATTCCCTTTTACAGCCAATAGCACAGTGTATGTTATAAAAAAAGAGAATTTTTGAATATTACAACTACCTAACAGTGAGCCAAACCCCCCCCCCCCGCTGCGATAATCTCCTGGTTTTATGCTCATTGAAACACCCAAAATGTAAAATATCTGCCCAGAATTATGCATCAAAAACTCAAGTAGTGCAGGTCCTGCTCGACTTCTTGGATAATTAGTATGGAGGGGTGAGAAGAAGGCAATTACCTCACACGGGGAAAGAGTTTGCCATAAACCAAGAGAAGGAGCGCGGAGGGGAACGGCAGCCATGCCAAGTACTCACGTGATTAACAGAACAGTTCGTGCCTCGCTGTAGTGTAACGGCGGAAAACCTCGAGCCGCACGAGATCGGAAAGACGATAATTACTGCACTGAAATCCTCCACCTCCTCGATAGCAAGGAAGAAGAAGAACCATAGTACCGCCACGTCTGAAGACCAAGTCCTTAGCATTGGAACAAGTTTTTTGAAGGCTACATAGTTACATAGGTTGAAAAAAGCCCCCGGTCCATCAAGTTCAACCTTTCCCCACCAATTGTACTTTTAGTCACTAGTCTTCCTATAACCCGTAATGTTCTGTGCAATGAGGAAATCATCCAGCACTTGTACAAAGGCTGTTCTAGTGTCGGCCATTACTGCCTCCTGTGGTCGCCATTACACAGTCTGACGGCTCTAACTGTAAAGAACCCTTTCCTGTACAGCTCCCGGAATCACCTCTCTTCCACTGGTAATGAGTGGTCCTCAGTATGGTCCTTGGAAGGAATAAGTCATGTTCCGTCCTCTGTACTGACCACACATATTTATAATGAGATCTCCTCTGAGACGCCTTTTTTCTAAGATAAATAAGCCCAAGCTTTCATCATATGAGAGGTCTCCACCCCATATAATATGGATGAGGCCTCCACCCCGTGTAATATAGTAGTTCCAGACTCGGTGATGCACTGGAAACAGACTTCACATGAATCAGTAAGGACCAGGATAGCAGGGTGTTCAGGATGGCAAGCAATGCAGGAGGCAGTACATGCAGCTGGAGGGAAGTTACATACAGGAACTTGTAGCAGGGAAACAGTTAACCACAGGTTTCCTAGAAACATATATATGCAACCATTAACTTGTGTCAGGGAGACCACTGAGTTATTAGAGACGTATAAAGGGAATCAAGAACTTGCCGTAATCAAATAGTTAACCACTGGGTTATTATAGACATTTAAAATCAATCAGGAACTTTCAGTACAAGAATAGTTAACCACTGGGTTATTATAGACATTTAAAATCGATCAGGAACTTTCAGTACAAGAATGGTTAACCACTGGGTTATTATAGACATTTAAAATAAATCAGGAACTTTCAGTACAAGAATGGTTAACCACTGGGTTATTATAGACATTTAAAATCATTCAGGAACTTTCAGTACAAGAATGGTTAACCACTGGGTTATTGTAGACATTTAAAATCATTCAGGAACTTTCAGTACAAGAATGGTTAACCACTGGGTTATTATAGACATTTAAAATCGATCAGGAACTTTCAGTACAAGAATGGTTAACCACTGGGTTATTGTAGACATTTAGAATCATTCAGGAACTTTCAGTACAAGAATGGTTAACCACTGGGTTATTATAGACATTTAAAATCAATCAGGAACTTTCAGTACAAGAATGGTTAACCACTGGGTTATTGTAGACATTTAAAATTAATCAGGAACTTTCAGTACAAGAATGGTTAACCACTGGGTTATTATAGACATTTAAAATTAATCAGGAACTTTCAGTACTAGAATGGTTAACCACTGGGTTATTGTAGACATTTAAAATCATTCAGGAACTTTCAGTACAAGAATGGTTAACCACTGGGTTATTATAGACATTTAAAATCGATCAGGAACTTTCAGTACAAGAATGGTTAACCACTGGGCTGTTAGAGAAGTATATAGGCAATCAGGAACTTGCAGTAGGGAGATGGTCAACCACAGGGTTAGTAGAGAGGTTTATATACAATGAAGAATTTGCAGCATGGAAATGGTTAACAACTGGATTATTATAAACTTGTATATGCAATCAAGTACTTCCAGCATGGACATGGTTAACCACAGAATAAGCAGAGACTTATATGCAATCAGGTCAATCTTGCCACAGGATTCACTGGACAGAATGTAGAATGCTGGAAAACAGAGGAAAGTTGTAAGAAGGATAATTAGACATCTGGATGGAGCAAAGTCTGGAGGGAGCTGAGGTTAAATCCTGCAAAATCATGCGGTAGAAAAGTGTTCTATTATTCCGAATACTCAGGCATTTATGGATATGCGAGGCATCCTTAAAGGACCTTGGATGATGATGATGTCAGAGATGCTTGGAGGGTTACCAGATTAATACCAGACTAGAAGAGAGCAAGGTCCGGCACTGGAGCCGGGACAGATGAGTATCAAGTAGATCTGGTCTACCATTAATCAATGGATTGGTGGTGCATTATCTGCTAGGATAGAAGTAAACCCCTTCATAACCGGGTCTTTTTGCATTTTTATTATTTCCTCTTTTTCCAAGAGTAATAGCTTTTTTTTTATTTTTGCATCATACAGAGGCTTAGACTTTTGTGGAAAGAGTTGTTGTTTTAGAATAACTCCATTTACTTTACTGTAAAACGTCTTGGAAAATAGAAAAAAAAATCCAAGTGCAGTGAATTGGTGTATAAAATTCTGCCAATGTGTCATAGTCTTGAGTTTTGTTTTGTGCGAGTTTTCATTGTACAATAACCATGCACTGATAACGTGATTCCTCAAGTCAGTATGATTATCGCAATACTAAACTTGATGCTCAATGCAAATCTGGTTGTTTTTAATTGTATGGGTTATTATATTATTATTATTTGATGGATCAGATATTTTTGGGCGCAGTCAAAAATTGACTCATTTTTTAAAGCTTTTTTTTAATTTTTTATTCTACTTTTTAGTTCCGTTAGGGGCCTTAAACCTTATGACGCCCAGCCACATAATTCATAGGGAGACTCAGACTGTGACCAAACGTTACCTTTTTGTCACATTTTTTTGCATAGATTTGTTACAAAGCCTTAAGGATCTCCTAGTGCCAGCTAAGTGAATGAGATTCCAGTGGGTATGTGCAAACATTAAAGAAGCACTCGTCCTCCTCCTCATCTTCCTCTTCCTCCTATCCAAGTTTTATCCTCCTAATATATTGCAATCATAATTTTATTTAGCACTGTGCAATTACAATTGCTCATTCTGCCTTTCTTCCCAGCTAATTCTTCTCTTGTCTCTGCTTTATGTAGAAACAGGAAGTTTTGTGTCCCTGCATTTATCATTCCCCGCTTCACCTCCTGACCCATCTGCTCCCTCCTCCCACTGCCAGGAACTTTTGCAGCGATTCATGACTCATGCAGGAAAAATTGACCTCCTGTTTCTACATAGAGCTTAGAAGGATTCAGCTAGTCAGTTTTTAATCACGTGATGTCATAGACCTAATGGAAAAGAGAAGAATTATCTGGGTAGAAAGGCAAAATGAGCAATTGTAAGTACACAGTGCTGTATAATATAAAGACTGCAATATATTAAGAGAATAAAATTGATAGCAAGTAGGAGGAGGGTTTCTTTAAGATCCGTAGCAGACTTTTTTTTTTCACCAAAGTATGTTGCTTGGCAGGAAAAACGCTACATAAGCTATGGGGGATTTTTCATTAGTTTTTGATGTTTTTATTTTTTTCTCTTTTATTTGATTGTTTTAAAAATTTCGCAGAAACAAAGAGTTGACATGCTGCAGATCTTTAAAATTCTTCCAATCTGCAAGGAAAAAATAAGCAGCATGCGCATGACACTTGAGAAATCTCATTCACTTTTCATGGTGAAAAAAAAACACGTGGAAAAAAAAAAGGCAACATGTGAACAAGCCCTAAGGTGGCCGTGATGGGTATTCTCATTTCTGCAGTATTTGGGCACAGCACAATGAAAAGAGCTACGAAGTGCGGCTTCCTTGAGTATTTACAACTGGCTGCCCCTAGATCGGTGGGGGCGCCATTAGTCGAATCCCGACTGATCTGAGCTAACATGGGGCAAGTTCTAGTTGTTCTTAAAGGAGTTCTCGGGGCACTTGATGTTAATGAATATCCATAGGATAGGTCAACAATGTCATATGCTCAGGGAACTCCTTAGGGTTAGAGTTAGGGTTAAGGAGAACCAGTATGGAGAACCAGGGTTAGGGTTAAGAAGAACCAATATGGAGAACCAGGGTTAGGGTTAAGGAGAACCAGTATAAAGAACCAGGGTTAGGGTTAAGGAGAACAAGTATGGAGAACCAGGGTTAGGGTAAGGTTTAAGTAGAACCAGTATGGAGAACTAGGGTTAAGGAGAACAAATATGGAGAACCAGGATAAGTTTAATGGAGAGCTAGGGTTAGTGTTAAGGAGAACCAATATGGAGAACCAGGGTTAGGGTTAGGGTTAAGGAGAACCAGTATAAAGAACCAGGGTTAGGGTAAGGTTTAAGTAGAACCAGTATGGGGAACTAGGGTTAGGGTTAAGGAGAACGAATATGGAGAACCAGGGTTAGGGTTAAGGAGAACCAGTAAGGAGAACCAGGGTTAGGGTTAAGGAGAACCAGTACTTTACCATGTTGCATCACGGGCATTGCAGTCAGTCAGCTAAACTCTACTCTGATGAAGAGCAAAGACCCCAAAGCAGGTCATGTCACATGTATATGAATTTCTGGCTTATCATCTATCTCTGGCCATGTTGCAAAACTCAACAAAGGCTCAGACTTTGAGAGATAGAGTAGGCACCTCTCCTAGGCTAATTTGTATCTCTTGGGTTCATGGTCCCGGTCTCTTGCTTTGAGCAGGCAGTGATCATTGCTGAGGGGGTTTTTGGGTTTGGATCTATGTTCCGGTATATGTTTTGATGAGCAGTTTAACTTGAGCCTTCAAGACTCCTCCGAGAAGTGGGTGACACAGCCTCGCTTTCATTAAAATGGTGGCACATATCAGCCACAACTTCAGCTCCATTTCCAAAAAGACGAACTGGAGCAAACTTCTTGGTAAGTATAAGTATCCATTTTCCTTACCTTGATGGTAACCTGGAAGAAAACTTATCTTCCTGCCAAAGTTCCTCCTTGACCCAAGAAAGTCTGAGAACATGAGAATATTATGTCATTACCGCTACATAAAGGTCTCCATAGCCACTAACCAAACTTCTGACCTGACAAAATGTTGCCGAGAGATAAGTAATGATGTGTTAGATGGAAGCCTCTCCCCATCCTACAACTTCTCTCCGTGTGGTCTTTGGTGTCATCTCCTTGTGGTCCTCATGTCTGTTTTCAGTGTCGGCAGTAATAACGTTCTAGATATATGAAATCCAAGTTCATTGTTTTCTTGCAACATTTTGCAAAAATAAAAAAATGAAATGTGTAACATTTTCTTTCCATTCCTCCCAGGAAGTATTTCAATGGTTGCTGAAAATCAAAGCACAAACGAAAACCCGACTTATGTTAACGTGTGAAGGAAGAAAGGAGGGCGAGAAAGAACGAAGGACAGAAGCCCACCGGGGATCGGACTGCTCCCAAATTCTGAATAAATCTGAGGTTTTTAGCTTTATCGCCGATGAAGAGGACGAGTCGTCACCTCGTGTAAAGACTACGAACTGTGGGACACATCTACCCTCTTTTAAACTCACTCGTGTTTGTACATGATCAATGAACTGACGTACACCAGAAATTTGCATGCTTTAACCCTTTCGCTGATCGAGAGGACTTGCAAAAATATCACCTGTCTTTAAGCAGTGAACGGGTTAAGAGAGCATTTCCCCCTAAAATAATAACTAAAAGGTAAATATAAATCCTTAAAGGGGCTGTCCAGGACTGTCAGGGTTGTCTGGCATTGCAGCTCATCACTTGTTACTTGAATTGGATGAGTTGCAATACCAGACATGACCTGTGATGCAGAGCGGCACTGTTCCATGTTTTGTACAATTCCTTTAACTTGTCTTCTTTTGTAATGAGACATTCTGCAAAAGCTGGGGGACGACTATTTTGCCATCATTACAACTCCTGCAGGGGCTTCTCATCTGCCATTTCCAGACAGTAGGGCTGCCAATCCAATAGGGAGATAGGGCACAATAATGAAATCCCTGCCACGCGGGCATTAGTATCAGTTACAATGTTGTGGGGCATTAAAGTGAATGAAGAGGGCCATGCCACACAAGCCGCGCCTTGGTATTAATATATCGTGGAAGCCATCAAGTTAGTGGTTGCTACATCTGTAACAGATTTGTACACCGGCTGTGCTCTGCCCTACAGGGTCGTCCCTGTGCACCACATACCCAACTCTGCTACATCGCAGTTACTCAGCCTTGGCTTATCTGACTACCCGGTGGACTACATCCACTATACCGCATACTGAACTCATAGCAACTGTACCAAAAACTTTCTCCTGTTTTTGGTCTAGTTCAATTTATCTCTGGGAACTAGTCAGGAAAATCCGGGAAGATAATGTAAAAAAAAGGGAGACCTCCTGACATGGAGGGAAAGCGCGTAAGCATGGAGGGCAGGGAATAAATCTTGAGGGCTCAGATTGTGCAATGATGATGGAGAATCAGCACAGAGGGTGGAGAATCAGCATGGAGGGCGGAGAATCAGCAGTGAGGCTGGAGAATCAGCATGGAGGCTGGAGAATCAGCATGGGCAGTGAGGCTGGAGAATCAGCATGGAGGCTGGAGAATCAGCAGTGACGATGGAGAATCAGCACAGAGGGTGGAGAATCAGCATGGAGGCTGGAGAATCAGCAGTGACGATGGAGAATCAGCATAGAGGGTGGACTGTTATGACCCCAATGGCGAGGGTCTCAGAGGAACGTGGAAGTCTGCAGAATACAAAAATCCAGCTCATAGGGCAGTGGTAACTGGGTTGACCATATATCTACTCCTAACGCCAACACTAGAAGTAGCCGGGGATCATTCCTACGTTGATTCTAGATGACACGCGCCAGCCGGAGAATCTAGCTACCCCTAGTAGAGGAAAACAAAGACCTTTCTTGCCTCCAGAGAAGGGGACCCCAAAGCTGGATAGAAGCCCCCCACAAATAATGACGGTGAGGTAAGAGGAAATGACAAACACAGAAATGAACCAGGTTTAGCACAGAGAGGCCCGCTTACTGATAGCAGAATAAAGAAAGGTAACTTATATGGTCAACAAAAACCCTATCAAAATCCACACTGGAAATTCAAGAACCCCCGAACCGTCTAACGGTCCGGGGGGAGAACACCAGCCCCTCTAGAGCTTCCAGCAAAGGTCAGGATATAGTTTTGGAACAAGCTGGACAAAAATACAAAACCAAAACAAATAGCAAAAAGCAAAAGGCAGACTTAGCTGATATAACTGGAACCAGGATCAGTAGACAAGAGCACAGCAGACTAGCTCTGATAACTACGTTGCCAGGCATTGAACTGAAGGTCCAGGGAGCTTATATAGCAACACCCCTAACTAACGACCCAGGTGCGGATAAAAGGAATGACAGAAAAAACAGAGTATAAAAAACTAGTAACCACTAGAGGGAGCAAAAAGCAAATTCACAACAGTGGACCCGATGCAGTGAGGGTGGAGAATCAGAGTGGAGAATCAGCAGTGAGGATGGAGAATCAGCACAGAGGATGAAGAATCAGCACAGAGGGTGGACATTGTGCAGTGAGTGTGGAGAATCAGCACAGAGGGGGTGGAGAATCAGCATGGAGGCTGGAGAATCAGCATGGAGGCTGGAGAATCAGCAGTGACGATGGAGAATCAGCATGGAGGGTGGACCCGGTGCAGTGAGGGTGGAGAATCAGAGTGGAGAATCAGCAATGAGGGTGGAGATTCAGCACAGAGGGTGGAGATTCAGCACAGAGGGTGGAGATTCAGCACAGAGGGTGGAGATTCAGCACAGAGGGTGGATATTGTGCAATGAGGGTGGAGAATCAACAGTGATGGTGGAGCCTGTGCAGTGAGGGTGGAGAATCAGCATGGAGGGTGGAGAATCAGCACGGAGGGTGGAGAATCAGCACGGAGGGTGGAGAATCAGCACGGAGGGTGGAGAATCAGCATGGAGGGTGGAGAATCAGCATGGAGGGAGGGTGGAGATTGAGCAATGATGGATGTGTCCTCAAATGGCCTGGTTTATTGCAGAAAAACATTTCCGATGCCGTGCTCTGCAGCTAGAGAATCGCCTACTTCCGGATGCCAAACTCTTAACAATTGGCAAAAAAGTTTTATCTAATAAAATCCAGAAAATTAATCATCGGACAGGCGGGAAAGGAATAAGTCCTGGCACCCGCTTAGTACCTAACCAAAGTAATTGGAAGAGAGGTGCTATAGATCAAATTGTGCTGTCCGGTTCACCATTTTCTCGACAATCAGCTACACTGTATCACTGCGGCAGAATTGTGTTTTCTAGTGGATCTCTACATTGGGCAGATCCTCCGCTAGGAGTCTGGAATCAGCGGGTGATAAATCCCAGGAGCGCTGTAGTGGCGGCCATGTTTGCAGCCGTTACCCAATTTTTCCAGCTGACTGAAGAGGACGACGTCAGGGATTTACACTTACATGTGACCTTTTTTCTTTCTTTTTTTTAATTTTTGGGGTAAATGCTCTTTGAATATTTTTTTAAAACTTTCCATCGGATAAACTTTGCTGTAATTTAACAAGACGATTATGTAAATAAGGGCGATTAAAGGAGAACTATCATTCTTTTTAACGATATGTATTGTATTTTACTTCAGTTCTTTCCAATCAATCGACATCGCTCCGAAACATTGCATCACCCAAAAGTTATGCACAAAACTAGAAGTACTCTTTTTTTAATTTTATTTGGTGCAGGAAGTTCTTGTCATCTATTGTTATATCAGTGGAGCGTCGGCGACCTTAACCTCTTGATGACAGTGAAGAATACTTCAGAGCCGTCCATCCGGTCACATTATATTTCCTATGTATCCTATATAAATTATTCTCGGACATCCTTTTATATGAAATGATAGTTCGTCTTTGAACCGTGAACCTTGGAATGTTCTTTATCCTTTCGCAGGGAAGAATCGTTACATACAGTAATGTCCAACTTATCTGGTGATCTTTGTTTACTCCCCGCGTGGGGAGAGGACAGACGAAACTTGTATATAATCCTTTATAAATAAAGTCTACAAAACTTTTAGACGATTCTGTTCATTTGTTGGTCCAGGATGATATCAAAGGTTCTAGTTCGAGAAAGTGAAATGAATAAATGGATTACTAATGAAAAACTGTTGCTGAGATGTTTAGCATCATATTAAGCACAATCCATTCACATCCAGAGCTGAACTCAAAATTCTGCTGATTTCTACATGGCTTTGAATATTAATGCTTCTTTCTCATATAGCGCTTTCACTGCGGGAGATGTGATCAGCGCGATCATTATGCTCACCATCGATCAGTCTGGTTTCCATCAAATTTGATTGTTTTTTAGAGACCGACTTTATAAATCGGTGAAATGTTTTGGGCTTCGGGCAAAGTCTTTCCCTGATTTCGCAGGGCAGCGTCTGCCATTTGTTTAGCGCTTGTTCTTTCCAGCAGGACGTTGTTTTCTTGTGGCGTGGTTTGGCTATCGGTCACATGTGAATTCCTGGTTATAGGGATTGGTAAGTGTGTTGCGGTTTACTAAAGAAGCGTCCGTGGTGGTGACTGTGGGACTGGACGAGCTGCTGGAAGACGACCAGGATTGTCCTTAGAAATATTCATGATACATTGTATTTCTGTTGTATCTTTATGGATGCCTTTATCTGAAACTGCATATGCAAAAACGTGTGTGCAGTAATACGGGAGCATATGGCGCAATCCTTATATGTAAGTGAGGCTACGGCCGGCGGGGCGACAAGTCGGGGAGACCACACGGCGGGAGGATGGTTCTAGTCGCCGCCGCTGAGGTTCATTACACTCTCATTTCTCATCAATCAAAGTATGTACAGTCCAAATTTCAGTTTGGTCGACGGTCTCTTTTAGAAGTTACAGCAATTTTACCGTATAAAATAGTGAGTGAATCATTCTTTATAATCCCTTCAGATTAAAAAGTGCGCAACCAACTGTAAGTGTTTTTTTTTTGTTAGAACCACCCACACCTTCCCGACAGAGTGACTATACCGCCCCTTTAAGTGATACAATATTGTGTCCACATGGAGCGTCCTAATACATTCTATTCAGTTTTTTCACAGAATCGCCTCCAGGATCTTCTCCGGAATGCTGAAATAATTGATCTTCCTAATCTGTTACTTGATTTCCCATCCTCCGTCTGCCTCTTGTACCGGTAGCAGCGATCGCACTGATGTCATTTACTCTTCTTCATCCCTTCATCTCTGTATTTGTAACAGAAGATCCTAATTGTGCAGTTTGGGTGTCAGTCTTGGAGATAAGTGGCTGGTAGCTCGCTCCAGAGTCTATCACGCAGCAGGACAACATTTAAAAGGGATAGAAAATAATTTAATCATATAAAAATTAGTTTTCTCTTTTGTTAAATGTTTCTCATCTGGGGCTATAAGGTGATGTGTGATCTCCCATGAGCTGCAGTAAAATTGCTGCATTACAACAACCATGGTGCAGTTGCAGATTTAGGGCGAATTCCCACATTGTAGATTTTGTTGCAGATACACAACACAAATAACTTGAACTTTTAATTTCCATATTATCTTATTTATTCCTCTCTATAGCCCAGTTCTGCAGTAGTACCTGTGCCTTCACCTGCTCAATGTAGTTGTCACTCTGCAGCTATGCAGGTAGCTGCAAGCTGCACTAGATGGCAGTGGAGTGGAGGGAGGACAGCACGTCTGCAAGAGCAGACCTGCAGTGAGGCTACCACCAGGTGGCAGCAGAATAGTCAAACAAGCCGAGTCAAAACCTAGACTAAACCGTCACGCGGTACAAAGGGAAAAAACAAACACAGAGTCAGAGGAGAGCCAGAGGGTCAAAACCAGTTCAAAGCAACAGCACCAGAAACAAGAGGCAAAGTCAGGTCAATGTCAAGGCCGAGTAAAAAACACCAGAAAATCCAAAAACAAGGGGAAACACTAAGACAGAAGGAACAGACATGGTCAGAAGTCAGAAAACACAGCAGGACAAATCAGGGTACTACCAGAGTAAGATACTCACGCCACAGGCACAAAATATAACTGACATCATCTGCAGGACGAAGCAGGAAGAAATAGCAGACCTAAACCCAAAACGAGGCCAGGCAAAGTTAACTCTTGCCATGATCAGACCAGGAAAGGGCATACAGGGCTCAAACCCTGGACTGGATCATGACCGTAGTCTTCTTCCTATGCTTCCAGGACCAGTTCACACGTTGCCTCTTCAGCCCCACTCCTCACTAGCTGCCTTGGGCCCACAGCTCACATTTCTGCTGCACTGACTACAGCAGGCTCCCTTCTGTCAGGCTCACCGCTCAGTCTCCATGATCTTCATGCCATGTCTCTACCACTTCTTTTCCAGTGAAGTTACTTTCAGGGCTCGGTATCTCAGCACTCTTCCTATTACCAACACCCCAGTAATGTGACCCACATCCTTCTCCTACCAGAGCTACTCTCTAACTGCTGACTCATTGTAACCAGAAAGTAACTCTACTAACTCCTAAATACTCCTCCCATCTGCCGGACAGCTGTATATACTTCTGTGTATATCTATATATCACCGTTGTATCTTCCTCTGCCATACTCTTACATGGCCACAGATTTTTCCATCGCAGATTAGAAACATTGAAGCCATTTCATTGTGGATTCCGCCCAGAATCCATGGAGGATAGACACAATGATGACAGGTGGACCAGCGTCTGCTCGAATAGCAATCTACAATAAGTATCTGATCCAGCTCTGGATTCTAGTGTGAACATCCTCCAAGACGAGAGATGTGGAGACCTCAGCTGAAGAAATCTTTCCTCCCTTTCATCTTCCTTCCTATTGTTTTTTTTTCTGGTACATTTCGATTTTGAGACATTTCTGGAGATGGGATCTTTGGATTAATTACCATGAGTTACATTTACAGCGTTTATTGCAGCAGCTTCAATTATGAAGCGATAATGTTTGGAATATATGTAATAACGATGTAATTGGCGCCGAGTGGTTTATACTCGTTGTTCTATGAAAAGCTCAAGGAGCAGAAAATGTGTAACATGGAGGTTATCAGGTTTTCTTAAAGGGAACCTGTCACCCCGTTTTTTCAGTATGAGATAAAAATACAGTTAAATAGGGCCTGAGCTGTGCATTACAATAGTGTATTTTTTGTCCCCTGATTCCCCACCTATGCTGCCGAAATACCTTACAAAAGGCGCCGTTTTCGCCTGTCAATCACGCTGGTCTGGTTAAAAGGGCGTGGTGAAATGGCTGTTTCTCCCCCACCTCTTGCTTATCTTCCCGGCGTTGGCGTAGTGGTTCTCGCATGCGCAACAGCCGAAAAAGAGCGCGATCTGTGCTATTCCCCTGGTTATCAGTGGCGGTGGCCATCTTCCTGAGGCCGCACGTGCGCAGATGGAGTGCTCTGCTTGCCGGGGCTTCAGGAAAATGGCCGCGGGATGCCGCGCGTGCGCAGATGGAGATCGCGGCGGCCATTTTCCTGAAGCCGAGTTCAGCACAAGTGTTATTTCCTTATAGAAACCAACAACTATCATTTTATGGGCTACAGATAACCACAAAGTGACATAACGAGAACTTCCAGAAGGAGAAACTGTAGGGACTCACATGGGTATAACGTAGGGACTCACATGGGTGTAATGTAGGGACTCACATGGGTGTAATGTAGGGACTCACATGGGTATAACGTAGGGACTCACATGGGTATAATGTAGGGACTCACATGGGTATAATGTAGGGACTCACATGGGTGTAATGTAGGGACTCACATGGGTATAATGTAGGGACTCACATGGGTGTAATGTAGGGACTCACATGGGTATAATGTAGGGACTCACATGGGTGTAATGTAGGGACTCACATGGGTGTAATGTAGGGACTCACATGGTATAATGTAGGGACTCACATGGGTATAATGTAGGGACTCACATGGGTGTAACGTAGGGACTCATATGGGTATAAAGTAGGGACTCACATGGTATAATGTAGGGACTCACATGGGTGTAATGTAGGGACTCACATGGGTATAATGTAGGGACTCACATGGGTGTAACGTAGGGACTCATATGGGTATAAAGTAGGGACTCACATGGTATAATGTAGGGACTCACATGGGTGTAATGTAGGGACTCACATGGGTGTAATGTAGGGACTCACATGGGTGTAATGTAGGGACTCACATGGGTATAATGTAGGGACTCGCATGGGTATAATGTAGGGACTCACATAGGTGTAATGTAGGGACTCGCATGGGTGTAATGTAGGGACTCGCATGGGTGTAATGTAGGGACTCACATGGGTGTAACGTAGGGACTCACATGGGTGTAACGTAGGGACTCACATGGGTGTAACGTAGGGACTCACATGGGTGTAACGTAGGGACTCACATGGGTGTAACGTAGGGACTCACATGGGTGTAATGTAGGGACTCACATGGGTATAATGTAGGGACTCACATGGGTATAATGTAGGGACTCGCATGGGTATAATGTAGGGACTCACATAGGTGTAATGTAGGGACTCGCATGGGTGTAATGTATGGACTCACATGGGTGTAATGTAGGGACTCACACGGGTGTAATGTATGGACTCGCATGGGTATAATGTAGGGACTCACATAGGTGTAATGTAGGGACTCGCATGGGTGTAATGTAGGGACTCGCATGGGTGTAATGTAGGGACTCACATGGGTGTAACGTAGGGACTCACATGGGTGTAACGTAGGGACTCACATGGGTGTAACGTAGGGACTCACATGGGTGTAACGTAGGGACTCACTCTGGGTGTAACGTAGGGACTCACATGGGTGTAATGTAGGGACTCACATGGGTATAATGTAGGGACTCACATGGGTATAATGTAGGGACTCGCATGGGTATAATGTAGGGACTCACATGGGTGTAATGTAGGGACTCGCATGGGTGTAATGTAGGGACTCGCATGGGTATAATGTAGGGACTCACATGGGTGTAATGTAGGGACTCACATGGTATAATGTAGGGACTCACATGGGTGTAACGTAGGGACTCACATGGTATAATGTAGGGACTCACATGGGTATAATGTAGGGGCTCACATGGTATAATGTAGGGACTCACATGGGTGTAATGTAGGGACTCATATGGGTATAAAGTAGGGACTCACATGGTATAATGTAGGGACTCACATGGGTGTAATGTAGGGACTCATATGGGTATAAAGTAGGGACTCACATGGTATAATGTAGGGACTCACATGGGTGTAATGTAGGGACTCACATGGGTGTAATGTAGGGACTCACATGGGTGTAATGTAGGGACTCACATGGGTATAATGTAGGGACTCACATGGGTATAATGTAGGGACTCACATGGGTGTAATGTAGGGACTCACATGGGTATAATGTAGGGACTCACATGGGTATAAAGTAGGGACTCACATGGTATAATGTAGGGACTCACATGGGTGTAATGTAGGGACTCACATGGGTATAATGTAGGGACTCACATGGGTATAATGTAGGGACTCACATGGGTGTAATGTAGGGACTCACATGGGTGTAACGTAGGGACTCATATGGGTATAAAGTAGGGACTCATATGGGTATAAAGTAGGGACTCACATGGTATAATGTAGGGACTCACATGGGTATAATGTAGGGGCTCACATGGGTATAATGTAGGGACTCACATGGGTGTAATGTAGGGACTCACATGGGTGTAATGTAGGGACTCACATGGGTGTAATGTAGGGACTCACATGGGTGTAATGTAGGGACTCATATGGGTATAATGTAGGGACTCACATGGGTATAATGTAGGGACTCACATGGGTGTAATGTAGGGACTCACATGGGTGTAACGTAGCGACTCACATGGGTATAAAGTAGGGACTCACATGGTATAATGTAGGGACTCACATGGGTATAAAGTAGGGACTCACATGGTATAATGTAGGGACTCACATGGGTGTAATGTAGGGACTCACATGGGTATAAAGTAGGGACTCACATGGTATAATGTAGGGACTCACATGGGTGTAATGTAGGGACTCACATGGGTATAAAGTAGGGACTCACATGGTATAATGTAGGGACTCACATGGGTATAATGTAGGGACTCACATGTGTGTAATGTAGGGACTCACATGGGTGTAATGTAGGGACTCACATGGGTATAATGTAGGGACTCACATGGGTGTAATGTAGGGACTCACATGTGTATAATGTAGGGACTCACATGGGTGTAATGTACGGACTCACATGGGTGTAATGTAGGGACTCACATGTGTGTAATGTAGGGACTCACATGGGTGTAATGTAGGGACTCACATGGGTATAATGTAGGGACTCACATGGGTATAATGTAGGGACTCACATGGGTATAATGTAGGGACTCACATGGGTATAATGTAGGGACTCACATGGGTATAATGTAGGGACTCACATGGGTATAATGTAGGGACTCACATGGGTGTAATGTAGGGACTCACATGGGTTTAATGTAGGGACTCACATGGGTGTAATGTAGGGACTCACATGGGTGTAATGTAGGGACTCACATGGGTGTAATGTAGGGACTCACACGGGTGTAACGTAGGGACTCACATGTGTATAATGTATGGACTCACATGGGTATAATGTAGGGACTCACATGGGTGTAATGTATGGACTCACATGGGTGTAATGTATGGACTCACATGGGTGTAATGTATGGACTCACATGGGTATAATGTAGGGACTCACATGGGTGTAATGTAGGGACTCACATGGGTATAATGTAGGGACTCACATGGGTGTAATGTAGGGACTCACATGGGTGTAATGTAGGGACTCACATGGGTGTAATGTATGGACTCACATGGGTGTAATGTATGGACTCACATGGGTGTAATGTATGGACTCACATGGGTATAATGTAGGGACTCACATGGGTGTAATGTAGGGACTCACATGGGTGTAATGTAGGGACTCACATGGGTGTAATGTAGGGACTCACATGGGTGTAATGTAGGGACTCACATGGGTGTAATGTAGGGACTCACATGGGTATAATGTAGGGACTCACATGGGTGTAATGTATGGACTCACATGGGTGTAATGTATGGACTCACATGGGTGTAATGTATGGACTCACATGGGTGTAATGTAGGGACTCACATGGGTGTAATGTATGGACTCACACGGGTGTAATGTAGGGACTCACATGGGTGTAATGTATGGACTCACATGGGTGTAATGTATGGACTCACATGGGTGTAATGTATGGACTCACATGGGTATAATGTAGGGACTCACATGGGTGTAATGTAGGGACTCACACGGGTGTAATGTATGGACTCACATGGGTGTAATGAAGGGACTCACATGGGTATTATGTAGGGACTCACATGGGTGTAATGTAGGGACTCACATGGGTATAATGTAGGGACTCACATGGGTGTAATGTAGGGACTCACATGGGTGTAATGTATGGACTCACATGGGTGTAATGAAGGGACTCACATGGGTATTATGTAGGGACTCACATGGGTGTAATGTAGGGACTCACATGTGTATAATGTATGGACTCACATGGGTGTAATGTAGGGACTCACATGGGTGTAATGTATGGACTCACATGGGTGTAATGTAGGGACTCACATGGGTATAATGTAGGGACTCACACGGGTATAATGTAGGGACTCCCATGGGTGTAATGTAGGGACTCACACGGGTATAATGTATGGACTCACATGTGTATAATGTAGGGACTCACACGGGTATAATGTAGGGACTCCCATGGGTGTAATGTAGGGACTCACACGGGTATAATGTAGGGACTCCCATGGGTATAATGTAGGGACTCCCATGGGTGTAATGTAGGGACTCACATGGGTATAATGTACGGACTCCCATGGGTGTAATGTATGGACTCACATGTGTATAATGTAGGGACTCACACGGGTATAATGTAGGGACTCCCATGGGTGTAATGTAGGGACTCACACGGGTATAATGTAGGGACTCCCATGGGTGTAATGTAGGGACTCACATGGGTGTAATGTATGGACTCACATGGGTGTAATGTATGGACTCACATGGGTGTAATGTAGGGACTCACATGGGTATAATGTAGGGACTCACACGGGTATAATGTAGGGACTCCCATGGGTGTAATGTAGGGACTCACATGGGTATAATGTAGGGACTCACACGGGTATAATGTAGGGACTCCCATGGGTGTAATGTAGGGACTCACATGGGTGTAATGTATGGACTCACATGGGTGTAATGTAGGGACTCACATGGGTATAATGTAGGGACTCACACGGGTATAATGTAGGGACTCCCATGGGTGTAATGTAGGGACTCACACGGGTATAATGTAGGGACTCCCATGGGTGTAATGTAGGGACTCACACGGGTATAATGTAGGGACTCACACGGGTATAATGTAGGGACTCACACGGGTATAATGTAGGGACTCCCATTGGTGTAGCCTGGTGACCTACATCTGTAGAGCATAGGAATCAGTGTAATGTAGTAACCCACAAGTGTATAACATAGGGGCTCATATGTGTTTAACCCAGGGATTCAAATGGGTATAAAATACATACATGGATGTAACATTGGGACTGAGATGGATATAACCAAATAAGTAATATGGGTGTAGCCTGGTGACCTACTTGGACAGAGTATAGGGACTCACATGGGCATAACCTAGGAACCCACATGGGTATAGCATAGGGACTCACATGGGCATACCCTAGGGCAACTCACATGGGTATAACATAGGGACTCACATGGGTATAACCTAGGAACCCACATAGGTATAGCATAGGGACTCACATGGGCATAACCTAGGGGAACTCACATGGGCATAACCTAGGGGAATCGCATGGGTATAACATAAGGATTAACATGGGTATAACCTAGGGGAATCGCATGGGTATAGTATAGGGATTCACATGAGTATAACCGAGGAACCTATGTTTGCTAATTTACTGAGACAATGACTTTTGGGTTTTCATTGGCAGTAAGCCATAATCATCAACATTAACAGAAATAAACACGTGAAATAGATCACTCTGTGTGTTTCACTTTTTGTATTGAAGAACTGAAATAAATTCACTTTTTTATGATATTCTAATTTTCTGAGATGCTCCTGTATATCGAATTTCAAATCTTAATTCAACCCCATTTCCCTATAGAGAAAAAAACAACCCTGAACTATCCTTTGAGGACCAAAGGTTTGATATAACTGTCTTTAATCAACACATCTTAATAAATTCAATAAAGCTGTAATAAGAAGCGGTTATGACAAAAAAAAAATACAGTATACCCCAAAGTGTTGAGAATAAAAACTACAATATGCATTTGCCCCACACAGAAGAAGCCTTTACAGAGCTTGATTAATAGTAATAATAATAATAGTAATAATAGTAAGTTCCATCTCAGAAATGGCAACACAAACCAAATATTTCTTCCAAAGTTCTGAAAAGTTTTAAAACTAATAATAAGTAAAAATGGATTATTGGTATTGCCACTCACGTTGCCAGGTTACACTACATGCTGCTAAAGGAAAACTGAAAAAGCCGTAGAAGAATTGTTTTTTCCCCCCATTTTCAATATGTTATAGTAAAATGAATGCTGTCCTGCAGAACGTCATCTCATCCCACACAAAAATAAGCTCTGATGAAAAGTTATGGCTGCTAAATAAAGAAGAGGGAAAAAAAATCTAAAAATGACACCTGGCCGCGGAGCGAAGAGGTCGATCTGTGTACGACCACGAGATTCCGGTAACGCTCCCCTATCTGCGCTGACTTCAGCTCCAGGTACATGTTACTTTCCTATTATTTCGCCTTTTTTCCTTTTATCACAAATCTATTCCAGCGAATTAACCTGGTTTTAATCACATAATTGATGTTGGAAATGCTTTTGAAATCAATTATTTAATTAAGCCCAAGTTAATTACATTTTAGAGTATCTCGGAAAAAAGGAGCAGCTTAAAAAGCAGAGGTTTGTAATGTGAGTTTATGGCTTGGGTTAGAAAAGTCGTACTATCTGTGCTGTTCTCATCTTAAAGGGAATGTGAGGCTTAGAAAAACATAGCTTAAATATCTTTCAGGAAATCCTCTCTACTTAACAGAGCGGCGAGTGGCTCCCTCCCTGGAAAACACTACAAACGGTTGACTTCTATGTTAACGTTGCAATACTAAATTTTTCCTGCGGGAGTGCTGTAAGGAAATGAAACACTTACTGCCACGATCTGTGATTGTCTTGCTGTTTCTAATGTTTCACCATTCTATTGTCATGCTGCAGCTATGCATGGTGGTGCAAGCTCCACTAGATGGCAAAAGGGTGGAGGGAGGACAGCAAGTCTGCCAGAACAGACCTGCAGCACTGCAGCGAGGCTACCACCAGGTGGCAGCAGAGAAGTCAAACAAGCCGGGTCAAAACCTAGAGAGTAACGCAATACAAAGGGAGAACACAAAATACAGAGTCAGAGAGGAGCCAGGGGGTCAATACCAGTAAGAAGCCGAAGTATCAGAAGCAAGAGATGAAATCAGGTCAGAATCAAAGCTGAGACAAACACCGGGAAATCCAAATACTAAGGAGAACACTAAATCAGGACGGGTTGGGAGGAGGGTACAGACACAAGCAAAGTCATCTAAAACATGACCTGGGCTTAAATGTGCAATCTCAGCCCTGGTCTTAATGCTGGTAGCTCCTGGCTGTCCCTCCCTCCCTCCCTTCCTTCCTTCCTGCCATGCATTTAGTATATTATGATACAAAAAATAAATGACTGCCACTATAAGTAATTAATCCGACGGCTTGATTAATTATTGCCAAGTCCAATTAGCGGCAGTGACAGCCATTAAAGATGTGAGACTCTATCAAGCAAATAACAAATGACACAAGATAAATTATTGGCTGCTCTGCTTAAATCTCCTGTCCAGATTCAAGACCCACAAACCCGCAGACTGATGCTCCCAGAGATCTGTGCTCTGCCACCCATGGACGCGACGCAGCACTCACTGCCAGCGTTTTGTTTTCTTTTTGCTCTTTTCTGGAATATCACTCACCAGACAGGATCCTTAGGAAGATAACGCTCACTAAATCTGGGAGCACGAACACTTTTCATACACTTCAAGAAATGCTCAGAGACCAAAGGACTCCTTCCCCTTTTTATACATTTACACTCTTAGATCTCATCAGACCTCATCCCTGTTGGATACTGTGAATAAATACATTGATTCTATTGGTTACATACTGTGTGCACGGTTCCCGACTCTTTAATGGAAAACATGTGGTTACAGCTATTATTTTGGCCACTGCACAAACTTTCTTTGTCTTTTCAAAATGAATATGTACATATTGGCTTCTTGCTTAAAAGATCCTCCTCCACTTTTGCTATATGCCAGAGCCTTATACCCTATACCTTGAGAAAGTGGTCTTATGGCAGCACAAGCGGCATAGAATCTGACTCTCTACTTTAGCTCTCTTACTCTTTTTATATGAAAATTGCACAATACCATGTCCAGTGATGTCTGTGCTGATAGTTACGCTGAACCTGTGCCATATATATATTTATACATATATATGCCCTCCACCTTGGTTTATAAGTCCCCCATCCTGGCCCCCAGTGTATAACATAGAAGTCATGGGGCCCCATAGTGGAAGTATAAAGCTCAAACCATGGTCCTCCATAAAGTATAATGCACAGTCCATAGTCATTGCAGCTAAGTGAGTACAAATCTCTACAATACGAACATTGCCCAGTGCAGTACCAATCACCCCTATCTCATTGCTTGATTCAAATTTCACCACTGATATTCTGTGACAGCAGTTTTATAGTAGTTATACTCTTGTACATAGGGGCAGTATTATAGTAGTTATATTCTTGTACATAGGGGCAGTATTATAGTAGGTATATTCTTGTACATAGGAGCAGTATTATAGTAGTTATATTCTTGTACATAGGAGCAGTATTATAGTAGTTATATTCTTGTACATAGGAGCAGTATTATAGTAGTTATATTCTTCTACATAGGGGCAGTATTATAGTAGTTATATTCTTCTACATAGGGGCAGTATTATAGTAGTTATATTCTTGTACATAGGGGGCAGTATTATAGTAGTTATATTCTTGTACATAGGAGGCAGTATTATAGTAGTTATATTCTTGTACATAGGGGCAGTATTATAGTAGTTATATTCTTCTACATAGGGGCAGTATTATAGTAGTTATATTCTTGTATATAGGGGCAGTATTATAGTAGTTATATTCTTATACATAGGGGCAGTATTATAGTAGTTATATTCTTGTACATAGGGGCAGTGTTATAGTAGTTATATTCTTGTACATAGGGGCAGTATTATAGTAGTTATATTCTTGTACATAGGAGCAGTATTATAGTAGTTATATTCTTGTACATAGGGGCAGTATTATAGTAGTTATATTCTTGTACATAGGGGGAAGTAATATAGTAGTTATATTCTTTTACATAGGAGCAGTATTATAGTAGTTATATTCTTGTACATAGGAGCAGTATTATAGAAGTTATATTCTTGTACATAGGGGGCAGTATTATAGTAGTTATATTCTTGTACATAGGATCAGTATTATAGTAGTTATATTCTTGTAAATAGGGGCAGTATTATAGTAGTTATATTCTTGTACATAGAGGCAGTACTATAGTAGTTATATTCTTGTACATAGGAGCAGAATTATAGTAGTTATATTCTTGTACATCAGAGCAGTATTATAGTAGTTATATTCTTGTACATTAGAGCAGTATTATAGTAGTTATATTCTTGTACATAGGGACAGTATTATAGTAGTTATATTCTTGTACATAGGAGCAGTATTATAGTAGTTATATTATTGTACATAGGAGCAGTATTATAGTAGTTATATTATTGTACATAGGAGTACATAGGAGCAGTATTATAGTAGTTATATTCTTGTACATAGGAGCAGTATTATAGTAGTTATATTCTTGTACATAGGGGCAGTATTATAGTAGTTATATTGTACATAGGGACAGTATTATAGTAGTTATATTCTTGTACATAGAAGCAGTATTATAGTAGTTATATTCTTGTACATAGGGGCAGTATTATAGTAGTTATATTCTTGTACATAGGAGCAGTATTATAGTAGTTATATTCTTGTACATATGGGGCAGTATTATAGTAGGTATATTCTTGCACATAGGGACAGTATTATAGTAGTTATATTCTGGTACATAGGAGCAGTATTATAGTAGATATACTCTTGTACATAGGAGCAGTATTATAGTAGTTATATTCCTGTACATAGGAGCAGTATTATAGTAGTTATATTCTTGTAAATAAGAGCAGTATTATAGTAGTTATATTCTTGTACATAGGAGCAGTATTATAGTAGTTATATTCTTATACATAGGGGTAGTATTATAGTAGTTATATTCTTGTATATAGGGGCAGTAATATAGTAGTTATATTCTTGTACATAGGTGCAGTATAATAGTAGTTATATTCTTGTACAAAGGAGCAGTATTATAGTAGTTATATTCTTGTATATAGGGGTCAGTATTTTAGTAGTTATATTCTTGTACATAGGAGCAGTATTATAGTAGTTATATTCTTGTACATAGGTGCAGTATTATAGTAGTTATATTCTTGTACATAGGGGGCAGTATTATAGTAGTTATATTCTTGTACATAGGAGCAGTATTATAGTAGTTATATTCTTGTACATAGGAGCAGTATTATAGTAGTTATATTCTTGTACATATGGGGCAGTATTATAGTAGTTATATTCTTGTACATAAGAGCAGTATTATAGTAGTTATATTCTTGTACATAGGAGCAGTATTATAGTAGTTATATTCTTGTACATAAGAGCAGTATTATAGTAGTTATATTCTTGTACATAGAGGGGGCAGTATTATAGTAGTTATATTCTTGTACATAACAGCAGTATTATAGTAGTTATATTCTTGTACATCAGAGCAGTATTATAGTAGTTATATTCTTGTACATTAGAGCAGTATTATAGTAGTTATATTCTTGTACATTAAAGCAGTATTATAGTAGTTATATTCTTGTACATTAGAGCAGTATTATACTAGTTATATTCTTGTACATAGGGGCAGTATTATAGTAATTATATTCTTGTACATAGGTGCAGTATTATAGTAGTTATATTCTTGTACATAGGGGCAGTATTATAGTACTTTTATTCTTGTACATAGGGACAGTATTATAGTAGTAATATTCTTGTACATAGGAGCAGTATTATAGTAGTTATATTCTTGTACATAGGGGCAGTATTATAGTAGTTATATTCCTGTACATAGGAGCATTATTATAGTAGTTATATTCTTGTACATAGGAGCAGTATTATAGTAGTTATATTCTTGTACATAGGGACAGTATTATAGTAGTTATATTCTTGTACATAGGGGCAGTATTATAGTAGTTATATTATTGTACATAGGAGTACATAGGAGCAGTATTATAGTAGTTTTATTCTTGTACATAGGAGCAGTATTATAGTAGTTATATTCTTGTACATAGGGGCAGTATTATAGTAGTTATATTGTACATAGGGACAGTATTATAGTAGTTATATTCTTGTACATAGAAGCAGTATTATAGTAGTTATATTCTTGTACATAGGGGCAGTATTATAGTAGTTATATTCTTGTACATAGGAGCAGTATTATAGTAGTTATATTCTTGTACATATGGGGCAGTATTATAGTAGGTATATTCTTGCACATAGGGGCAGTATTATAGTAGTTATATTCTGGTACATAGGAGCAGTATTATAGTAGATATACACTTGTACATAGGAGCAGTATTATAGTAGTTATATTCTTGTACATAGGAGCAGTATTATAGTAGTTATATTCTTGTAAATAAGAGAAGTATTATAGTAGTTATATTCTTGTACATAGGAGCAGTATTATATTAGTTATATTCTTATACATAGGGGTAGTATTATAGTAGTTATATTCTTGTATATAGGGGCAGTAATATAGTAGTTATATTCTTGTACATAGGTGCAGTATTATAGTAGTTATATTCTTGTACATAGGGGCAGTATTATAGTAGTTATATTCTTGTACATAGGTGCAGTATTATAGTAGTTATATTCTTGTACATAGGAGCAGTATTATAGTAGTTATATTCTTGTATATAGGGGTCAGTATTTTAGTAGTTATATTCTTGTACATAGGAGCAGTATTATAGTAGTTATATTCTTGTACATAGGTGCAGTATTATAGTAGTTATATTCTTGTACATAGGGGGCAGTATTATAGTAGTTATATTCTGGTACATAGGAGCAGTATTATAGTAGTTATATTCTTGTACAAGGAGCAGTATTATAGTAGTTATATTCTTGTACATATGGGGCAGTATTATAGTAGTTATATTCTTGTACATAAGAGCAGTATTATAGTAGTTATATTCTTGTACATAGGAGCAGTATTATAGTAGTTATATTCTTCTACATAGGAGCAGTATTACAGTAGTTATATTCTTATACATAAGAGCAGTATTATAGTAGTTATATTCTTGTACATAGAGGGGGCAGTATTATAGTAGTTATATTCTTGTACATAAGAGCAGTATTATAGTAGTTATATTCTTGTACATAGGAGCAGTATTATAGTAGTTATATTCTTGTACATAGGGAGCAGTATGATAGTAGTTATATTCTTGTACATAGGGGCAGTATTATAGTAGTTTTATTCTTGTACATAGGGACAGTATTACAGTAGTAATATTCTTGTACATAGGAGCAGTATTATAGTAGTTATATTCTTGTACATAGGGGCAGTATTATAGTAGTTATATTCCTGTACATAGGAGCATTATTATAGTAGTTATATTCTTGTACATAGGAGCAGTATTATAGTAGTTATATTCTTGTACATAGGGACAGTATTATAGTAGTTATATTCTTGTACATCAGAGCAGTATTATAGTAGTTATATTCTTGTACATTAGAGCAGTATTATAGTAGTTATATTCTTGTACATAGGAGCAGTATTATAGTAGTTATATTCTTGTACATAGGGACAGTATTATAGTAGTTATATTCTTGTACATTAGAGCAGTATTATAGTAGTTATATTCTTGTACATTAGAGCAGTATTATAGTAGTTATATTCTTGTACATAGGGGCAGTATTATAGTAATTATATTCTTGTACATAGGAGCAGTATTATAGTAGTTATATTCTTGTACATAGGGGCAGTATTATAGTAGTTTTATTCTTGTACATATGGACAGTATTATAGTAGTAATATTCTTGTACATAGGAGCAGTATTATAGTAGTTATATTCTTGTACATAGGGGCAGTATTATAGTAGTTATATTCCTGTACATAGGAGCGTTATTATAGTAGTTATATTCTTGTACATAGGAGCAGTATTATAGTAGTTATATTCTTGTACATAGGGACAGTATTATAGTAGTTATATTCTTGTACATCAGAGCAGTATTATAGTAGTTATATTCTTGTACATTAGAGCAGTATTATAGTAGTTATATTCTTGTACAGAGGGACAGTATTATAGTAGTTATATTCTTTTACATAGGAGCAGTATTATAGTAGTTATATTCTTGTACATAGGGGCAGTATTATAGTAGTTATATTCTTGTACATAGGAGCAGTATTATAGTAGTTATATTCTTGAACATAGGGGCAGTATTATAGTAGTTATATTCTTGTACATAGGGACAGTATTATAGTAGTAATATTCTTGTACATAGGAGCAGTATTATAGTAGTTATATTCTTGTACATAGGGGCAGTATTATAGTAGTTATATTCCTGTACATAGGAGCAGTATTAAAGTAGTTATATTCTTGTACATAGGAGCAGTATTATAGTAGTTATATTCTTGTACATAGGGACAGTATTATAGTAGTTACATTCTTGTACATTAGAGCAGTATTATAGTAGTTATATTCTTGTACATTAGAGCAGTATTATAGTAGTTATATTCTTGTACATAGGGACAGTATTATAGTAGTTATATTCTTGTACATAGGAGCAGTATTATAATAGTTATATTATTGTACATAGGGGCAATATTATAGTAGTTATTTTCTTGTACATAGGGACAGTATTATAGTAGTAATATTCTTGTACATAGGAGCAGTATTATAGTAGTTATATTCTTGTACATAAGAGCAGTATTATAGTAGTTATATTCTTGTACATAGGGACAGTATTATAGTAGTTATATTCTTGTACATAGGAGCAGTATTATAATAGTTATATTCTTGTACATAGGGGCAGTATTATAGTAGTTATATTCTTGTACATAGGGACAGTATTATAGTAGTAATATTCTTGAACATAGGAGCAGTATTATAGTAGTTATATTCTTGTACATGGGAGCAGTATTATAGTAGTTATATTATTGTACATAGGAGCAGTATTATAGTAGTTATATTATTGTACATAGGAGTACATAGGAGCAGTATTATAGTAGTTATATTCTTGTACATAGGAGCAGTATTATAGTAGTTATATTCTTGTACATAGGGGCAGTATTATAGTAGTTATATTGTACATAGGGACAGTATTATAGTAGTTATATTCTTGTACATAGAAGCAGTATTATAGTAGTTATATTCTTGTACATATGGGGCAGTATTATAGTAGGTATATTCTTGCACATAGGGGCAGTATTATAGTAGTTATATACTGGTACATAGGAGCAGTATTATAGTAGATATACTCTTGTACATAGGAGCAGTATTATAGTAGTTATATTCTTGTACATAGGAGCAGTATTATAGTAGTTATATTCTTGTAAATAAGAGCAGTATTATAGTAGTTATATTCTTGTACATAGGAGCAGTATTATAGTAGTTATATTCTTATACATAGGGGTAGTATTATAGTAGTTATATTCTTGTATATAGGGGCAGTAATATAGTAGTTATATTCTTGTACATAGGTGCAGTATTATAGTAGTTATATTCTTGTACATATGGGGCAGTATTATAGTAGGTGTATTCTTGCACATAGGGGCAGTATTATAGTAGTTATATTCTGGTACATAGGAGCAGTATTATAGTAGATATACTCTTGTACATAGGAGCAGTATTATAGTAGTTATATTCTTGTACATAGGAGCAGTATTATAGTAGTTATACTCTTGTAAATAAGAGCAGTATTGTAGTAGTTATATTCTTGTACATAGGAGCAGTTTTATAGTAGTTATATTCTTATAAATAGGGGTAGTATTATAGTAGTTATATTCTTGTATATAGGGGCAGTAATAAAGTAGTTATATTCTTGTACATAGGTGCAGTATTATAGTAGTTATATTCTTGTACATAGGGGCAGTATTATAGTAGTTATATTCTTGTACATAGGTGCAGTATTATAGTAGATATACTCTTGTACATAGGAGCAGTATTATAGTAGTTATATTCTTGTACATAGGAGCAGTATTATAGTAGTTATATTCTTGTAAATAAGAGCAGTATTATAGTAGTTATATTCTTGTACATAGGAGCAGTATTATAGTAGTTATATTCTTATACATAGGGGTAGTATTATAGTAGTTATATTCTTGTATATAGGGGCAGTAATATAGTAGTTATATTCTTGTACATAGGTGCAGTATTATAGTAGTTATATTCTTGTACATATGGGGCAGTATTATAGTAGGTATATTCTTGCACATAGGGGCAGTATTATAGTAGTTATATTCTGGTACATAGGAGCAGTATTATAGTAGATATACTCTTGTACATAGGAGCAGTATTATAGTAGTTATATTCTTGTACATAGGAGCAGTATTATAGTAGTTATATTCTTGTAAATAAGAGCAGTATTATAGTAGTTATATTCTTGTACATAGGAGCAGTATTATAGTAGTTATATTCTTATACATAGGGGTAGTATTATAGTAGTTATATTCTTGTATATAGGGGCAGTAATATAGTAGTTATATTCTTGTACATAGGTGCAGTATTATAGTAGTTATATTCTTGTACATAGGGGCAGTATTATAGTAGTTATATTCTTGTACATAGGTGCAGTATTTTAGTAGTTATATTCTTGTACATAGGAGCAGTATTATAGTAGTTATATTCTTGTATATAGGGGTCAGTATTTTAGTAGTTATATTCTTGTACATAGGAGCAGTATTATAGTAGTTATATTCTTGTACATAGGTGCAGTATTATAGTAGTTATATTCTTGTACATAGGGGGCAGTATTATAGTAGTTATATTCTTGTACATAGGAGCAGTATTATAGTAGTTATATTCTTGTACATAGGAGCAGTACTATAGTAGTAATATTCTTGTACATATGGGGCAGTATTATAGTAGTTATATTCTTGTACATAAGAGCAGTATTATAGTAGTTATATTCTTGTACATAGGAGCAGTATTATAGTAGTTATATTCTTGTACATAGGAGCAGTATTATAGTAGTTATATTCTTGTACATAAGAGCAGTATTATAGTAGTTATATTCTTATACATAGAGGGGGCAGTATTATAGTAGTTATATTCTTGTACATAAGAGCAGTATTATAGTAGTTATATTCTTGTACATAGGAGCAGTATTATAGTAGTTATATTCTTGTACATAGGGAGCAGTATTATAGTAGTTATATTCTTGTACATAGGAGCAGTATTATAGTAGTTATATTCTTGTACATAGGAGCAGTATTATAGTAGTTATATTCTTGTACATAGGAGCAGTATTATAGTAGTTATATTCTTGTACATAGGGAGCAGTATTATAGTAGTTATATTCTTGTACATAGGAGCAGTATTATAGTAGTTATATTCTTGTACATAGGAGCAGTATTATAGTAGTTATATTCTTGTACATAGTGGCAGTATTATAGTTGTTATATTCTTGTACATAGGAGCAGTATTATAGTAGTTATATTCTTGTACATAGGGGCAGTATTATAGTAGATTTATTCTTGTACATAGGGACAGTATTACAGTAGTAATATTCTTGTACATAGGAGCAGTATTATAGTAGTTATATTCTTGTACATAGGAGCAGTATTATAGTAGTTATATTCTTGTACATAGGGACAGTATTATAGTAGTTATATTCTTGTACATTAAAGCAGTATTATAGTAGTTATATTCTTGTACATTAGAGCAGTATTATAGTAGTTATATTCTTGTACATTAGAGCAGTATTATAGTAGTTATATTCTTGTACATAGGAGCAGTATTATAGTAGTTATATTCTTGTACATAGGGACAGTATTATCGTAGTTATATTCTTGTACATTAAAGCAGTATTATAGTAGTTATATTCTTGTACATTAGAGCAGTATTATAGTAGTTATATTCTTGTACATAGGGGCAGTATTATAGTAATTATATTCTTGTACATAGGAGCAGTATTATAGTAGTTATATTCTTGTACATAGGGGCAGTATTATAGTACTTTTATTCTTGTACATAGGGACAGTATTATAGTAGTAATATTCTTGTACATAGGAGCAGTATTATAGTAGTTATATTCTTGTACATAGGGGCAGTATTATAGTAGTTATATTCCTGTAAATAGGAGCGTTATTATAGTAGTTATATTCTTGTACATAGGAGCAGTATTATAGTAGTTATATTCTTGTACATAGGGACAGTATTATAGTAGTTATATTCTTGTACATAGGAGCAGTATTATAGTAGTTATATTCTTGTACATAGGAGCAGTATTATAGTAGTTATATTCTTGTACATAGGTGCAGTATTATAGTAGTTATATTCTTGTACATAGGGGGCAGTATTATAGTAGTTATATTCTTGTACATAGGAGCAGTATTATAGTAGTTATATTCTTGTACATAGGAGCAGTACTATAGTAGTAATATTCTTGTACATATGGGGCAGTATTATAGTAGTTATATTCTTGTACATAAGAGCAGTATTATAGTAGTTATATTCTTGTACATAGGAGCAGTATTATAGTAGTTATATTCTTGTACATAGGAGCAGTATTATAGTAGTTATATTCTTGTACATAAGAGCAGTATTATAGTAGTTATATTCTTGTACATAGGAGCAGTATTATAGTAGTTATATTCTTGTACATAGGGAGCAGTATTATAGTAGTTATATTCTTGTACATAGGAGCAGTATTATAGTAGTTATATTCTTGTATATAGGAGCAGTATTATAGTAGTTATATTCTTGTACATAGGAGCAGTATTATAGTAGTTATATTCTTGTACATAGGGAGCAGTATTATAGTAGTTATATTCTTGTACATAGGAGCAGTATTATAGTAGTTATATTCTTGTACATAGGAGCAGTATTATAGTAGTTATATTCTTGTACATAGTGGCAGTATTATAGTAGTTATATTCTTGTACATAGGAGCAGTATTATAGTAGTTATATTCTTGTACATAGGGGCAGTATTATAGTAGATTTATTCTTGTACATAGGGACAGTATTACAGTAGTAATATTCTTGTACATAGGAGCAGTATTATAGTAGTTATATTCTTGTACATAGGAGCAGTATTATAGTAGTTATATTCTTGTACATAGGGACAGTATTATAGTAGTTATATTCTTGTACATTAAAGCAGTATTATAGTAGTTATATTCTTGTACATTAGAGCAGTATTATAGTAGTTATATTCTTGTACATAGGGGCAGTATTATAGTAATTATATTCTTGTACATAGGAGCAGTATTATAGTAGTTATATTCTTGTACATAGGGGCAGTATTATAGTACTTTTATTCTTGTACATAGGGACAGTATTATAGTAGTAATATTCTTGTACATAGGAGCAGTATTATAGTAGTTATATTCTTGTACATAGGGGCAGTATTATAGTAGTTATATTCCTGTACATAGGAGCGTTATTATAGTAGTTATATTCTTGTACATAGGAGCAGTATTATAGTAGTTATATTCTTGTACATAGGGACAGTATTATAGTAGTTATATTCTTGTACATAGGGGCAGTATTATAGTAGTTATATTATTGTACATAGGAGTACATAGGAGCAGTATTATAGTAGTTATATTCTTGTACATAGGAGCAGTATTATAGTAGTTATATTCTTGTACATAGGGGCAGTATTATAGTAGTTATATTGTACATAGGGACAGTATTATAATAGTTATTTTCTTGTACATAGAAGCAGTATTATAGTAGTTATATTCTTGTACATAGGGGCAGTATTATAGTAGTTATATTCTTGTACATAGGAGCAGTATTATAGTAGTTATATTCTTGTAAATATGGGGCAGTATTATAGTAGGTATATTCTTGCACATAGGGGCAGTATTATAGTAGTTATATTCTGGTACATAGGAGCAGTATTATAGTAGATATACACTTGTACATAGGAGCAGTATTATAGTAGTTATATTCTTGTACATAGGAGCAGTATTATAGTAGTTATATTCTTGTAAATAAGAGAAGTATTATAGTAGTTATATTCTTCTACATAGGAGCAGTATTATATTAGTTATATTCTTGTACATAGGTGCAGTATTATAGTAGTTATATTCTTGTACATAGGGGCAGTATTATAGTAGTTATATTCTTGTACATAGGTGCAGTATTATAGTAGTTATATTCTTGTACATAGGAGCAGTATTATAGTAGTTATATTCTTGTATATAGGGGTCAGTATTTTAGTAGTTATATTCTTGTACATAGGAGCAGTATTATAGTAGTTATATTCTTGTACATAGGTGCAGTATTATAGTAGTTATATTCTTGTACATAGGGGGCAGTATTATAGTAGTTATATTCTTGTACATAGGAGCAGTATTATAGTAGTTATATTCTTGTACAAGGAGCAGTATTATAGTAGTTATATTCTTGTACATATGGGGCAGTATTATAGTAGTTATATTCTTGTACATAAGAGCAGTATTATAGTAGTTATATTCTTGTACATAGGAGCAGTATTATAGTAGTTATATTCTTGTACATAGGAGCAGTATTACAGTAGTTATATTCTTATACATAAGAGCAGTATTATAGTAGTTATATTCTTGTACATAAGAGCAGTATTATAGTAGTTATATTCTTGTACATAGAGGGGGCAGTATTATAGTAGTTATATTCTTGTACATAGGAGCAGTATTATAGTAGTTATATTCTTGTACATAGGGGCAGTATTATAGTAGTTATATTCTTGTACATAGGAGCAGTATTATAGTAATATTCTTGTACATAGGGGCAGTATTATAGTAGTTTTATTCTTGTACATAGGGACAGTATTACAGTAGTAATATTCTTGTACATAGGAGCAGTATTATAGTAGTTATATTCTTGTACATAGGGGCAGTATTATAGTAGTTATATTCCTGTACATAGGAGCATTATTATAGTAGTTATATTCTTGTACATAGGAGCAGTATTATAGTAGTTATATTCTTGTACATAGGGACAGTATTATAGTAGTTATATTCTTGTACATCAGAGCAGTATTATAGTAGTTATATTCTTGTACATTAGAGCAGTATTATAGTAGTTATATTCTTGTACATAGGAGCAGTATTATAGTAGTTATATTCTTGTACATAGGGACAGTATTATAGTAGTTATATTCTTGTACATTAGAGCAGTATTATAGTAGTTATATTCTTGTACATTAGAGCAGTATTATAGTAGTTATATTCTTGTACATAGGGGCAGTATTATAGTAATTATATTCTTGTACATAGGAGCAGTATTATAGTAGTTATATTCTTGTACATAGGGGCAGTATTATAGTAGTTTTATTCTTGTACATATGGACAGTATTATAGTAGTAATATTCTTGTACATAGGAGCAGTATTATAGTAGTTATATTCTTGTACATAGGGGCAGTATTATAGTAGTTATATTCCTGTACATAGGAGCGTTATTATAGTAGTTATATTCTTGAACATAGGAGCAGTATTATAGTAGTTATATTCTTGTACAAGGGGACAGTATTATAGTAGTTATATTCTTGTACATCAGAGCAGTATTATAGTAGTTATATTCTTGTACATTAGAGCAGTATTATAGTAGTTATATTCTTGTACAGAGGGACAGTATTATAGTAGTTATATTCTTTTACATAGGAGCAGTATTATAGTAGTTATATTCTTGTACATAGGGGCAGTATTATAGTAGTTATATTCTTGTACATAGGAGCAGTATTATAGTAGTTATATTCTTGAACATAGGGGCAGTATTATAGTAGTTATATTCTTGTACATAGGGACAGTATTATAGTAGTAATATTCTTGTACATAGGAGCAGTATTATAGTAGTTATATTCTTGTACATAGGGGCAGTATTATAGTAGTTATATTCCTGTACATAGGAGCAGTATTAAAGTAGTTATATTCTTGTACATAGGAGCAGTATTATAGTAGTTATATTCTTGTACATAGGGACAGTATTATAGTAGTTACATTCTTGTACATTAGAGCAGTATTATAGTAGTTATATTCTTGTACATTAGAGCAGTATTATAGTAGTTATATTCTTGTACATAGGGACAGTATTATAGTAGTTATATTCTTGTACATAGGAGCAGTATTATAATAGTTATATTATTGTACATAGGGGCAATATTATAGTAGTTATTTTCTTGTACATAGGGACAGTATTATAGTAGTAATATTCTTGTACATAGGAGCAGTATTATAGTAGTTATATTCTTGTACATAAGAGCAGTATTATAGTAGTTATATTCTTGTACATAGGGACAGTATTATAGTAGTTATATTCTTGTACATAGGAGCAGTATTATAATAGTTATATTCTTGTACATAGGGGCAGTATTATAGTAGTTATATTCTTGTACATAGGGACAGTATTATAGTAGTAATATTCTTGAACATAGGAGCAGTATTATAGTAGTTATATTCTTGTACATGGGAGCAGTATTATAGTAGTTATATTATTGTACATAGGAGCAGTATTATAGTAGTTATATTATTGTACATAGGAGTACATAGGAGCAGTATTATAGTAGTTATATTCTTGTACATAGGAGCAGTATTATAGTAGTTATATTCTTGTACATAGGGGCAGTATTATAGTAGTTATATTGTACATAGGGACAGTATTATAGTAGTTATATTCTTGTACATAGAAGCAGTATTATAGTAGTTATATTCTTGTACATATGGGGCAGTATTATAGTAGGTATATTCTTGCACATAGGGGCAGTATTATAGTAGTTATATACTGGTACATAGGAGCAGTATTATAGTAGATATACTCTTGTACATAGGAGCAGTATTATAGTAGTTATATTCTTGTACATAGGAGCAGTATTATAGTAGTTATATTCTTGTAAATAAGAGCAGTATTATAGTAGTTATATTCTTGTACATAGGAGCAGTATTATAGTAGTTATATTCTTATACATAGGGGTAGTATTATAGTAGTTATATTCTTGTATATAGGGGCAGTAATATAGTAGTTATATTCTTGTACATAGGTGCAGTATTATAGTAGTTATATTCTTGTACATATGGGGCAGTATTATAGTAGGTGTATTCTTGCACATAGGGGCAGTATTATAGTAGTTATATTCTGGTACATAGGAGCAGTATTATAGTAGATATACTCTTGTACATAGGAGCAGTATTATAGTAGTTATATTCTTGTACATAGGAGCAGTATTATAGTAGTTATACTCTTGTAAATAAGAGCAGTATTGTAGTAGTTATATTCTTGTACATAGGAGCAGTATTATAGTAGTTATATTCTTATAAATAGGGGTAGTATTATAGTAGTTATATTCTTGTATATAGGGGCAGTAATAAAGTAGTTATATTCTTGTACATAGGTGCAGTATTATAGTAGTTATATTCTTGTACATAGGGGCAGTATTATAGTAGTTATATTCTTGTACATAGGTGCAGTATTATAGTAGATATACTCTTGTACATAGGAGCAGTATTATAGTAGTTATATTCTTGTACATAGGAGCAGTATTATAGTAGTTATATTCTTGTAAATAAGAGCAGTATTATAGTAGTTATATTCTTGTACATAGGAGCAGTATTATAGTAGTTATATTCTTATACATAGGGGTAGTATTATAGTAGTTATATTCTTGTATATAGGGGCAGTAATATAGTAGTTATATTCTTGTACATAGGTGCAGTATTATAGTAGTTATATTCTTGTACATATGGGGCAGTATTATAGTAGGTATATTCTTGCACATAGGGGCAGTATTATAGTAGTTATATTCTGGTACATAGGAGCAGTATTATAGTAGATATACTCTTGTACATAGGAGCAGTATTATAGTAGTTATATTCTTGTACATAGGAGCAGTATTATAGTAGTTATATTCTTGTAAATAAGAGCAGTATTATAGTAGTTATATTCTTGTACATAGGAGCAGTATTATAGTAGTTATATTCTTATACATAGGGGTAGTATTATAGTAGTTATATTCTTGTATATAGGGGCAGTAATATAGTAGTTATATTCTTGTACATAGGTGCAGTATTATAGTAGTTATATTCTTGTACATAGGGGCAGTATTATAGTAGTTATATTCTTGTACATAGGTGCAGTATTTTAGTAGTTATATTCTTGTACATAGGAGCAGTATTATAGTAGTTATATTCTTGTATATAGGTGTCAGTATTTTAGTAGTTATATTCTTGTACATAGGAGCAGTATTATAGTAGTTACATTCTTGTACATAGGTGCAGTATTATAGTAGTTATACTCTTGTACATAGGGGGCAGTATTATAGTAGTTATATTCTTGTACATAGGAGCAGTATTATAGTAGTTATATTCTTGTACATAGGAGCAGTACTATAGTAGTAATATTCTTGTACATATGGGGCAGTATTATAGTAGTTATATTCTTGTACATAAGAGCAGTATTATAGTAGTTATATTCTTGTACATAGGAGCAGTATTATAGTAGTTATATTCTTGTACATAGGAGCAGTATTATAGTAGTTATATTCTTGTACATAGGAGCTGTATTATAGTAGTTATATTCTTGTACATAGAGGGGGCAGTATTATAGTAGTTATATTCTTGTACATAAGAGCAGTATTATAGTAGTTATATTCTTGTACATAGGAGCAGTATTATAGTAGTTATATTCTTATACATAGGGGTAGTATTATAGTAGTTATATTCTTGTATATAGGGGCAGTAATATAGTAGTTATATTCTTGTACATAGGTGCAGTATTATAGTAGTTATATTCTTGTACATATGGGGCAGTATTATAGTAGGTATATTCTTGCACATAGGGGCAGTATTATAGTAGTTATATTCTGGTACATAGGAGCAGTATTATAGTAGATATACTCTTGTACATAGGAGCAGTATTATAGTAGTTATATTCTTGTACATAGGAGCAGTATTATAGTAGTTATATTCTTGTAAATAAGAGCAGTATTATAGTAGTTATATTCTTGTACATAGGAGCAGTATTATAGTAGTTATATTCTTATACATAGGGGTAGTATTATAGTAGTTATATTCTTGTATATAGGGGCAGTAATAAAGTAGTTATATTCTTGTACATAGGTGCAGTATTATAGTAGTTATATTCTTGTACATAGGGGCAGTATTATAGTAGTTATATTCTTGTACATAGGTGCAGTATTATAGTAGATATACTCTTGTACATAGGAGCAGTATTATAGTAGTTATATTCTTGTACATAGGAGCAGTATTATAGTAGTTATATTCTTGTAAATAAGAGCAGTATTATAGTAGTTATATTCTTGTACATAGGAGCAGTATTATAGTAGTTATATTCTTATACATAGGGGTAGTATTATAGTAGTTATATTCTTGTATATAGGGGCAGTAATATAGTAGTTATATTCTTGTACATAGGTGCAGTATTATAGTAGTTATATTCTTGTACATATGGGGCAGTATTATAGTAGGTATATTCTTGCACATAGGGGCAGTATTATAGTAGTTATATTCTGGTACATAGGAGCAGTATTATAGTAGATATACTCTTGTACATAGGAGCAGTATTATAGTAGTTATATTCTTGTACATAGGAGCAGTATTATAGTAGTTATATTCTTGTAAATAAGAGCAGTATTATAGTAGTTATATTCTTGTACATAGGAGCAGTATTATAGTAGTTATATTCTTATACATAGGGGTAGTATTATAGTAGTTATATTCTTGTATATAGGGGCAGTAATATAGTAGTTATATTCTTGTACATAGGTGCAGTATTATAGTAGTTATATTCTTGTACATAGGGGCAGTATTATAGTAGTTATATTCTTGTACATAGGTGCAGTATTTTAGTAGTTATATTCTTGTACATAGGAGCAGTATTATAGTAGTTATATTCTTGTATATAGGTGTCAGTATTTTAGTAGTTATATTCTTGTACATAGGAGCAGTATTATAGTAGTTACATTCTTGTACATAGGTGCAGTATTATAGTAGTTATACTCTTGTACATAGGGGGCAGTATTATAGTAGTTATATTCTTGTACATAGGAGCAGTATTATAGTAGTTATATTCTTGTACATAGGAGCAGTACTATAGTAGTAATATTCTTGTACATATGGGGCAGTATTATAGTAGTTATATTCTTGTACATAAGAGCAGTATTATAGTAGTTATATTCTTGTACATAGGAGCAGTATTATAGTAGTTATATTCTTGTACATAGGAGCAGTATTATAGTAGTTATATTCTTGTACATAGGAGCAGTATTATAGTAGTTATATTCTTGTACATAGAGGGGGCAGTATTATAGTAGTTATATTCTTGTACATAAGAGCAGTATTATAGTAGTTATATTCTTGTACATAGGAGCAGTATTATAGTAGTTATATTCTTGTACATAGGGAGCAGTATTATAGTAGTTATATTCTTGTACATAGGAGCAGTATTATAGTAGTTATATTCTTGTACATAGGAGCAGTATTATAGTAGTTATATTCTTGTACATAGGAGCAGTATTATAGTAGTTATATTCTTGTACATAGGGAGCAGTATTATAGTAGTTATATTCTTGTACATAGGAGCAGTATTATAGTAGTTATATTCTTGTACATAGGAGCAGTATTATAGTAGTTATATTCTTGTACATAGTGGCAGTATTATAGTAGTTATATTCTTGTACATAGGAGCAGTATTATAGTAGTTATATTCTTGTACATAGGGGCAGTATTATAGTAGATTTATTCTTGTACATAGGGACAGTATTACAGTAGTAATATTCTTGTACATAGGAGCAGTATTATAGTAGTTATATTCTTGTACATAGGGGCAGTATTATAGTAGTTATATTCCTGTACATAGGAGCATTATTATAGTAGTTATATTCTTGTACATAGGAGCAGTATTATAGTAGTTATATTCTTGTACATAGGTGCAGTATTATAGTAGTTATATTCTTGTACATTAGAGCAGTATTATAGTAGTTATATTCTTGTACAGAGGGACAGTATTATAGTAGTTATATTCTTGTACATAGGAGCAGTATTATAGTAGTTATATTCTTGTACATAGGGGCAGTATTATAGTAGTTATATTCCTGTACATAGGAGCGTTATTATAGTAGTTATATTCTTGTACATAGGAGCAGTATTATAGTAGTTATATTCTTGTACATAGGGGCAGTATTATAGTAGTTATATTCCTGTACATAGGAGCGTTATTATAGTAGTTATATTCTTGTACATAGGAGCAGTATTATAGTAGTTATATTCTTGTAGATAGGGACAGTATTATAGTAGTTATATTCTTGTACATCAGAACAGTATTATAGTAGTTATATTCTTGTACATTAGAGCAGTATTATAGTAGTTATATTCTTGTACAGAGGGACAGTATTATAGTAGTTATATTCTTGTACATAGGAGCAGTATTATAGTAGTTATATTCTTGTACATAGGGGCAGTATTATAGTAGTTATATTCTTGTACATAGGAGCAGTATTATAGTAGTTATATTCTTGAACATAGGGGCAGTATTATAGTAGTTATTTTCTTGTACATAGGGACAGTATTATAGTAGTAATATTCTTGTACATAGGAGCAGTATTATAGTAGTTATATTCTTGTACATAGGGGCAGTATTATAGTAGTTATATTCCTGTACATAGGAGCAGTATTATAGTAGTTATATTCTTGTACATAGGAGCAGTATTATAGTAGTTATATTCTTGTACATAGGGACAGTATTATAGTAGTTACATTCTTGTACATTAGAGCAGTATTATAGTAGTTATATTCTTGTACATTAGAGCAGTATTATAGTAGTTATATTCTTGTACATAGGGACAGTATTATAGTAGTTATATTCTTGTACATAGGAGCAGTATTATAATAGTTATATTCTTGTACATAGGGGCAATATTATAGTAGTTATTTTCTTGTACATAGGGACAGTATTATAGTAGTAATATTCTTGTACATAGGAGCAGTATTATAGTAGTTATATTCTTGTACATAGGAGCAGTTATGTCACGATTCACACCGTGACTGTCACCAATTGTCAAGATCCCTTAGCCGCTGCCTACAATATGTCACGGATTGGGGTGACTTTAGACCAACAGACGGCTATCACATGTGCAGGGGGGTTATCCTAGTTATCCCTCCACTGCCACAATGTGATGAAAAAAAAACACACACGAGGTTATTGCCCTCTTAGTTTACAGCAGGGGCTTATTTTAGGTATCCCACTGCTCTTCAGTATACCATGAACTGCAGGGATTTGTGTCTATCCCGCTTACAGTTCCACTTAACACTTGCAGCTCTCTGGCGCCCCCCTTACCTCAGGTCAGATTAGGTACTGCACCTGGGGTAATTAGTCGCCAGAAAGGCTGCCTGCTATGTACTGGCTATTGGGCGCACTGCAGCATCGCGATAACTACTCCCACTCAGGCAGGAACAATAATTATCAAGCCGCAGTCGCTACAGTGACCCCCCCAAAAGCCGGCACACGGTCGCTGCCACCAGCTCCAATTGAACGGGTCTGGAGCAAACCCCAAAAAAACAGTAGCGTAATTCCCTTCAGAGACAGGGTACGGTTTAGGGCAGGAAGAACGAACTAGTATTAAATAATATACCCCATAAATGATTTTTAGGCAGTGTTTATAAAAATATTTTACAAAGATGTTACAAATGAGACAATTGCAAATATGTACAAGGTAATTATGAAAATAAAAGGATTAAAGGAAGAAAAAGATAACTCACATGTTCTCAGATCATTGCATTGCAGGCAACCACACGTCCCAGCTCATTGGGTGTGCTCAGGTCTGTCCAGGAAAAACTCCAAATCTGCCTCCTGAAAGTCTCCCAGCAACTTAAAACCTGCAGGCTGTGACCTCACAGAAAGGGCTGGCTCTTCCAACCCCTCCTACCTCTTCAGTATCACTCACTGGGCATTAAATATATCTGATGCCCGTAACTTCGCCACAGAACATAAAATAATCGCACCATACCCATCACTCATCTCGCAGTACCGTGGGCACTCCGACGAGACCAAACAAGTGTCACGCACACTGACTGAGAAATCCCTACTTCTTCACCAGATGGAGCTACATGCCTGTGATTATAGTGATGCGTAGATCCTCCGAGTGTGATTATGACGATATATTTTGGTGTTCGTAACTTAAACGGTTTGCATAATATCTTTCAAAAACAGAACAAAGGATTTTCATGATTCTAGAAGTTTCTCTAACAGTTCCTGCTAACGCAAATTTCTCTTGCAGCTATGCTAGTCGTAAATACCTTTCGTCAATAAAACTCCCCCACAAGGCAAGCTCTTCTACACAGACAGATAGAAACACAGGGAAGGAAAGAGAACCAGAGAGAGGGGGGGGGGGGGGTTTAGCCCCCGCATGCTAGCAAGAAAACTAACTTATGATATTTCATACCATATCGTGACACCTCCCCCTTTTGGCGTGCGCTACGGCGGCAGGACCTCTCGGTATGCCTCCATGCGCACCTCCGTGGGTTCACCCTGGCGGGAGAGTCCATCTGCATTACCATGCTCTTTGCCCGCTTTGTGTTTAACGGTGAAGTCAAATTGCTGAAGGGCAAGGCTCCAGCGTAGCAACCTGCCATTGGTTCCACACATGGTGCTTAGCCAGCGCAGAGGGTTGTGGTCGGTCACCACGGTGAAGGTGCGACCGTACAAGTAGGGCTGCAAACGCTGCAGGGCCCAGACTATGGCCAGGCACTCCTTCTCGATGGTGGAGTAGGCCACTTCCCTCGGCAAAAGTTTCCGGCTCAGGTACAACACGGGGTGCTCTTGGTCCTCCGAGTCAACCTGGCTGAGCACAGCACCAAGGCCAAACTCACTGGCGTCAGTCTGTACCAAGAACGGTCGACTGCTGTCGACGGCTTTCAACACAGGGGCGTTGCACAGTGCTGTTTTCAACGCCTGGAAGGCCCCCTCACAGCCATCTGTCCAGTTGACGATGTGGGGTAGCTTCTTCCTGGTGAGGTCCGTCAAAGGTTTTGCCAGGCTACTATAGTGCTGCACGAAGCGCCTATAGTACCCTGCAGTGCCCAGGAAGGACATCACCTGTTTCTTGTTCCTGGGAGTGGGCCAGTTCACGATCACGCCCACTTTGTCAGGCTCCGGTTTTAGGGTGTTTCCGCCTACCCGGTGCCCCAGGTAGTGAACCTCCCTCATGCCCATCTGGCACTTTCCCGGCTTGATAGTCAGGCCTGCTTGGTGAATTCGCCCGAGCACCTCCTCGAGATGCTGCAGGTGTTCATCCCAGGAGGGACTGAAGATGTCAATGTCATCTAAGTACGCCACTGCGTACTTCTCCAGTCCCTGAAGCAGGAGATTGACCATCCGCTGGAAAGTGGCAGGGGCATTCTTCATGCCGAAGGGCATGACCGTGGACTCGTACAGTCCAAAGGGTGTGATAAAGGCGGACTTCTCCTGCGCCTCGGGGCTCAGGGGAATCTGCCAGTATCCGCGACTCAGATCCATTATTGTCAGGTATTCTGCGCCAGCTAACTTCTCAAGCAGTTCCTCGATGCGCGGCATTGGGTGCGCGTCAGAGGCTGTAATGGCGTTGAGCCCCCTGTAGTCCACACAGAACCGGGTGGTCCGGTCCTTCTTTGGCACGAGAACTACAGGTGAGGCCCACGCGCTCTTTGACCGTCGAATCACCCCGAGCTGTAACATCTCATCGATCTCCTGGCGCATAATCTGCTGCACCTGGTCAGAGATTCGATAGGGTGTTCGCCGTAGTGGGGCGTGATTCCCGGTGTCCACCTCGTGGACGGCTAACTCAGTCCTTCCAGGCCGGTTGGAGAACACGACCCGGAAGGGTTCCAGTGTGGTTTGCAACTGCAACCGCTGTGGTTCATCTAGTGAGGCGCTTACCTCCACGTCCTCAATGGACCCACGGGCCTTGGCTTGGGCCAGCATGTCCAGGAGGGTGTCCTCCTCCCCGTCTTCGGGTGCGCTGCAGACCGGTAGGACGAAAGGTTCACGTTCGTGATGAGCTTTCATCATGTTGACGTGAAAGGCCTTTCGCCTACCCCGAGTGTGGTCAAGCGTGACCACATAGGTGACCGGGTTGAGCTGTTGGTGGACGACGTACGGGCCCTCCCAGGCTGCCTGAAGCTTATCCGTTGGTACAGGAACCAGCACCCACACCTTTTGACCCACGTGGTAGGTCCGCTCCCGGGCGTTCTGGTCATACCAGTGCTTCTGATCAGCCTGAGCCTGCGTCATGTTGTCATGCACCAACTGCGTCAAGGTCTGCATCTTGTCACGGAAGCGCATGACATACTCCACTATGGACACTTCCGAAGGGTTCGGCTCCTCTTCCCAGGATTCTCTTACCAACCCAAGGGGTCCCCGGACTCGCCTGCCGTACAGGAGCTCGAAGGGGGAGAACCCCGTCGAGGCCTGCGGAACCTCTCTGTAAGCGAATAGCAGGTGTGGGAGGTACCGCTCCCAGTCGCGCCCTTGTGTCTCAACCAGCATGCGTAGCATCTGTTTGAGGGTACCATTGAAGCGTTCACACAAGCCATTGGTCTGTGGGTGATACGCACTCGATACCAGGTGCTTCACCTGCATTTTCTTACAGAGAGCCTCCATTAGGTGAGACATAAATTGGGTCCCTCGATCAGTAAGCATTTCCCTGGGAAATCCTACACGTGAAAAGATGGCCAACAGGGCATCCGCCACCTTATCTGCCCTAATTGACGACAGAGCTACTGCCTCTGGGTACCGGGTAGCGTAGTCTACCACAGTAAGAATATATTGCTTTCCAGAGCTGCTGGTGACGGCCAGTGGGCCCACAATGTCCACCGCAATCCTCTGGAAAGGCTCCTCTATCACTGGCAAAGGGATCAGGGGAGCCTTAAGAGCAGGCCCCGCCTTCCCCACTCTTTGACAGGTGACACAGGAGCGGCAGTAGTTTGACACATCTGTCCCCATCTTAGGCCAATAGAAGTGTTGAGACAGCCGGGCCTTAGTTTTGCTGATCCCCAAGTGTCCAGCTAGTGGGATCTCATGGGCAATCCGCAACAACTCACCCCGGAATTGCTGCGGGACGACCAGCTGTCTTTCCCTCAACCACTCCTTTTGTGATTCTCCGGGTACTGTCTCCCGGTACAACCTTCCTCCTTCCCAGAACACCTTCTCCTTATCAGTCTCGGAGAATGACGTCCCGGCGAGTTGTCTCAAACTCTCTAGGCTCGCATCTGTGTGCAGAGCGGCCTGAAACTCCTGGCTAGGGGAAGCCAGAAGCGACGTCAGGGTCCCTTGCCCACGGGAGCCCTCTGGGACCTGCACTGGTCCACCTCTGGTTCAGTCACACTGATGACTGAGGAGGGTCCGGAAGGCAGACAGGTATCTGCGTTCCGGGCACTCTGACTGCGGGTGACAGCAGCTACGTAGGCTGTCTCCCCGGGGGTTTCTACAGACCCATCAGCTGACGCTGCTATGGGCTCTACCTCCCCATCCTCCCCCATTACCTCAGGAGCATTGCTACTTAGGGGCCAGTTACCTTCCTCGGTGGCACTGGTCAATTTCATGGCGTCACCTGTCTCACAGTTCCCATGTATCTCCCCATTTCTTGTAGCACCGACACTTGCCCCTGCTAGGGGTTCCTCAGCCGTCTCACTCCGCAGAGCAACGTGGCTGAGCACTCCTGTACCTATGGACACATCAACTTTTACAGAAACATCATTATCAGATACAGTTGGCACAGGTACAACATTTTCACCATCAATCCTAGGGAAAAATTGGTTAGCAGATGCATCACTACAAGATAAAGCATGGTCAGGTAACACATGCGATTTCCCATCATCATCATCATCATCATCATCATCAGGGTTAACGTTACCCTTATTAGCAGATTGGGGAGGGGTGTCAGGGACGTAGTATGCAAACAACCTCCCCAAATCAGTCCCCAACAAAACATCAGTGGGCAAATTATCGGACAGCCCCACTTCTTTCACCCCGCTCCCGGCACCCCAATCAATAAAAACCCGGGCCATCGGTAAGGGACAGCTGATGCCCCCAATCCCAGTGACAGTTAGGGTTTTCCCCGGAATGATTTCTTCAGGGGCCGCCAGTTCGGGTCGGATGAGGGTTCGTTCAGCCCCGGTGTCCTTGAGGCCGGTAGCAACACGACCTCCCACAGTGACGGGCTGTACGTTGTCACACACCCTCCCAACCACACCACCCACCAAAAGAACGGCTGCATTAGGCCCTGGGGCCTGGGATGAGGGGTTCTTCTGCTTGGCTTGACATTGGTGACTGAGGTGTCCAGTCTGCCTGCAGTGGTAACACTGGCGAAGTTCGGTGGTAGGCCTGGTGCTGTTGGCCACGGGGACAGGACCTCTGGTGTGTTGGCTGGCAGGCGTACCGGCGTTGGCTGCAGGCTTACCCCCTCTCCAGCTGGTGGTGACTGGCTTCCGCACTTCCGATCTACGGTTGGCCTCATAGGCATCGGCAATCTGCGCTGCTTTCGTCACATCGTTGGGTTCTCTGTCCATCACGAACTGTCGCACTTCAGTTGGGCAAAGACGGAAGAACTGGTCTTTGATCATCAGGTCTCGCAGCTGTGCAAAGGTGGTCACTGACAGTCCTTGGGTCCACTGGTCAAAGTGGGTCCCCAGTCTATGCACCACATCACTGTAACTGTCGTGTGGGCCACGTAGGAGGGTCCGAAACTTTTTACGGTACACCTCGGGTGTAAGCTGGTACTTGGCTATCAGAGCCTGCTTGATGGCCTCATAGTCACCATCTTGTTCTTGAGGGAGGACAGCAAACGCCTCCAGAGCTTTTCCTCTCAGCCCTGGTGTCAGGTACCGTGCCCATTCTTGTGTAGGCAGCTGGTACTGTCTGCAGGCCTTCTCAAAGGCCCGCAGAAACGTGTCCAAGTCCCCATCCTTTTCCATAACAGGAAAGTGGTCGGGCCGGGGCTTTGGTGTCTGAGCGCTGCTGGATTCACGGCTCTGGGACGACCCCTGCATTTGCAGTTGGGCCATCTGCAGCTGGTACTCCCGCTGCGCTTGGGCCTCTCGCTCGGCTCGCTGGGCCTGGGCCTCTCGCTCGGCTCTCTCAGCCTCTCGCTCGGCTCTCTCTTGGTATTGCTGGATCAGCTGCAGACGTCGGTCCAGGTCATCTGCGGGGCATTGTTGCAGAGCCAGCTGCAGGAGGAGGTCTGCACCCCCCTGGTTGCCAGTAGGGCCCGTATTCAGTGGTTGGACCTCTGCTGCAGCACCATGTTCGCTTGTGCCGGCTTCTGCGGCCTCTGGGCTCTGTGGCCTGGCTTGGTCTGCTTCACATTGCACCAGTTCAGCGACCATTTGAGCCTTGGTTTTGTTTGTACAGTCAATCTGCTGTGACATGCACAACGCCATAAGAGTGTCCTTGGACTGCTTCTTATAAAAGGTTTCTCCCAGCACAACCATGGTTGCCAAATAAAAGATAGGATAGAAAAACGAAGAAAAAGGGAGGGGATAATTACCAGTACACAATTGTCTCACAACTAATAAACACTGAGTTCGTTCTCCAAACTTATTTGCGCAGAGTTCTCGCAAGAAGTTTCTGCAAGTTTTTAGTGAGAGGAATGATTGCTCAAACCAAATCACTAATGCTCTAATATCCCACCGCCTTGCCACCAATATGTCACGATTCACACCGTGACTGTCACCAATTGTCAAGATCCCTTAGCCGCTGCCTACAATATGTCACGGATTGGGGTGACTTTAGACCAACAGACGGCTATCACATGTGCAGGGGGGTTATCCTAGTTATCCCTCCACTGCCACAATGTGATGAAAAAAAAACACACACGAGGTTATTGCCCTCTTAGTTTACAGCAGGGGCTTATTTTAGGTATCCCACTGCTCTTCAGTATACCATGAACTGCAGGGATTTGTGTCTATCCCGCTTACAGTTCCACTTAACACTTGCAGCTCTCTGGCGCCCCCCTTACCTCAGGTCAGATTAGGTACTGCACCTGGGGTAATTAGTCGCCAGAAAGGCTGCCTGCTATGTACTGGCTATTGGGCGCACTGCAGCAACGCGATAACTACTCCCACTCAGGCAGGAACAATAATTATCAAGCCGCAGTCGCTACAGTGACCCCCCCAAAAGCCGGCACACGGTCGCTGCCACCAGCTCCAATTGAACGGGTCTGGAGCAAACCCCAAAAAAACAGTAGCGTAATTCCCTTCAGAGACAGGGTACGGTTTAGGGCAGGAAGAACGAACTAGTATTAAATAATATACCCCATAAATGATTTTTAGGCAGTGTTTATAAAAATATTTTACAAAGATGTTACAAATGAGACAATTGCAAATATGTACAAGGTAATTATGAAAATAAAAGGATTAAAGGAAGAAAAAGATAACTCACATGTTCTCAGATCATTGCATTGCAGGCAACCACACGTCCCAGCTCATTGGGTGTGCTCAGGTCTGTCCAGGAAAAACTCCAAATCTGCCTCCTGAAAGTCTCCCAGCAACTTAAAACCTGCAGGCTGTGACCTCACAGAAAGGGCTGGCTCTTCCAACCCCTCCTACCTCTTCAGTATCACTCACTGGGCATTAAATATATCTGATGCCCGTAACTTCGCCACAGAACATAAAATAATCGCACCATACCCATCACTCATCTCGCAGTACCGTGGGCACTCCGACGAGACCAAACAAGTGTCACGCACACTGACTGAGAAATCCCTACTTCTTCACCAGATGGAGCTACATGCCTGTGATTATAGTGATGCGTAGATCCTCCGAGTGTGATTATGACGATATATTTTGGTGTTCGTAACTTAAACGGTTTGCATAATATCTTTCAAAAACAGAACAAAGGATTTTCATGATTCTAGAAGTTTCTCTAACAGTTCCTGCTAACACAAATTTCTCTTGCAGCTATGCTAGTCGTAAATACCTTTCGTCAATAAAACTCCCCCACAAGGCAAGCTCTTCTACACAGACAGATAGAAACACAGGGAAGGAAAGAGAACCAGAGAGAGGGGGGGGGGGTTTTTAGCCCCCGCATGCTAGCAAGAAAACTAACTTATGATATTTCATACCATATCGTGACAAGTATTATAGTAGTTATATTCTTGTACATAGGGACAGTATTATAGTAGTTATATTCTTGTACATAGGAGCAGTATTATAATAGTTATATTCTTGTACATAGGGGCAGTATTATAGTAGTTATATTCTTGTACATAGGGACAGTATTATAGTAGTAATATTCTTGAACATAGGAGCAGTATTATAGTAGTTATATTCTTGTACATGGGGGCAGTATTATAGTAGTTACATTCTTGTACATTAGAGCAGTATTGTAGTAGTTATATTCTTGTACATAAGAGCAGTATTATAGTAGTTATATTCTTGTACATAGGGACAGTATTATAGTACTTATATTCTTGTACATAAGGGCAGTATTATAGTAGTCATATTCTTGTACATAGGGGCAGTATTATAGTAGTTATATTCTTGTACATAGGGGCAGTATTATAGTAGTTATATTCTTGTACATAAGGGCAGTATTATAGTAGTCATATTCTTGTACATAGGGGCAGTATTATAGTAGTTATATTCTTGTACATAGGAGCAGTATTATAATAGTTATATTCTTGAACATAGGGGCAATATTATAGTAGTTATATTCTTGTACATGGGGGCAGTATTATAGTAGGTATATTCTTGCACATAGGGGCAGTATTATAGTAGTTATATTCTGGTACATAGGAGCAGTATTATAGTAGATATACTCTTGTACATAGGAGCAGTATTATAGTAGTTATATTCTTGTACATAGGAGCAGTATTATAGTAGTTATATTCTTGTACATAGGAGCAGTATTATAGTATGTATAACAGTTATCTTTTTCTACCTAGTGGGTGGCGACATAGTAATTTTTCTTTCTGCTTTGTGTTGACATGCCTTGAAGCCACATACTTTGTACATTCACCAGCACTCTCATTATATTGTCATGAGCTGTTCTGGTCTGGGTTTAGCTTGACACCGCTGTCCAATTGTTCAACACCCATCTGTTGAAAAAAAGAAAAGAAAAAAGAGCTATTTGTTTTACTGTTTGAAAATACACGTATCAATTTCCATCATGAAAATCCATTACCCACCAAGCTGTTTGCGCTGCTGCAGAAAATGTGGAGGGAAACCTGTCATTCTCCCTACGTGTTTTGACAGCATAATTTGAATTTTCCTATCGCATTGGCGGCATCTTGTGGAATAGTGAGAGTCGCGTCTCCCAAGAATTCTATTAAAAATGTAACAGAACCTTCAGTCGCCACTTTGTAAGCTGAACTGAGAAGAGCACTCCCCTAGGGACGTGAAGTCGGCAATAAACAATTCATACTGTACCCTGGAGAACCACTGAGTCTATCAGTAATGGCAGCTTCTCCATTCACCACGAGCCTCGGTAATGATCAGGATGCAGGAGACGCCTTTCATTGGGTCGTAAACAGTAAACCTTAATGTTCTCAACCTATATAATACTCAGTGACCTGGGTAAACCCTCAGGAGGCAGAGAAGCCTTAGTCCCACTCATCAGCGGACAGAAGATTCTTCAGGAGCAAATCGTTTAAGGAAAAATAATGGAGAATAATTAGTCAATGGGAATGAGAATTTCCATCTAGAGCAATAAATTGAAGCTCGGGGGCCGTCAACTTGTCTAATTGGTTGTATTTCTAAGAAATATCAATAACAGCCAATAAGGGAACCCGAACATTCCCCACAGAGGCTCCTGCTCCTTTCTGTCCCAAACTCCTGGTCTCCAATTCATCCAAATAAGAGTTGATGCCAATTAATGTTTCCTATTTTTGTTTTTCACATTTTTTATTTTAGAAAATCTTCCAGACAACCTTTCATCCACAAGAATCTCAAAATTAGTTATCGATAGTGTTGACCAAAACATTGACATCTCGATAGAAAAATTAGATTTTTTGGCCATTATTAGGATGTTTAGGTCTACAGAATTTTGGCACTGGTAATATTCCAATAATACGGCACTCTACGGGAGAACCAGGGTGCAAGGTGAATTCAGGACTTTCCCAACGTCAGTTGATCATGTCGCTACTCCATGGCCAAAGCTGATGATCCCACCCAATACTAACTCTCACCTCAGTGGCCGGGTTTGGGTTCTAAATTGGAATCATCCACCAATTTTTTTAATAAAAAATGAGATTAAGGGGTTTTGTCGAAAGATGTCTCTTAAAATGGGAGATGCTTTGTGTAACATAGTTTACTTATGACTGTATAATGCTGTGTAATACTGCCACATCTGCTCACAGGTTGTCTGTGGTATTGCAGCTCCATCTCATTAGCCTAAAGGTACCTTCACACGAAGCGACGCTGCAGCGATAGCGACAACGATGTCGATCGCTGCAGCGTCGCTGTTTGGTCGCTGGAGAGCTGTCACACAGACCGCTCTCCAGCGATCAACTATGCCGAGGTCCCCTGGTAACCAGGGTAAACATCGGGTAACTAAGCGCAGGGCCGCGCTTAGTAACCCGATGTTTACCCTGGTTACCAGCGTAAAATCTAAAAAAAACAAACAGCACATACTTACATTCACGTCCCCCTGCGTCCACTTCCTGACTGACTGAGCGCCGTACAGTGAGAGCAGAGCGGTGACGTCACCGCTGTGCTGCTTTCACTTTCACTTTGCGGCGCTGAGTCAGAGGAGGAAGCAGACTGCAGGGGACGCAATGTGAGTATGTGCTGTTTGTTTTTTTTACATTTTACGCTAGTAACCAGGGTAAACATCGGGTAACTAAGCGCGGCCCTGCGCTTAGTAACCCGATGTTTACCCTGGTTACCAGTGTAAAATATCGCTGGTATCGTTGCTTTTGCTTTCAAACACAACGATACACAGCGATCGGACGACCAAATAAAGTTCTGGACTTTATTCAGCGACCAGCGACATCACAGCAGGATCCTGATCGCTGCTGCGTGTCAAACGAAACGATATCGCTAGCGAGGACGCTGCAACGTCACGGATTGCTAGCGATATCGTTATAATGTCGTTTCGTGTGAAGGTACCTTTAGTGAAGCTGCAGAACCTGACACAAGGTTCAACCCATGGATCGGTGTGTTGCTACATTTTAAAGACAGCAATCATGTGTTTCTAATTCTTCACAACTCCTTTAAGTCAACTCTTTATTCTGAAAGTAAAGTCCAATGAAAAAGGCTATTTTTTTTTTTATTATTGGTCATTCATTAGTGATGCTTAAGGATGCTCTGCAAGGAAAAAAGGCACAGTTTCCCAGAAATTAGGATGTTTTTGAATTCTGGAACATATCCCATAGATAGAAATTTGACCAAATAGGAAAATTTGTCAAAAGTCTTAAAAAAAAAGAAAAGTAAATATATATATATATATATATATATATATATATATATATATATATATATATATATATATATATATATATATATACAAATTAATAACTCTCTGGGAAGAAGTTCATTTGACTTTTTTTTCCTCCTCTCAACTATAACGAATGGCAACGCTGTGCGATCTATCAGGAAAGAACAGCGGAATTGATTTTTTTACTAAAATCAAAACCAATCCTCAGTATTAAAAGAAGAATTACGGTAATCTTTTAAGGATTTGTGAAATGAGAAATAACCTAAAGTTCTGATAATGCAATTATAGTTCTACTTTTTGAATCCCAAAAAACTATTGACTTATTGAAATAAATATATTTAGATATCTACATCTTGAAGGGGTTTTTACACTTTAGGACAAGTGGTCCCCAAGAGCTTTTGTACTTGTAAAATAACATAAGGTCGTGAGGACCACCCTGTTAAGGCTTCTTAGGAATTAGATTACAGTTGGCCGAACTTGCCCATTTTATGGTACCAGACGCTATCTGATGTGTATGAGGGTCTCCCAACTCTACCCTGTCAAACAATGTTGCAAAAGATTTGAATTGGGTGGTTTTGTGGCCAAATATCGGAATCTTTTGTTTTCCTGACTCCGTTGGAAACATTTAAGTGCTTGTGGGAGCCTCGATTTAGTCATAATCCTCATCTTCTGCTGCATCCTACCTACCTGCGGTCTGATTTCCATCCTCTATCATTACTAAGTTCCCAAAATGCTCTGGGGTGTAAATGTGTAAGGATTTTTCCAAGGCTCAAAAATGCTACCACGGTCAGCCTGGACATGAGCCACTCCAGGGTCAGGCATGTGTGTTATAGCATGGACACTTGGACAGTGAAGAAATATGGTGATTTATCTTAAGGAAGGAAACACTGGAGTAACATGTACCAGATCCATTAGACTTGCCCCGTTTAATGAATTCGTTCCACCTGTCAGCTGTGTTCCGGTACCAGAAATGTACATTACTCAGTGGCTGGCGTACACTTCTGCTGTTATTTACGCCACCTTTGTGTTTTTAAATTATGATGACTTTGTCCCAAGATACACCCACATTATAAAAATGTTGCTGGTACTGGAGTAAAAGTGGCAAAAGTTGCAATTTTGTTTGCGGAAAGTTTTGCTCTCCTTCAAGAAATTTTATACTAGAAAACTGTTGAAAATGGCATGATGAATTGGGAACCATAATGTCAGACATGTCTCATCTAACAGTTATCCAGAATTTCTGTAAGTCCTTTTACATTTCAATAAAGATTCTTAGACCCTACACGTTTTCTTTTGCTGGGAGGTTTGGGTGCATTGCTGTACAGGCTTGGCTGCCTGTACAGGCTTGAAGCTCAAATCCCCACTCTGCATATTTCCAGGGATTAATGGTGTCCAGTGGTTCTGATTTTATTGATGTGTAAAAATAGCTCCAGTCCAATGTTGTTCTACAACTAAATCACATTGAGACATAAAGGTCCTTTACTGGGAGTTCATCACTTTTATTAGCATATCAACCACCATGTAAAAAATTATGGAGAAAACTCAACGTAGGAAGCCTTGGTGACCCCACATAGTCATGCACTTCAGACCTAATGTTGGGAACAGCAAAACTACCCTAGGTCAGAGCATGGATATTTTGGGGCAAGAAGCCTCACATTTTCCTACCTCAGTTCATGCTCACTGGCATTACCAGATACAGAACATTTGTATTTGTAGAGCCTCGGTACCAGAATATCTTCAATAAAATTTGGGTTGTCTGCGACAAACTGTCAAACTTGTTCCTAAGCCACAGTGGATCTTGGCCATTCTTAAATTATGTTCCTTCCATTATCTCAAGATTTGGAGTTTGTGAAATTCTCCACTCTTTGGAATTCTTCTCTTTGGGAATCTCCCTCTATTTTAGGCTCCCAGTTCCTATATGTCTCCAAAACCATTGAAAGAGCTTTTAAGCCTGATATACTTTATATATTTTACAACAGTTCTGCTCAGTTCTAGGAGATTGCTCTGCTCAGTTATTCAGATTATCGGACACACAAAGTTTTCACAAATGTTCTTCAGATAAAAAACGTATCTTCTGCTCCGATAAATGCAGGACATCTCACACTATACCACTTTGATGGTGGCATCTGATAATTAGACAAGCAATGTTGAAGTATATAATTCAGATGACGGAGAGTCGGCAGACGTCACTGCTCCTGTCCGGCTCGTCTGTCATCTCTAATCCCGCAGTTATTGAGAACCATGCGAATGTCCGGACGTTTGTCACATTTGAGTCTGATGAATGCATGGATAACACAGTGATATTGGAGGGGTGTTAGGGTCCATACAAAGAGGGTAAGACTTTCGCACAGTAAGTGGTCAATCAGGGGTGAAAGCTCAACCCCATACATTTTAATGCCATTTTTATTAATAGATTTAAAATTCCAAGGCAAAGAATCCAGAAAAGTGACCAGAAATGGATGAAAAACCATAGTAAACCCTGGTAGTTCAGCGCTACAACAACAAGGTCCGTGTGGTCGGCCCAGCTCTGTATTCTGAGAAGTGGCATTACTAGAATTTGGCATCGGGGTACAATATTGTGTCTGTGACTGGTTACTTGTATGACAGCAGAATAACCCAATTGTTATGATTCAGAACTTGGTATAGGTGTAAAACATGTAGTTCACGTGTTTCTAGATCCTGCAAACTATTTTTAATTCTGCTGTATGTTTATAAACAGCTTTAATTAAAAATTAGGATAGAAAAACAAGGGTTCTTGTTGGCGGACGATGGAACTCTTACACTTACCTGCTGTATGTACTGCTTGAAACGCACCTGGGAATCAAAATTAATCAGATTCAGACACTGATGAGCTGGTAAACTCTATTCTGTTACTTTTCGTAACATTCAATCGTATGTGTGTCTTTCCCCTCTACCAGCGCCCGAGGTTTCTTCAAAGTCCATAAGGAACCCAATTCTGAGCACAGGCTGGCATAGAAAGCTATGGAAACTGCCAACTAGAAGTCTGGGCATAAACAAATGGATACAAAATGCTCAAAAGCTGAAAAGATATTTATTTTATGTATTTATTTTTTGGGGTAAATAGAAAGAGTCAATTTTCTGCTAATTAAAACCATCAGTCATGGAATAGTCTCAGGCCGGAGCTGTGTGCATGGTACGTGCAGTCTCTATGGCTTTACATCATGGAGCCTCCATACGGCATTGTGCTTCATATATTCTCCTCTAGAAGCAAAGTTTGGATTGAAAAATGCATGTGAAATTAAGGATCCAATGGAACGCAGCCAGATTATTAGAATCACAAAAAAGAAACAGCAAACACACGACACGGATGTGCCCCTTTTTTCATCTTTGCTCAACATTTTCCAAAATAAAAGATGAGATGACCAATTTTGGGGAAAAAAAAACCTGCTAAAATGTGTGTTGGTCCAAAACAAAACTCAATGTGGGTTCACTGAGGGATCAGATTACAGCGGTGTCTTGAAGTCTATAAAGTTGTTATCAAGGGGTAGGAGAGTGGAGAAGGACAAGACAAAGATTCAGAAACACAGATGATGTCGGTTTTTAGTAAGTGTTCTTGTTTCATACCACTGCTGCTACACTGCTCAGTACTGTTGTATAAGGTCCTCCATCCTACTGCTTCTTTATTGTCGGTGTTCTGTCTCATCTTAATGCTGGATTAACAGCTACACTGCACAGTAGTGCAGTATAATGTCCTCCATGCTGCTCCCTTCTAAATGTTATTTCTCATCCTAATGCTGATTTCATAGATACTGCTCAGTACTGTTGTATAATGTCATTCATGCTGCTGCTTCCTTGTAAATTTTTTGTCTCACGTCTACAGTATTGTGGGATAATGTCCTCAGTGCTGCTATTGCTTGCTTTTAAGTCTTTCTCTTCATCCCAGTGCTGGATTCACAGTTACACTGCTGAATACTGCTACATAATTTCCTCCATCCTGCTACTGCTTCCTTTTAATTGTTTTGTCTCATCCTAATACTAGATTCATAGCTACACTGCTCAGTTTTGCAGAATAATATTTTCCATACTGCTGTTGTGTCCTTGTAAGTGTTATGTTTCAACATAGTGCTGGATTCACAGCTACATTGCTAATTTCTGCTGTCAAATTTTCTCTATGCATCCACTGCTTCCTTGTGTTATGTTGTATGCTAATGCTGGATTCACAGTTACACTGCTCAGTATTATGGAATAATGTCCTCCATGTTGCTGTTGCTTCCTTGTAAGTGTTATGTTTCATTCTTGTTCTGGATTCACAGCTATATTGCTCAGTACTGCTGTATAATTTTCTCCATGCTGCTACTGCTTCCATGTACATGTTCTTTCTCATTCTAGTTCTGGATTCACAGTTACATTGCTCAGTACTGCTGTATAATTTTCTCCATGCTGTTCCTGCTTCCATTTAAGTGTTCTTTTTTCTTTCTAGTGCTGGATTCACAGCTATATTGCCAAGTACTGCAGTATAGTATCTTCCATGCTACTGCTGTTTCTGAACATGCGCTACATAGAGACAGGCGAGCAGGAATTTCTCATGTCTGTGTGCTGTGTATGGGAGATATTATAGCAGCAGATCTCTGCCCTGTGCTTCAGAGACCACTGGAAATTAAAGATCAAACCTGTAGAGGATAAAGTGAAAATAATGACTGTGAGAAATGTTATTATTCCTCGGGTAAATGCAGGACAGTTAATTCTGAACAGTCACCTAAAATGACAGGTACACTTTAAATATTTTTCCTTTTTTCATTTTTTAAGGTATAATTTGTTTTCACAGTTTACTTTTACTGCAGGTGCATCGATTGCGCTAATACTGTCCAGACTGGATAGTCTAATTAATTACAGCAGTACACCCGGAGCCGACGCGCGGCGGCCCCTGATTTACAGCACAATTTGATGCAGATAGGAAGTTTTTCTTGATCAGAGTTTGGTTGGAAGGCATGTACGCTAAAAGCTGAAATATAAAATATAAAAGGGCGATAAATTCTGCTTTAAAATCAAGACACATTTCTAAAACCTCCAGAATGAATTCAGACCTCTCTCTGCAAATTTGAATTTGCGCCAACCTTTATCTTTATTAACCTGCAGGTATTTTAATTAACATTGGAAATGTCTGCAGGTTAATGCTGGAGCGTTGCCAGCGAGAATACAGTCGGTAATTAAATTTCACTGAATATTCCCCTCACATGAAGATCTGCAGTACAAATAGATTTTGATTCGTCAAATCCCTTTCAGCCAAATGGCCACTTAACTAATCTCACTCGGAATTTTTTATATTCCTGATTATAAAATATAGATTCTGTATAATTTTCAAGTACTTTCAGAAAAAAAAAGTGGTGTTCAAGGGGATATGAGACATCTGTCGTCCGGATAACCCCCTGGATGCGCTTTCCAGAAGACCCCTCCCCCACTTTTGCAGCAAGCGACTATGCATTCACTTTCATGGTGTCCGTTTGGCTTCTATTTGGTTTTCCATCAACGTCGATGGTAAGAATGTATCTATACGCAAAACAACCGTATTCCGGCACTCAAGAGTGATGGAAACCTCTACAAGGGTAAATTCTTTTCGAGACCCTTTCCCCCAGGTTATCACAGCCGGACACATTACTGCTTCTTCTCCCACTTTCCAATCTCTTAGGTTCTATGAAGTTTGCAAAAGAATAACCTTTCTGTAATTTGCACAGATTTCCTTCTTGGGGACAGTTTGTCAGACATTGTAGTCCCCGGCCCGGGACAAGATCAGCGCCCGTCATGCTGTTCGGCACCGGCTGCAGAATACCCGTCCTTGGATACAGTATCATTCTGTAGATGAGATTCTCGTCTTTTCCTTTTTGTACTTCTGTATATATTTTGCAATCAGTCTTGAAATTGGATTTTCAGTGTACGAATCCGGACATAATCCTTCATTCTTGTCTTATTATTCCAAATTTGGACCCTTTATCTCCAACTCCAACATAGTCCCAGCTCTAAAGCTGAGTCCTGATAATATGTTCAATCCCTGACTGGGGAATCCACATGGTAACGTTCACACCTCGTTATGGGGGATAAAGCTAAGGATTGTGTAAAGCGCGCCCCACCGCAGACCAGCCCATATTATCCCCATACCCACCACCTTTCTCTACTCTAGGTTAGAGGCCCCACTGATACTTTGCCTCGGGACCCTTCCTCCTTTTTTGTAATCTCATATTGTCTTGGTTGATTTAGGATTCCGCCATTGTCACATTTTTGCGTTTTTATTTCCAGATGTACGTAAAAGATTATTATTAACGTGTGCAGGAAGTAAAACCTGATTATGAGTTTGCTACAATGATGCCAATTTTCTGCAATCACTGCAGCAATAGGGGCTTCAATACACCCCCCATACTGGAATGAAAAATGGGCAATGGGTGTAATTATCACAAACAGACCGGCCCTGTGCAGTAAATAACAGCATGGAGGGATGGACGGCGGCCATGTAAGAGCAGATGCCGGGAACAGACTAAATGCAAATACTGCCAGATAGTGTATACTTATGGTTTCTAATGTAGGATACTAAACTGTCCGTATAATATGTAGAGTGACTGATTTATTATCTATTATCCATAATCTATCTATTATCTGTTTATTATTGATCTATTATCTATTATCTATCATCTATCTATTATCTATCTATTATCTGTCTATCTATCTATCTATTATCTATCTATCTATTATCTATCATCTATCTATTATCTATCTATTATCTGTCTATCTATCATCTATCTATCTATCTATCTATCTATCTATCTATTATCTATCTATCTATTATCCATAACACAGGTCAACAAAAAAAAATTTTTTTTCTGGTGTCCAAAATATTTTAATGAATTTGGGGTATTTTTGGGGTGCTGATTCTGAATATGTCATCAGTTTTGCCAGATTGGCTCAAGTTTTTGACATTTTTGGTATCTTATTTATAGCACTTGTTGGTAAATGCGACTCATCATCTCATTAATTTCTTTGGATTAGTACTTGAACTGAGCAGTTCTCAATATAGTTTTGTGTTAATTAGTGTTCTAAAAGTTTGTTCATAGCTTGATTTTTGCACTAACTTTATGTTGTTGTCTGTTTTCCAGTGAAAAGCATGAACTCATCAAGAAGAAGTTGTCTTAACGATCCAGACTCATTCTGTTACATTTGTGGTGAATACACACTGCCAAAACATAGAAGAAACATAACAGACTTCGTAAAAAAAGTGTATTTTGCCTATTTTGGGGTTATGCTTGGGGACCAAGACAAGTTTTGGGCACCACACATAGTGTGCAAAGCATGTATCGAATTATTACGAAAATGGAGCAAAGGACAAAGAAAAGGCTTCAAATTTGGTGTTCCAATGGTGTGGAGAGAGCCAAAAAATCATCATGATGACTGTTATTTCTGTGCAGTGCAAGTGCAAGGATTCAATAAGCATAAGAAACGAAAATGGGAGTAAAATGGAATCTGCAAGAAGGCCTGTCCCTCATTGTGAAGATGTGCCTGTACCTGTGTTTACCATAAATAACAGTCATCATGATGATTTTTTGGCTCTCTCCACACCATTGGAACACCAAATTTGAAGCTTTTTCTTTGTCCTTTGCTCCATTTTCGTAATAATTCGATACATACTTTGCACACTATGTGTGGTGCCCAAAACTTGTCTTGGTCCCCAAGCATAACCCCAAAATAGGCAAAATACACTTTTTTTTACGAAGTCTGTTATGTTTCTTCTATGTTTTGGCAGTGTGTATTCACCACAAATATAACAGAATGAGTCTGGATCGTTAAGACAACTTCTTCTTGATGAGTTCATGCTTTTCACTGGAAAACAGACAACAACATAAAGTTAGTGCAAAAATCAAGCTATGAACAAACTTTTTGAACACTAATTAACACAAAACTATATTGAGAGCTGCTCAGTTCAAGTACTAATCCAAAGAAATTAATGAGATGATGCGTCGCATTTACCAACAAGTGCTATAAATAAGATACCAAAAATCTCAAAAACTTGAGCCAATCTGGCAAAACTGATGACATATTCAGAATCAGCACCCCAAAAATACCCTAAATTCGATGAAATATCTTTGGCACCAAAAATGCTGTTGACCAGTGTAATCTATCTATTATCTATTATCTATCTATTATCTATTATCTATATATACAGTTAGGTCCATATATATTTGGACAGAGACAACATTTTTCTAATTTTGGTTATAGACATTACCACAATGAATTTTAAACATAACAGTTCAGATGCAGTTGAAGTTCAGACTTTCAGCTTTCATTTGAGGGGATCCACATTAAAATCGGATGAAGGGTTTAGGAGTTTCAACTCCTTAACATGTGCCACCCTGTTTTTAAAGGGACCAAAAGTAATTGGACAATTGACTCCAAGGCTATTTCATGGACAGGTGTGGGCAATCCCTTCATTATGTCATTCTCAATTAAGCAGATAAAAGGCCTGGAGATGATTTGAGGTGTGGTGCTTGCATTTGGAAGGTTTTGCTGTGAAGTAAACATGTGGTCAAAGGAGCTCTCCATGCAGGTGAAACAAGCCATCCTTAAGCTGCGAAAACAGAAAAAAACCCATCCGAGAAATTGCTACAATATTAGAAGTGGCAAAATCTACAGTTTGGTACATCCTGAGAAAGAAAGAAAGCACTGGTGACTCCCCCGGAAGAAGGCACGCACGCCGAAACGCGCGTAGGGGTGGCGCCGCAGGTCGGAGGTTTCTATGCTTCATTTTCGTAAGTTATTCCCTTATATTTAATGAGTTTGTGCTGAACTGGATATTCGTTACCAGCCGGGCTCTTTATATCCCGTGTTACATCAGCACATATGTCTCTTTTTGGTATGATTCTTATCATTGTAGTTTACTAGCATATCCTCTGGCCTGCGGCCAAGGTGCAGCGTCACCTTCATAGCATCCTTTTCTATAGATTTTCCTTGTTTGTTGTTGGTATTTTAAATTTCAATAAAGATGATCATTTGATAGAATAGTTGTCCAATTGTGCATAATTTTCTTTGTAGGTTCTAAATATTAGAAGTGGCAAAATCTACAGTTTGGTCCATCGTGAGAAAGAAAGAAAGCACTGGTGAACTCAACAATGCAAAAAGACCTGGGCACCCACGGAAGACAACAGTGGTGGATGATCGCAGAATAATCTCCATGGTGAAGAGAAACCCCTTCACAACAGCCAACCAAGTGACCAACACTCTCCAGGAGGTCGGCGTATCAATATCCAAATCTACCATAAAGAGAAGACTGCATGAAAGTAACTACAGAGGGTTCACTGCACGGTGCAAGCCACTCATAAGCATCAAGAATAAAAAGGCTAGACTGGACTTTGCTAAAAAACGTCTAAAAAAGCCAGCACAGTTCTGGAAGAACATTCTTTGGACAGATGAAACCATGATCAACCTCTACCAGAATGATGGAAAGAGAAAAGTATGGCGAAGGCTTGGTACAGCTCATGATCCAAAGCATACCGCATCATCTGTAAAACACGGCGGAGGCAGTGTGATGGCTTGGGCATGCATGGCTGCCAGTGGCACTGGGTCACTAGTGTTTATGGATGATGTGACACAGGAATGAATTCTCAGGTCTTCAGAGCCGCCATACTGTGTGCTCAGATCCAGCCAAATGCAGCCAAACTGATTGGTCGTCGTTTCATACTACAGATGGACAATGACCCAAAACATAAAGACAAAGCAACCCAGGAGTTTATTAAAGCAAAGAAGTGGAATATTCTTGAATGGCCAAGTCAGTCACCTGATCTCAACCCAATTGAGCAGCATTTCACTTGTTAAAGACTAAACTTCAGACAGAAAGGCCACAAACAAACAGCAACTGAAAACCACCGCAGTGAAGGCCTGGCCGAGCATCAACAAGGAGGAAACACAGCGTCTGGTGATGTCCGTGAGTTCAAGACTTCAGGCAGTCATTGCCAACAAAGGGTTTTCAACCAAGTACTAGAAATGAACATTTTATTTAAAATTATTGAATCTGTCCAATTACTTTTGGTCCCTTTAAAAACAGGGTGGCACATTTTAAGGAGCTGAAACTCCTAAACCCTTCATCCAATTTTAATGTGGATACCCTCAAATGAAAGCTGAAAGTCTGAACTTCAACTGCATCTGAATTGTTTTGTTTAAAATTCATTGTGGTAATGTCTATAACCAAAATTAGAAAAATGTTGTCTCTGTCCAAATATATATGGACCTAACTGTATCTATCATCTATCTATCTATCTATCTATTATCTGTCTATCTATCTATCTTCTGTCTATTATCTATCATCTATTATCTATCTATCTATCTATTAATTACATATCTATGATCTATTATCTTTCTATCAATCTATTATCTACCTATCGACCTATTATCTATTAATTATCTATCTATTATCCATCTATTATCTATTTATCTATCTATCATCTATCTATCTATCATCTATATATTATCTATCTATTTATTTATCTATTATCTATCTATCTATCTTCTATCCATTATCTATCATCTATTATCTATCTATCGTCTATCTATCTATTATCTATTATCTACCTATCTACCTATTACCTATTAATTATCTATCTATTATCTATCTACAGTTAGCTCCATATATATTTGGACAGAGACAACATTTTTCTAATTTTGGTTATAGATATTACGACAATGAATTTTAAACAAAACAATTCCGATGCAGTTGAAGTTCAGACTTTCAGCTTTCATTTGAGGGTTTCCACATTAACATTGGATGAAGGGTTTAGGAGTTTCAGTGTTATGACCCCAATGGCAGAGGGTCTCAGGAATCAATACCAAGTCTGCAAACACAAAAAACCAGCTCATAGGGCAGTGGTAACTGGGCTGACCATATATCTAATCCTAGCACCACAAATAGAAGTAGCCGGGGAACGTGCCTACGTTGGTTCTAGATGTCCCGCGCCAGCCGGAGAACTAACTAACCCTAGAAGGGAAAAGAAAGACCTTTCTTGCCTCCAGAGAAAAGACCCCAAAAGTTGGATACAAGCCCCCAACAAATAATAACGGTGAGGTAAGAGGAAAAGACAAACATAAGAATGAGCTAAGTATTTAGCAAAGAGAGGCCCACTAGCTAATAGCAGAATAAGTAAGATGACTTATATGGTCAGCAAAAACCCTATTAAAATATCCACGCTGGATATTCAAGAACACCCGAACCGTCTAACAGCCGGGGGGAGAACACCAGCCCCCTAGAGCTTCCAGCAAGGTCAGAAATCACATTTAGTACAAGCTGGACAAAAATAGTAGCAAAGCAAGTAACTCAAAAAACAAAGAAGCAAGACTTAGCTTAATTTTGCAAGAGCCAGGACCAGCAGACAGGAGCAACAGAAGGATCTGATTACAACGATGCCAGGCACTGGACTAAGGATCCAGGAAGTTAATATAGCGACACCCCTGGACTAACGACCCAGGTGAGTGCCAAACAGAAAAAAGACAATCCCAGAGTCATATCACTAGTGACCACAAGAGGGAGCCAAAAAGTCTAATTCTCAACAGTACCCCCCCCTTAAGGAGGGGTCACCGAACCCTCACCAAGACCACCAGGGCGATCAGGATGAGCAGCGTGAAAGGCACGAACTAAATCGGCCGCATGCACATCAGAGGCAACCACCCAGGAATTATCCTCCTGACCATAGCCCTTCCACTTGACCAGATACTGAAGCCTCCGCCTGGAGAGACGAGAATCCAAGATCTTCTCCACCACGTACTCCAACTCGCCCTCAACCAACACCGGAGCAGGAGGCTCAACAGAAGGAACCACAGGTACAACGTACCGCCGCAACAAAGACCTATGGAACACGTTGTGAATGGCAAACGACACAGGAAGATCCAAGCGAAAGGACACAGGATTAAGGATTTCCAATATCTTGTAAGGACCGATGAAGCGAGGCTTAAATTTAGGAGAGGAGACCTTCATAGGAACAAATCGAGAAGACAGCCATACCAAATCTCCAACACGAAGTCGGGGACGCACACCGCGGCGGCGGTTGGCAAAGCGCTGAGCCTTCTCTTGTGACAACTTTAAGTTGTCCACCACATGATTCCAGATCTGCTGCAACCTATCCACCACAGAATCTACCCCAGGACAGTCAGAAGGCTCCACATGTCCCGAGGAAAAACGAGGATGGAAACCAGAGTTGCAGAAAAATGGCGAAACCAATGTAGCGGAACTAGCCCGATTATTAAGGGCAAACTCAGCCAACGGCAAGAAGGTCACCCAATCATCCTGATCCGCAGAAACAAAACACCTCAAATAAGCCTCCAGAGTCTGATTAGTTCGCTCCGTTTGTCCATTAGTCTGAGGATGAAAGGCAGACGAAAACGACAACTCAATGCCCATCCTAGCACAAAAGGATCGCCAGAACCTGGAAACAAACTGGGATCCTCTGTCAGACACAATATTCTCAGGAATGCCGTGTAAACGAACCACATTCTGAAAGAACACAGGAACCAGATCGGAAGAGGAAGGCAGCTTAGGCAAAGGTACCAAATGAACCATCTTAGAAAAGCGATCACATACCACCCAGATGACAGACATGCCCTGAGACACCGGGAGATCTGAAATGAAATCCATGGAAATGTGTGTCCAAGGCCTCTTCGGGACAGGCAAGGGCAAGAGCAACCCGCTGGCACGCGAACAGCAAGGCTTAGCTCGAGCACAAGTCCCACAGGACTGCACAAACGACCGCACATCCCGTGACAAGGAAGGCCACCAAAAGGACCTAGCCACCAGATCTCTGGTGCCAAAAATTCCCGGATGCCCTGCCAACACCGAGGAATGAACCTCGGAAATGACTCTGCTGGTCCACTTATCAGGAACAAACAGTCTGTCAGGTGGACAAGAGTCAGGTCTACCAGCCTGAAATCTCTGCAACACACGTCGCAAATCCGGAGAAATGGCTGACAAGATAACTCCCTCTTTAAGAATACCAACTGGTTCTGCGACTCCCGGAGAGTCAGGCACAAAGCTCCTTGAAAGAGCATCCGCCTTCACATTCTTTGAACCTGGTAAATACGAGACCACAAAGTCAAAACGGGAGAAAAACAATGACCAGCAGGCCTGTCTAGGATTCAGGCGTTTAGCAGACTCGAGATACATCAAATTTTTGTGATCAGTCAAGACCACCACACGATGCTTAGCACCCTCGAGCCAATGACGCCACTCCTCAAATGCCCACTTCATGGCCAACAACTCCCGATTGCCAACATCATAATTCCGCTCAGCAGGCGAAAACTTCCTCGAGAAAAAGGCACAAGGTCTCATCACAGAGCAACCAGGGCCTCTCTGCGACAAAACGGCCCCTGCCCCAATCTCAGAAGCATCCACTTCAACCTGAAAGGGAAGTGAGACATCAGGCTGGCACAAAACAGGCGCCGAAGTAAACCGGCGCTTCAACTCCTGGAAAGCCTCCACGGCTGCAGGAGCCCAGTTAGCAACATCAGAACCTTTCTTGGTCATATCCGTCAAAGGTTTAGCAATGCTAGAAAAATTAGCAATAAAACGACGGTAGAAGTTAGCAAAACCCAAGAACTTCTGAAGACTCTTAACTGACGTGGGTTGAGTTCAATCATGAATAGCACGGACCTTGACTGGGTCCATCTCCACGGCAGAAGGGGAAAAAATAAACCCCAAAAAGGGAACCTTCTGTACTCCAAAGAGACACTTTGAGCCCTTAACAAATAAGAAAAAAACAGAATATCATCCAGATAAACGAACATAAATTTATCCAGATACTTCCGGAAAATATCATGCATTAAGGACTGAAACACTGAAGGAGCATTAGAGAGCCCAAAAGGCATCACCAAGTACTCAAAATGACCTTCGGGCGTATTAAACGCGGTTTATTTTCCGCCAATGGCGTAGCATCAATACCCCTCAGAGGGATAGGATTAACCAACGGCTCAAGAACAAAACCACAGCGCTTGGCAAATGACAGATCCATAAGACTCAGGGCAGCACCTGAATCCACAAACGCCATAACAGGGTAAGAGGACAATGAGCAAATTAAAGTCACAGACAAAATAAATTTAGGTTGCAAATTACCAATGGCGACAGGACTAACAACCCTTGTTAGGCGTTTAGAGCATGCTGATATAACATGTGTAGAATCACCACAGTAAAAACACAACCCATTCTGACGTCTATGATTTTTCCGCTCATTTCTAGTCTGAATTCTATCACATTGCATCAAATCAGGTGTTTGTCTAGACAACACCACCAGAGGATTAGCGGTTTTGCGCTCCCGCAAACGCCAGTCAATTTGAATAGCCAGCGCCATGGAATCATTCAGACTTGTAGGAATGGAGAAACCCACCATCACATTCTTAATGGCTTCAGAAAGGCCATTTCTGAAGTTTGCGGCCAGAGCACACTCATTCCACTGAGTAAGCACGGACCATTTCCGAAATTTTTGGCAATACACTTCAGCTTCATTCTGGCCCTGAGAAATAGCCAGCAAGGCTTTTTCTGCCTGAACCTCAAGATTGGGTTCCTCGTAAAGCAATCCGAGCGCCAGAAAAAACGCATCAATATTTGCCAATGCCGGATCTCCTGGCGCTAGCGAGAAAGCCCAATCCTGAGGGTCGCCGCGTAAAAAAGAGATAACAATTTTAACTTGCTGAGCTGAGTCTCCAGATGAACGGGGTCTCAGAGATAGAAACAATTTACAATTATCCCTGAAATTCCTAAACTTAAATCGGTCTCCAGAAAACTGTTCAGGAATAGGTATTTTAGGTTCAGACATAGGACTACTGGTAACAAAATCTTGTATGCTTTGCACACGAGCAGCAAGCTGGTCCACACTTGTAATCAAGGTCTGGACATTCATGTCTGCAGCAAGCACAAGCCACTCAGAGGTAAAGGGGAGGAAGAAAGAGAGGGAAAAAAAAAATTCAGAATTTCCTTTCTTATAATCCCACTTCAGCAATGCATTAAACATTCAATGTTGGCCTGGCATACTGTTATGACCCCAATGGCAGAGGGTCTCAGGAATCAATACCAAGTCTGCAAACACAAAAAACCAGCTCATAGGGCAGTGGTAACTGGGCTGACCATATATCTAATCCTAGCACCACAAATAGAAGTAGCCGGGGAACGTGCCTACGTTGGTTCTAGACGTCTCGCGCCAGCCAGGGAACTAACTAACCCTAGAAGGGAAAAGAAAGACCTTTCTTGCCTCCAGAGAAAAGACCCCAAAAGTTGGATACAAGCCCCCAACAAATAATAACGGTGAGGTAAGAGGAAAAGACAAACATAAGAATGAGCTAGGTATTTAGCAAAGAGAGGCCCACTAGCTAATAGCAGAATAAGTAAGATGACTTATATGGTCAGCAAAAACCCTATTAAAATATCCACGCTGGATATTCAAGAACCCCCGAACCGGCCGGGGGGAGAACACCAGCCCCCTAGAGCTTCCAGCAAGGTCAGAAATCACATTTAGTACAAGCTGGACAAAAATAGTAGCAAAGCAAGTAACTCAAAAAACAAAGAAGCAAGACTTAGCTTAATTTTGCAAGAGCCAGGACCAGCAGACAGGAGCAACAGAAGGATCTGATTACAACGATGCCAGGCACTGGACTAAGGATCCAGGAAGTTAATATAGCGACACCCCCGGACTAACAACCCAGGTGAGTGCCAAACAGAAAAAAGACAATCCCAGAGTCATACCACTAGTGACCACAAGAGGGAGCCAAAAAGTCTAATTCACAACATTCAGCTCCTTAACATGTGCCACCCTGTTTTTGAAGGGACCACAAATAATTGGACAATTGACTCCAAGGCTATTTCATGGACAGGTGTGGGCAATCCCTTCGTTATGTCATTCCCAATTAAGCAGATAAAAGTCCTGGAGTTGATTTGAGGTGTGGTGCTGCATTTGGAAGGTTTTGCTGTGAAGTAAACATGCGGTAAAGGAGCTCTCCATGCAGGTGAAACAAGCCATCCTTAAGCTGCAAAAACAGAAAAAACCCATCCGAGAAAATGCTACAATATTAGGAGTGGCAAAATCTACAGTTTGGTACATCCTGAGAAAGAAAGAAAGCACTGGTGAACTCATCAATGCAAAAAGACCTGGGCGCCCACGGAAGACAACAGTGGTGGATGATCGCAGAATAATCTCCATGGTGAAGAGAAACCCCTTCATAACAGCCAACCAAGTGACCAACACTCTCCAGGAGGTCGGCGTATCAATATCCAAATCTACCATAGAGAGAAGACTGCATGAAAGTAAATACAGAGGGTTCACTGCACGGTGCAAGACACTCATAAGCATCAAGAATAAAAAGGCTAAAAACATCTAAAAAAGCCGGCACAGTTCTGGAAGAACATTCTTTGGACAGATGAAACCAAGATCAACCTCTACCAGAATGATGGAAAGAGAAAAGTATGGCGAAGGCTTGGTACAGCTCATGATCCAAAGCATACCACATCATCTGTAAGACACGGCGGAGGCAGTGTGATGGCTTGGGCATGCATGGCTGCCAGTGGCACTGGGTCACTAGTGTTTATTGATGATGTGACACAGGAATGAATTCTGAGGTCTTCAGAGCCGCCATACTGTGTGCTCAGATCCAGCCACATGCAGCCAAACTGATTGGTCGTCGTTTCATACTACAGATGGACAATGACCCAAAACATAAAGCCAAAGCAACCCAGGAGTTTATTAAAGCAAAGAAGTGGAATATTCCTGAATGGCCAAGTCAGTCACCTGATCTCAACCCAACTGAGCAGCATTTCACTTGTTAAAGACTAAACTTCAGACAGAAAGGCCCACAAACAAACAGCAACTGAAAACCACCGCAGTGAAGGCCTGGCCGAGCATCAAAAAGGAGGAAACACAGCGTCTGGTGATGTCCATGAGTTCAAGACTTCAGGCAGTCATTGCCAACAAAGGGTTTTCAACCAAGTACTAGAAATGAACATTTTATTTAAAATTATTGAATCTGTCCAATTACTTTTGGTCCCTTTAAAAACAGGGTCGCACATGTTAAGGAGCTGAAACTCCTAAACCCTTCATCCAATGTTAATGTGGATACCCTCAAATGAAAGCTGAAAGTCTGAACTTCAACTGCATCTGAAGTGTTTTGTTTAAAATTCATGTTGTCTCTGTCCAAATATATATGGTTTATGATGGCAAAAACACAGGTGCAAAAAATACCGATGAAACAACCACTTTCAATCCAGTATTGGTTGTTTGGCATTAGTGCACAAAAAGATAAGAGATAATAGTCTGCATGTGGCATTGTTCACACAGCTAATGCAGAGCATCTGGTTTACAGCCTATTACTGACGCACATATATGCGGGACGCCCAGTGGCACAAAATGCATGCTGTGTGAACAGAGGCCTACAGTTTAAATGGCAGTAAATGGCAGTTTTTTTGGCAGCCGCAACATTACAATAATATGCAATAAAAGGTGATCAAAACATTGTATCTTCCCCAAAATAATATCAGTAAAAATATCAGCTCAGGGCACAAAAAATAAACGCTCGCCAGCCCCTGAAAAATGAAAACGTTATGGCTCTCAGAAAATGGCGACTCAAGCAAAGGTTTTATTTCTTACAAATGTACCAATATTTTTTCGCTACTAATGAAAAAAAGCTCTACGTTTGGTATCTGTGTTCTCATAGTGACCTGGACAATCATAATGGCAGGTGAGTTTTACCTTTTTAATTGTGAAATTGCCCTTATTTTGCAATCTCAACACACTTGGAACTTTTTTCCTGCTTTCCAGTACGTGACATGATAATCAAATGGTGTTATTCAAAAGCAAAAAAATGAAAACAGAAAAATGGAAAATCGAGTGAGTATAAGGAGTTAAAAAAGAAAAAAAAAAAGAGGAGAAAAAGTAAAGTTGGTTTGTGTAATTCCCGTACAATCCCTGTAGGGGGAGCTGTAGTGTGAGTCAGATCATTTCTACTGCCGGCAGACGAGGGAACGGTTAATGTGGGAGATTGGACTGTTGAGAAGCAGCGCAGTGCCGGTGAAAGCCTTTGATCCGCGTTCTGCACTCCTGCTTCCATCACCAGTAAAGCGTTCACCCTGACACAGGATTTACAGAGCGCTGGAATATGCAGATACCGGAGGCAGCGGGCGGAGGCGAGCACAGATCTATGGCACCCGCTGTATTGGCGGCTTACACTGTATATGCCTCTAATAGCCGCGCTGACACTTACTCTGCCGCCTCCATGTGACGAGAGCTGCCAGGGTGATCTGCCGGTGCCGGGACCAGGGTGTGGTAGAGATCGGTGCGTCCGGGCAGATCGGGAGCAGGAATAGCAGAACATTGTTGGCACAGTCACCCACATTGGTGCCAGCTATACAGGGTCCATATTCATTGTTAAGCTCAGGCCATGCACACGATATAGAGAAATCCACTACTGGGATTTGCTTCTTTAAATGTCTGGTCAGAAAATGAAATATTGTTTACATCTGATTTATTTTACATTTATTTAAAAAAAAAAAAAAAAATACAACAAAAGGTATAAACTGAGATACCATCTGGTGGTATACAGCGTGTAAGCGCACGTTCACACCGGCCACTGAACAGAAAAAAAAAACAAAGAGACATAATGATTATAAACCTGCAATAAATAACTAACTAAAGTAACTAGCATAGTGCTGTTGATCAAAAAACATGTTCACTAAGTACCATATATAACACAGAACAGACACACAATTCACAAGAGGTGATGTCACAGCTCACCTCCTCCTCCTGTACAATGACTGATAACACCTCTACATACAGTAGATAACACAGGATCCACCATTCACAATAGATGATGTCACAGCTCACCTCCTCCTCCTGTACAATGACTGATAACACCTCTATATACAGTAGATAACACAGGATCCATCATTCACAATAGGTAATGTCACAGCTCACCTCCTCCTCCTGTACAATGACTGATAACACCTCTACATACAGTAGATAACACAGGATCCACCATTCACAATAGATGATGTCACAGCTCACCTCCTCCTCCTGTACAATGACTGATAACAGCTCTATATACAGTAGATAACACAGGATTAGTGTTGAGCATTCCGATACCGCAAGTATCGGGTATCGGCCGATATTTGCTGTATCGGAATTCCGATACCGAGATCCGATACTTTTGTGGTATCGGGAATCGGAATCGGAAGTTCCCAGTGTATGGTTCCCAGGGTCTGAAGGAGAGGAAACTCTCCTTCAGGCCCTGGGATCCATATCCATGTAAAAAATAAAGAATTAAAATAAAAAATAGGGATATACTCACCCTCGGACGCGCCCTGGTAGTAACCGGCAGCCTTCTTTGTTTAAAATGAGCGCGTTCAGCACCTTCTATGACGTCACGGCTTCTGATTGGTCGCGTGCCGCTCATGTGACCGCCACGCGACCAATCACAAGCCGCGACGTCATCCCTCAGGTCCTAAATTCCCTTCTAGGAATTTAGGACCTGAGGGATGACGTCACAGCTTCTGATTGGTCGCGTGGCGGTCACATGAGCGGCACGCGACCAATCAGAAGCCGTGACGTCATGGAAGGTACTGAACGCGCTCATTTTAAGCAAAGAAGGCTGCCGGTTCACAGCGGTAAGGTCCAGGCTGCGTCAGAGAGGTGAGTATATCAATATTTTGTATTTTAATTCTTTATTTTACACATTAATATGGATCCCAGGGCCTGAAGGAGAGTTTCCTCTCCTTCAGACCCTGGGAACCATCAGGGATACCTTCCGATACTTGTGTCCCATTGACTTGTATTGGTATCGGGTATCGGTATCGGCGATATCCGATACTTTTCGGGTATCGGCCGATACTATCCGATACCGATACTTTCAAGTATCGGACGGTATCGCTCAACACTACACAGGATCCACCATTCACAATAGGTGATGTCACAGCTCACCCCCTCCTCCTGTATAAAGACTGATAACATCTCTGTGTACAGTAGATAACACAGGATCCACCATTCACAATAGAATCATAGAATCATAGAATAGTAGAGTTGGAAGGGACCTCCTGGGTCATCTGGTCCAACCCCCTGCTCAATACAGGATTCACTAAATCATCCCAGACAGATGTCTGTCCAGCCTCTGTTTGAAGACTTCCATTGAAGGATAATTCACCACCTCTCGTGGCCGCCTGTTCCACTCATTGATCACCCTAACTATCAAAAACTTTTTCCTAATATCTAATCTGTATCTTCTCCCTTTCAGTTTCATCCCATTGCTTCTAGTCTCCTTGTGCAAAGGAGAATAATGATGATCCCTCTACACTGTGACAGACCCTCAGATATTTGTAGACAGCTATTATGTCTCCTCTCAGTCTTCTATTTTGCAAGCTAAACATTCCTCAATCCTGTAACTGTTCCTCATAGGACATGGCTTGCAGACCGGTCACCATTCTGGTCGCTCTTCTCTGAACTTGCTCCAGTTTGTTGATGTCTTTTTTATTAATGTGCCCAAAACTAGACCCAGTATTCCAGGTGACGTCTGACCAAAGAGGAGTAGAGGGCAATAATGACTTCATGTGATCTAGACTGTATGCTTCTGTTAATACATCCCAGACTTGCATTTACCTTTTTTGCTGCTGCATCACACTGTTGACTCATGTTCAGTCTGTGATCTATTAGTGTCGGGGTCGTAAACGACAATTTACCCTCATTCACCAGTCATTCCAAATTAATATGTGTGCAAGGCATCTGGTACCGGATAAGAATGAGTCAGACAGGTAGCTGGTTCAATCTTAGTGCATGCTCGTGGATCCACACACATGTGTGTAACGGTCACAGCAACTGGCTTTATTCTAAAAAATACACAATACTATATTGAGTGTTAGGGGAAGGCGTGCATTAGGCGGGGTTTGAGCTAACATTCAGTCTTTCTGATTTGTTCTGACATCTTCTGGTGGATCCTCCTTTTCTTCACATTCCTTAAGTTTCGTTTCTAAAGAAATGAATCTTATGCCTTCGGACACTAAAGGGAAACGAAACTGAACACTGGCAGCCATCTTTAAATACAATTACATTTGCATTAGCAGGGGAAAACTTATTGTTTCACAGTATAAGATATATAAAAGTACAAAGGTATAAAGATATATATTTTCACCTTGACATTAGTATACCTGAGTCTTTTTCACATGTGCTGTTGCTTACCCCTATTCCTCCCATTCTGTATATGCTTTTTTCATTTTTATTGCCCAGATGTAGTACTTTGCATTTTTACTTGTTAAACACCAGTCTGTTAGTTGCTGCCCACTGCTCCAGTTTATTTATATATTTTTGTATCCTCTCTCTCTTCTCTAGTATTAGCTATCCCTCCTAGCTTTGTGTCATCAGCAAATTTAATCAGTCTACCCTCAATTGCTTCATCTAAATCATTGATAAAGATGTTGAACAACACAGGGCCCAGGACAGAACCCTGTGGTACCCCACTTGAGACATTCTTCCAACTGGATGTGCAGCCATTTGGGTCCACTCTTTGGGTCCGATCACTAAGCCAGTTATGAATTCACCTAACAGTTGCCTTGTCCATTCCATGCTTAGTCATTTTTTCAATAAGGATTGTGTGAGACACGTTGTCAAATGCTTTGCTGAAGTCAAGATATACTATATCTACAGCATTTCCCTGATCCACCCAGTCAGTGATTCTGTCATAGAAGGAAATTAAGTTAGTCTGACATGACTTATTAGTTACAAACCCATGCTGACTCTGGTTAATCACTTCATTCTTATCCAGGTACTTACATACATGTTATTTAATAATTTGTTCAAAGATCTTTCCTGGTATAGATGTCAGACTCACCTGCCTATAGTTCCCTGGGTCCACTTTCTTCCCCTTTTTGAAGATAGGAACAACATTTGCTCTTCTCCAGTCTTCTTGGACTTCTCCTGTTCTCCAAGAATTTTTAGGTGATGTCACAGCTCACCTCCTCCTCCTGTACAATGACTGATAACACCTCTATATACAGTAGATAACACAGGATCCACCATTCACAATAGGTGATGTCACAGCTCACCTCCTCCTCCTGTACAATGACTGACAACACCTCTATATACAGTAGATAACACAGGATCCAACATTCACAATAGGTGATGTCACAGCTCACCTCCTCCTGTACAATGACTGATAACACCTCTATATACAGTAGATAACACAGGATCCAACATTCACAATAGGTGATGTCACAGCTCACCTCCTCCTCCTGTACAATGACTGATAACATCTCTATTTACAGTAGATAACACAGGATTGAGTTTTCAGCAGCCTGATTATCAGCAGAGGCAGAACTACACTCAAAGGTAACCTCTATACATAGCATAACACATGATCCACCAATCACAATAGGATATGTCAAAAATAATCTCACCACACTCCCTTGCACATGCACTTTAGATGTATCAATGCAATATTGCTGTAAAGTACATGTGTTATTTCCTGAAACTCCTGAAAAGTTAAAAGAAAGCCCAAGTGTCAAGAGAGAAAATGTCAAAATTTGTATTTTTAATAAAGATTATGATATGGAAAAAAACACTGTATATTCTAATAATAGTATCGATAATTTTCTAATGACTATAATGCATATGAGATAATCGTTGATACTTTATTTCATTCTTCGTTTACACTTTCATACTGTTCCTCCATAACAAGGAAGAGGTTAATTCATCGCCTCTCTGACTCTCAATTTAAATTTCATTCACCGGGGACACATCATAATACGACTGCAATTAAAATTCTAACGTGGAGTAAAGTCATTAATAACATATTGGATTAATAATGTCATACTAAACTTCATTAGCAGACGCCATCGGTTACAGAATTCGCTTTTAATGTCACACAAATGTATCATTAGACAATGCTACACTCAGCCGCCGGCATATAAACTACTTTATCTTCTAGTGTCTACATTATGCATCACTGGAGGAAAGCTACAGTGATTTCAGACCCCAGAGTAACTGATACTTTACTTACGTGATAGCGAGCTCAGTTCTGTTCTCGTAGGCTCCTTAAACGGGTTGTTGACACTAAAACAATTTTACGGGGCATAAATGGTTTTTGAATAATAAATGATGGCCCGAGGATCCAGTAAAGGCCGCTCTGAAGTTCTGCAATGAACTTTATAGGTCTAGTCTGTACAGCAGGAATGAAGATTACTATAACTCATGTACTCAGTGGTTACATATGTCTTGACGCACACAGTGGCTGCTTTATTTTTTGATGTGCAGGAATATGGAGCACCCGCCAGGACCGTGGGGTACTCGGGCCGGGTCCGACGGTTCTTCGGGGGTTGACACGGCAGCAGTCACACGGTCCGTGGCCCTGGGCGTCCAATAAAATGGGAATGAAGGGGGAATAAAGTTTATAGGGGATTAGTTTGTGATGCCACCCGTGGTGTTCGGCAATAAGGAAATGGCCGTCTCTGCGGTTCAGGTCCACAGGGGCAGTTGGTGATGCAGCATAGATGTTACAGCTCTCCACGGGCAGAGCTAGGCCCCAGGGCAGTTAAAGTCAATGATGGTGAAAGTTGTGGTGCACAGCAGGTGACACAGTAAATAATTCTGAGGACACAGCCGGGTGCAGTTTCCACACTTTATTCACAGTTCTTAGGTACAGTCCGCAGCCGGGTGATGTGTCCTTCGGGTCTGTGGTCCAGCCAGCTCTCAGGTAAATTAGGTGCACTTGTCCGAGTCTCCCTTCCTTGTGTACCTTCCCTGGCCATCTCTCTGTGCTGGCTTCACCCTCCTGCCCCGCGCCTCACACACAGTGTCCCAAGCCAGCAGCCTTGGATCCTGTTGGGCGACATCCTCCTGGTCCCCTTGATCCTATGTGGCTGCCTTTTTGGTGAATATGTGTGGATGTGACTGTGGCACATACAGATACCACAGCCAGTTTGTTAGCTGAGTCTTGTAGTTCCTCCACTAGTCTGGGGGCTGGTCCCCCCCCCCCCACTGCAACCTGGTCCTTCCACCTGACTCCAGTTAGCGTGGATTCGGCGCCCCGGCTGGATTCCTCACTTCCCTGGCCTCTAGGACCCCTTCTCTCAGGAGCTCCCTCCTTCATGTCTGCTCTCCTCAAATTCTCCTCACCAACTCCCTACTGACTCACTAACTCCTTTCTCTTGTTTCCATGAAAGCTCCTCAAACTGTCACTCTCTCCACCCACACCCTCTACCTAGTTCCCCCCTCCAGCCTGAGATGGGGCCCTCTCTCAATAGAGTCCGCCAAGATCCCCTGGCCTGGAGTGGTGTGGTGGATGCTAGTTCGGGTCTCAGTTAGTGCCCCCTCCTTACCCGAGAGCAGAGTACCACACCTCTGGCTAAGTTGCAGTACCTCTGTGGCGACTGGACCCTCAGGGGCGCCACATATACAGCATGTAAACATGTCAAAAGCTGAAAAGAAACATTGTGAAAGAAACATTACACATATGTCCGAGTCTAACCTAACTCAGTGTCCCTCCTCCCTGCTGCTGATTCTTCACCTTCACTTTGATTGACAAGTTCCTTAGTGATTCCCCTCCCTGATGCTTCTAAATTTCTGCTCAACTAACCTGATTGCAGCTTCTCAGTTACCTTCCTCTGTCACAGTTGCTTAATTCGCTTAATTAAAAAAAAATCCTCAGTGTCATGCTTCCCTGCTGCCGTCCCTCCTCCCTGCGGCTCACCAACCTGATTGACAGCTTCTCAGTGTTTCTCCTCTGTGTTATTGCTGAAATCTCTTCCCATGTAGTTTGATTGTCAGCTCCTCAGTGTCCCTCCTTCCTACTGCTGTAGAATCTCTGTTTGCCTATTCTGACATACATGATCTTCAGGGTCCCTCCTTCCTGCTGCTGTGGCATCTCTGTTTGCCTAGTCCGATAGACATGATCCTCAGTGTTATTCCTTCCTGCTGCTGTAGCATCTCGGTTCACCTAGTCCAATGGACAGGATCCTCAGTGTCCCTCCTTCCTGCTGCTGTAGCATCTCTGTTCACCTAGTCCAATGGACAGGATCCTCAGTGTTCCTCCTTCCTGCTGCGGCATCTCTGTTCACCTAGTCCAATGGACAGGATCTTCAGGGTCCCTCCTTCCTGCTGCTGTAGCATCTCTGATCACCTAGTCCAATGGACAGGATCCTCAGTGTACCTCCTTCCTGCTGCTGCAGCATCTCTGTTCACCTAGTCCAATGGACATGATCCTCAGTGTTCCCCCTCCCTGCTGCGTCATCTCTGTTCACCTAGTCCAATGGACAGGATCCTCAGTGTTCCTCCTTCCTGCTGCTGTATCATCTCTGTTCACCTAGTGCAATGGACAGGATCTTCAGGGTCCCTCCCTCCTGCTGCTGTAGCATCTCTGTTCACCTAGTCCAATGGACAGGATCCTCAGTGTACCTCCTTCCTGCTGCTGCGGCATCTCCGTTCACCTAGTCCAATGGACATGATCCTCAGTGTTCGTCCTTCCTGCTGCTGCGGCATCTCTGTTCGCCTAGTCCAATGGAGAGGATCCTCAGTGTTCCTCCTTCCTGCTGCGGCATCTCTGTTCACCTAGTCCAATGGACAGGGTCCTCAGTGTACCTCCTTCCTGCTGCTGCGGCATCTCTGTTCACCTAGTCCAATGGACATGATCCTCAGTGTTCCTCCTTCCTGCTGCTGTGGTATCTCTGTTCACCAAGTCCAATGGACAGGATTCTCAGTGTACCTCCTTCCTGGTGCTGTGGCATCTCTGTTTGCCTCGTCCAATGGACAGGATCCTCAGTGTCCCTCCTTCCTGCTGCTGTAGCATCTCTGTTCACCTAGTCCAATGGACAGGATCCTCAGTGTCCCTCCTTCCTGCTGCTGCGGCATCTCTGTTCACCTAGTCCAATGGACAAGATCCTCAGGTTCCCTCCTTCCTGCTGCTGCAGCATCTCTTTTCCTAGTCCAACATACATGATCCTCAGTGTACCTCCTTCCTACTGCTGTAGCATCTCTGTTTGCCTAGTCCGATAGATATGATCTTCAGGGTCCCTCCTTCCTGCTGCTGTAGCATCTCTGTTCACCTAGTCCAATGGACAGAATCCCCAGTGTTCCTCCTTCCTGCTGCTGTAGCATCTCTCTTTGCCTAGTCCAATGGACAGGATCCTCAGTGTACCTCTTTCCTGGTGCTGTGGCATCTCTGTTCACCTAGTCCAATGGACAGGATCCTCAGTGTCCCTCCTTCCTGCTGCTGCGGCATCTCTGTTCACCTAGTCCAATGGACAGGATCCTCATTGTTCCTCCTTCCTTCTGCTGTAGCATCTCTGTTCACCTAGTCCAATGGACAGGATCCTCAGTGTTCCTCCTTCCTGCTGCTGTAGCATCTCTGTTCACCTAGTCCAATGGCAGGATCCTCAGTGTTCCTCCTTCCTGCTGCTGTAGCATCTCTGTTCACCTAGTCCAATGGACAGGATCCTCAGTGTTCCTCCTTCCTGCTGCTGTAGCATCTCTGTTCACCCAGTCCAATGGACAGGATCCTCAGTGTTCCTCCTTCCTGCTGCTGCAGCATCTCTGTTTGCCTAGTCCGTCATACATGATCCTCAGTGTACCTCCTTCCTACTGCTGTAGCATCTCTGTTTGCCTAGTCCGATAGACATGATCTTCAGGGTCCCTCCTTCCTGTTGCTGTAGCATCTCTGTTCACCTAGTCCAATGGACAGGATACTCAGTGTACCTCCTTCCTGCTGCTGCAACATCTCTGTCCACCTAGTCCAATGGACAGGATCCTCAGTGTTCCTCCTTCCTGCTGCTGCAGCATCTCTGTTTGCCTAGTCCGTCATACATGATCCTCAGTGTACCTCCTTCCTACTGCTGTAGCATCTCTGTTTGCCTAGTCCGATAGACATGATCTTCAGGGTCCCTCCTTCCTGTTGCTGTAGCATCTCTGTTCACCTAGTCCAATGGACAGGATACTCAGTGTACCTCCTTCCTGCTGCTGCAACATCTCTGTCCACCTAGTCTAATGTACAGGATCCTCAGTGTTCCTCCTTCCTGCTGCTGTGGCATCTCTCTTCACCTAGTCCAATGGACAAGATCCTCAGGGTCCCTCCTTCCTGTTGCTATAGCATCTCTGTTCACCTAGTCCAATGGACAAGATCCTCAGGTTCCCTCCTTCCTGCTGCTGTAGCATCTCTGTTTTCCTAGTCCAACATACATGATCCTCAGTGTACCTCCTTCCTACTGCTGTAGAATCTCTGTTTGCCTAGTCTGATAGATATGATCTTCAGGGTCCCTCCTTCCTGCTGCTGTAGCATCTCTGTTTGCCTACTCCAATGGACAGGATCCTCAGTGTACCTCTTTCCTGGTGCTGTGGCATCTCTGTTCACCTAGTCCAATGGACAGGATCCTCAGTGTTCCTCCTTCCTGGTGCTGTGGCATCTCTGTTCACCTAGTCCAATGGACAGGATCCTCAGTGTCCCTCCTTCCTGCTGCTGCGGCATCTCTGTTCACCTAGTCCAATGGACAGGATCCTCATTGTTCCTCCTTCCTTCTGCTGTAGCATCTCTGTTCACCTAGTCCAATGGACAGGATCCTCAGTGTTCCTCCTTCCTGCTGCTGTAGCATCTCTGTTCACCTAGTCCAATGGACAGGATCCTCAGTGTTCCTCCTTCCTGCTGCTGTAGCATCTCTGTTCACCTAGTCCAATGGACAGGATCCTCAGTGTTCCTCCTTCCTGCTGCTGTAGCATCTCTGTTTGCCTAGTCCGACATACATGATCCTCAGTGTACCTCCTTCCTACTGCTGTAGCATCTCTGTTTGCCTAATCGGATAGACATGATCTTCAGGGTCCCTCCTTCCTGTTGCTGTAGCATCTCTGTTCACCTAGTCCAATGGACAGGATACTCAGTGTACCTCCTTTCTGGTGCTGTGACATCTCTGTCCACCTAGTCCAATGGACAGGATCCTCAGTGTTCCTCCTTCCTGCTGCTGCGGCATCTCTGTTCACCTAGTCCAATGGACAGGATCCTCAGTGTTCCTCCTTCCTGCTGCTGCGGCATCTCTGTTCACCTAGTCCAATGGACAGGATCCTCAGTGTTCCTCCTTCCTGCTGCTGCAGCATCTCTGTTCACCTAGTCCAATGGACAGGATCCTCAGTGTTCCTCCTTCCTGCTGCTGTAGCATCTCTGTTCACCTAGTCCAATGGACAGGATACTCAGTGTACCTCCTTTCTGGTGCTGTGACATCTCTGTCCACCTAGTCCAATGGACAGGATCCTCAGTGTTCCTCCTTCCTGCTGCTGCGGCATCTCTGTTCACCTAGTCCAATGGACAAGATCCTCAGGGTCCCTCCACCCTGAACAGAACTAAATATATGCACGGTTATTTCCTCTGAGAGTTGTCTCTTCTCATATCTCCTGTGAAATTAATGCCCAGACTGCAGACATTTCCATTCTACAGCACTTACCAGAATCACGTTGTCTGGAGGCGAAGGTTCGGCTAAAACAAGCTGTGCTTTACGTACTCTTCCATTTTTCAGACACCTGTGTCTCTGATCAGCTGCAGCGCTGCTGACGTGACAAAGATGATCAAAGACCAGAGATTGACGAGAAAGTGAAGTAAAAAGTTTTTTACACTGACCTGTGCCTGGAAGAATAGTTTATTGAAGCCAGAAAACCCCTGTAAGATTTATTTATATAAATTGGGAAGACGACGCTTTAGGAATTTTACCGTATTTTAAGTATACATTTTCTTTTTTGAGCGTTCTCCAACCAATGGTTAATTCCGCCTAGATGTCTGGTAAACCCCGCTCCTGACCTTACGGTGTACAGTTTGCCCCCCCCGTCCGTGCATTAATATCCCGCGTATGTGCAGGATTCTCTACCTGCAGGATGGAAGCGCGGCGGCAGCAGATAATCCCGGATCTTTATCCCCTGGAATTGATTATCCTCTACACTCCGAATTCTGTCCTTGCATAAATCCCGGTAAGAACATGACACTGTTACCGCTGCTTCCTCCGCCATCCCGCTCCATAAACAAGCACCAGTACTGTTAATTTACAGAGGATAATAGATCCCTTGAAATTGGTTGATACTTAGAAGACATCATAACTCAGCCCTAATCCACCTCATTAACATGGAGCTCCGGCTTTATGAAGCCGCGCTAATTAATCCTGCAGAAATATTCCCGGGATTCGCTCTTAAGCTCATAGGAAAGAAATTGTCAGATCTGTTATCTAGAAATGCAACTTCTGTGACTAGATAGAAGCGGAAAATTGGAACCTTTAGCGCCACCCTATAGTGTAGGTTGTATGTGGTACTGCAGATGCAGCACAGGCGTGCCCATATTGTCGAACGTCGATACTTAGCCCCTCTATGACCTAAGATGGATGTATCAGTCCTACTGATATAAAGAGGCTACAACTAATACCCATGAGACTCGCTGAGAAATTTGCTTTGTGTCGCCGTTTTCTGATTCCTTTCTCTTTTGTATTTTTCCATTGATGGAGCAATGTGATATCTTGTATCCGCGTGATCTGTCATTTTTTTGTTTTGGAGTATATATACCATGTTTTCATTGCATTTTTTGAGAGAGGTGCATTGACGAAAAACTAGAATTATAGCTCTTCGTCTTAGAGTCTGTGCACATGTTGCGTTTTTGGTGCGTTTTTTTTTTTTCCACACAGATTTGTCACAAAACTTGAAGGATTTCCTAGTCCCGGCAAAGTGAATGAGATTCCTGACGTCTTATGCACACGTTGCTTATTTTTTCTTTTTAAAATCTGCGTTTTTGCTGCAGATTTCACTAGAGAATGTGAAAAACAAATGCAAAAAAAAGTTGCAAAACTACATGTATTTTGTAGTGTGTTTTTTCTTCCAACGCATCCGTTTTTGCAGCAGATTTTTCAGAATGTGCGCACACACACTTACAGCAGTTGCAATCACAGGCCGTAAGGAAGACTAAAACGTCACTGTCAGCAATAGACAGCGGAATATAAATGGTTAACCAGCAGCGATCGGCACAGGCTCCAGTCGCTGCTGATAGAGGCAGGTGCCAGCTGTATAGCACGGTGCACATCGTCCTCACCCTGCCTGTCGTACTTGCATGTCAGGTTGAGGCAGTGGGTTAAAAGGTTTTTTTTACTTGGATTCATGTATTTTAGGGCTAAAAAAGTAATTGTTACAATGGATTTAATTAAACATTTTGCACCATTCACCTTCTCCAGTCTCAGTTTACTTCTCATTATGATGGTTCAATAGGAGCAAATGTAACTCGCCTATCTGTTTTTTTTTCTGACCTGCTCTCAGATGATTTATGACCATCATAGCATAAAAATCGAATGTTTAGGAAAACAAAAAGCCTGTAGAAGACAAATGGTGCAAAAATGTTATCAGCTAAGAACCTGTAGACTGAGGAGTGTATAGAGCAGGCTCAGGACCTGAGATGTGCTACAGATCCAGCACCTGTAACCACAGTGGCTGGAGATTGCTCTGATTGCTGCTGTCAACCATTTAGATGCTGCTGTGAATCACAGCCGGGGGCTTATGAAGGTCACAGTATTGCAGGATCAAATCATCTGGTGGGACTGAAAAATAAATCAAAAATTGTTAAAATAAAGATGGAAATATATATATTAAGTTTTAAATGACTTCCTCTTTCCAATTTAAATATAAAAAATATATTAAACTTAAATATAAAAAAAGAACACAACACAACACGGTGGATAGAAAAATAAAGCTGCAGTACAAACCACTATTTTTTGGATGGTCTGGAATCTATGTTAACCATTAATATATTTATTAATATATTTATAAACATAAAAACCTTATAGGGTTGATATATTATTGCACTGACTGGGAGAATTTTGTTGCCAGGTCACTTTGTACTGCACAGTAAGTTCTGTTAACATAAACCCCACAAAAAAACTGAAAAATAAGAGCGGAGTTACATTGCTTTCTCACTGTTTCTTTTTGCAAATTTTAATATTTTTAGTATAATATTTAATAAATCCCATCCCGCGAGATATACAACACAACATACGGCTATATCAATAGCAAAATAAAAAAAGTTTGTACAAAGATGAGGATTAAAAAAAAAAGTGCAAAACAAAAAAAAAGTGGCAGGGTTCTTAAGGGGGTAGAGAAACCTTACATGGGTTTAAGTAAGAGAGAAAGTCTCCAAAGATGGATAATCCCTTTAAAGTTGCAGATAACATGCTGGCAGTGTGCACGGTCTTTTTTCTTTTTTGCGCATAGCGCACTTCAGTCTCTATGCTACCCCAGATCTGCACCGCACACGCTCACCACAGTGACCCCTCTGCACGCTTCGTCCGTACAGCCAGGTTTGTCTTCTCCTTCTTAAAGGTCACAGTTGCTCCAGAATTGGTGCTTCTGTTGTATCTCTATGACCTCTTTGGCCTCACAGGTATGGCACTATCCTCGCTTCATCAGGTGCTCTGTGTTTTGCTTGCTTCCCCTTCATCAGGTGCTCTGTGTTTCGCTTGCTTCCCCTTGATCAGGTGCTCTGTGTTTCGCTGGCTTACCCTTCATCAGATGCTCTGTGTTTTGCTTGCTTCCCCTTCATCAGGTGCTCTGTGTTTCGCTTGCTTCCTTTTCATCAGGTGCTCTGTGTTTCGCTTGCTTCCTCTTCTGGAGGTAAAGGCGCATTCACTTCTTATGGAGCAGGTCACATCACTCTCATCCGCATGGACACACTATTCGGTGGGATGTCTATGACCTACGACCTCGTCTGTGGGCGATCTGCCCCCTGCAACATGTGCCAACCCTCCACAACAAGAAGTGAGACTGTCCCCATTTATTAGTGGCAGGCTGTTTCGGGTAGGGTCAGGGGTGGAGATACAGTTAGGTCCATTTATATTTGGACAGAGACAACATTTTTCTAATTTTGGTTATAGACATTACCACAATGAAATTTAAACAAAACAATTCAGATGCAGTTGAAGTTCAGACTTTCAGCTTTCATTTGAGGGTATCCACATTAAAATTGGATGAAGGGTTTAGGCACTGGAACTATCAAGCGGAGCGCTGCGTGGACAAGGAGAGGGAAGGGGAGAGGGGAGTACTATATGTATCTTTTTAATTGCATCTATGAAAACACATGGGAATCTAATCTCCTAACCAAATTTGAGTAAATATTGACAGATTCCACCATCACTACTTACTGGCTTCATTTGGAGAGCGCAGTGGGCATGCTTGGGACCTGTGCAGAGGTCACAGTGCTGAGAGGGAGGAGGAGCTGAGCCGTCCCTGTTATTTATATCTGGGCTCTCTCTGTGTATTTAGACATTTTGACATAAAATCCTCACTTTCCAACTCCTCCGTACTCACACACTCCAACAGCACAATATTGCGCCCATGCTCAGGCCCCGGCTGGGAGGCATAAAAGCGTTTAATGGCAAATATTGATGCAAAAATCTACTTTTTAGGTAAGAAAAAAATACCTTTATTTTGTAAAACAATGAAGTTAGGCAAAGCGATACAAATAATTTCGGAACTAAAATCTTGTTTCTGAGTCATTTGGGTGTGGTCTGGTCAAATAGGTGTGGCCTGGTAGACATATGGGTGTGGTCTTAAGGTGCAGAGGTGGTTTCAGAGAGTTACATTTGGAGATATGCAAAAAAAAAAAAATCGCTAAAAATCTAAGTCTTTTCCCTTTTGCAGAGAACTTTTTGTGTGTTTGATCGCAGCGCGGTTAATGCCCCATGAGTGATTTTCACCCCGGTCAATGGTCTATAAATCTGAGCCGACGCTGCAGCTACGCCGTACATTCCTCATCCGCTTGTGTATGTTTTGGAATTTGCTTTCTTTCCAGTCTTTAGCCTAACATATTGGACAGAGCGAGACAGAGCGGAGTGCAGTTTACTTTGTGTCAACAGCGATTTCATTTAACACAGTTAATGTTGCAGGAACTTTCTACGTAACTGCGCGGAAGTCGCCGCCTTATTAAACATTTCAGCAAACTGATAAAGAGCTTGCATATATAACATAAATCATTCTGCTCCGCCGGCAGCGCCTGCATCAGATAGCGCGGCCTCAGACTTAAATATACACAAAATCTCTCTTTACAGGGAATGTATCGCCTTCTTATTTACTAGTAATTGAAGTCTGTGATGAAACATTTCTCCATTTTTTGTACATTCTATTTCTATTGGTGCAAGAGCAGCTCCTGGAAATAAGGAAGGTAAGACATAAAGGACTGATTGGTTTTCTTGGGTGAGTGTAGTGGGCATGCTCTGTGATATGTGCAGGGGTTACAGCGCAGGGACATGGAGGAGGGAGCGGAAGCTAAATGGGGCTCATTACAGATGGGCCAATCGGTTGTACATGAATCAAATTTGCAATTAATTTTTCCTATAATGCAGATTCAAACAAATCAAAAATTTGGGATGGTTTGATTTGCATGGACGGTCCCGTAGACAATCAGCTGCAAATAATACACAATACAACTGGAATTACTTTCCAACAATAAACCGCCAATAAAGACGGAAATATTCCTTTAGAGTTACATCATTGCACAAACAGAAGAAATAAGAATCTTCTTATGTCTAAAAAATATACCAAGGAGGAGCACCGACCCTCTAATGCTGTGTGCCAACCATGCCTTACTACCGTACAAGCAGGAGTCGCAATCTTATCCTTTGCCCAATTTTGTTAAATGCTCGCTCTAATTTCAAGAAAATGTTACAATATATCTTAGCAAAGAAATCCACTCTTCTCTCTAATTATAGGCCACGTCTTCTCCTCCCTCTGCCTCCTCACCTCATCATTCATCTCAAGACATAAAATATGCTCAAGACATTATAAACTGCCGGCACACTGAAAGAGCTGATTGCAACTGCCTATTAAAGTCTAAGGAGCAGAGGGACAGAGAGACACAAAGACATCCTGCTTTCCTGTTTCAGCTTTCCAGCCACAGAGCTGGATTCACATATACACTGTTCAGTATCTATGTGGTTGTCACACTTCGGTCAGGAGAGCCGCCGTCCAGTCCAAACATTGTGATGAGATCGTCATCCGTGTTATACGGCCATCTGACTGCGCCCTCAAGGTCGTTGACCTCAATTCTAAATATGTAATAAGACCCCCTTTCTACTAATGAGTGTCATTTATACCTAAGTCTTGTCAGGTTGCAAGAAGCCAGGTTCATCCATTGTGATGCCCTGGATCCCCGATATGTACATCATTGCAGAGTTTAACCAAAAATTCTGGAATAAACTTTTACCAAGTTTTTTTGTTAAATTCCTTGAAAATGACAAGTCACTTAGCCACCACATTACATAACAATTGTTCTGTTTTAACGCAATTGTAATCTGACAGTATAATTGCCAAAAGGTGTCCAATTAAAGCGCCAATTAAAACATCATCGCTAAGTGAATCACTTCTTGTGGGACTAAAAAAAGACTAAAAGCCGATGAATAATGTTCCAAAAGACAAAAATTAAATTAGTAAAAAATATCAGTTTTTAAATATATTTCACACTAGTTTTCTCTATGAGTGAAGGAAGGGTTAACGCCGTGCGAAGAGCAAATGATAAGATCGCTAATGGAAGCTGCTATTCCCTTCTTCTCAAAACAGAAGCCTCATCCCTGACATTTCATGGTATTTAATGAACATCGCTAATGGAAATCTAATTAAACCTCCCAGTCCTTTGGGTGGGGGGGGAGAATTTTTTTTAAATAATGTTTTCATGGTTTTCCACCCTGTATTTGTGTAATTCTGGCTAAAGCTTTGCGTCTTTATTTCCTGGAGACAAGAACTCATTTAACAGAGGGTGACGTCAAGCGTTTGCACCTGGGGACGCAGCGCCAGAGCGAGCCAAGAAAAAAAAAAAGTGAAAAAATGCCGGTGTTTTGAGATATCTCGCCCCCTGTTTACAGAGCAGCGCACTTCGAAGTGTTGTTGAGTGGAAAGTCTTGAAGAACAGATTGTCCGTATTGCCTAACGTGCTCCTCCTTCCCTCCCTTTACCAATTAACTCCGTCCCGCAGTGTTTACAAACATAATTAGACCATCTTTCATAACTGGATCAGATCCATTTTCTGCTAAATGTTGGGAATTTTTTATTTTTTTTTAATGAGGGAAATAAAAAGTTTTGTTGCGCTTGCGACAATGTGGCTGAAGTTCACGGTGAAGAGAAGAGGAAGCCATTAAATGATAGCAATTAAGTCCTGCTGCGGACAATGGAGAGGACAATGATGACCCTTGTATTAGTAGAATGAACCCTCGTGTGAGGAAACACCAACATATGATTAGTGTTTTCAGCATTTATTTCTCTTCTTCCACTTAGATCAAGGCGTCTGAAATCTTCACCTCTCCCGAAAACATAAACACCTGTCCATGGGTGGCATTGCTGATCAGCCTAAGGGTATGTGCACACGTAGTTTTGAGGGCTGTGGATTTTTCCGCAGCGGATTTCACAAATCGGCAGGTAAAAGGCACTGCGTTTTACCTGCGGATTTACTGCGGATTTTGTGCGGATTCCACCTGCGGTTTTACACCTGTGGATTCCTGTTATGGAGCAGGTGTAAACAGCTGCGGAATCCGCACAAAGAATTGACATGCTGCGGTTCCGCGCGTTTTTTTCCGCAGCATAGGCACTGCGGATTGCATTTTCCATAGGTTTACAGCAAAATCCGCAACGTGTGCACATAGCCTTAGGATACGCGCACACAATGTCCTTTAGGCGCAGGCGTACCTGTTGAATTTTTGAAGCAGAAGACACTTCCAAAAACGCTGGTGATGTTTTTCTTGGAGTGACTTCTTAGATGTCTTTTTGGCCACTATTCGGCCTGGCTTTTTTTTTTTTTTAAACCCTATATTTATAAATTAGTGAGTGGAAGCTGCCATAAGAATGCTCGGTGTTACACATGTGTCCCAGATCTGTGCCATGTTTCCCTCTCCCCGATCTGCTGGACTTTGCTGTGCTCAACATTAGACTTTGCAGATGGCCCAGCATGGTCCCATGCAAGCATCAGCCCGGGCCTATATAAGACTCCCTGAGACACAACACTTGCTCCTTGCTATTACATTAAGACTTCTTTGTTGTTAAAACCTTGGTTTGCTACACACTTTTTTTTGCACTCCAACTACCTGCCTATGATCTTCTGACATCCTCCCCCTGCCTGTGGTTTCCTGCTCTCCACCTGCCTGCCTGCCTGCGGTCTCCTAACATCTTCCACCTGCCTGCGGTTTCCTGCACTCTTCCTGCCTGCAGTTTCCTGCACTCCACCTACCTGCCTGCAGTCTGCTAACATTCTACACCTGCCTGTGGTTTCCTGCACTCTGCCTGCCTGTGATTTCCTGCACTCCGCCAGTCTGCGGTTTCCTGCTCTCCACCTGCCTACCATCTTCTGATGTCTTTCGCCTGCCTGCGGTTTCCTGCACTCTTCATGCCTGCAGTTTCTTGCACTCCACCTACCTGCCTGCAGCCTGCTAACATTCTACACCTGCCTGTGGTTTCCTGCACTCTGCCTGCCTGTGATTTCCTGCACTCTGCCAGTCTGCGGTTTCCTGCTTTCCACCTGCCTACCATCTTCTGATGTCTTTCGCCTGCCTGCGGTTTCCTGCACTCTTCCTGCCTGCAGTTTCCTGCACTCCACCTACCTGCCTGCAGTCTGCTAACATTCTGCACCTACCTGTGGTTTTAGGCACTCTGCCTGCCTGTGATTTCCTACACTCCACCAGTCTGCGGTTTCCTGCTCTCCACCTGCCTACCATCTTCTGATGTATTTTGCCTGCCTGCGGTTTCCTGCACTCTGCCTGCATGTTGTTTCCTGCGCTTCACCTGCCTACGGTTTCCCGATGCCCTCCACCTGCCTGCGGTTTCCTCATGCCTGCTGCTTCCTGACATCCTCTGCCTGCCTGCGGATTCCTGACATCTTCCGCCTGTCTGCGGTGTCCTGCACTCAACCTGCCTGCAGTTTTCTGATGTCCTCAACCTACCTGCGGTGTCCTGCACTCAACCTGCCTGCAGTTTTCTGATGTCCTCCACCTACCTGCGGTGTACTGCACTCAACCTGCCTGCCTGAAGTTTTTTGATGTTTCCACCTGCCTGCAGTTTCCCGCACACCGCCTGCCTGCAAGTTCCTGACATTGTCCACCTACAGTATCTTCGGTTTCCAAATACAATAATGTGGCCCTTCTAAGGAGATGTGGAATGTCTTTTTTTGCTGAAGATAGACTTCTTCTTAATGCCGCACAGACTTGTTTTAGGTCGATGCAAATCAGATGTATCGTCACACAACTTTAGGATGGAAAACAAGATGAGTAGGAAAAATTAAATATGTTTTCTGCTTAGTTAAGGAGAGGTGTGAGACAACCAATGTGTATGTATCCAGAATGTGACCACTTTTACCTTTTCATGAATTTTATTAAAAAATCCAAATAATCAATACAATTCAACACATTATGTTAGCAAAATCCTCGACAGGCCGCAGCGCACATCACAACCATGGGTGGCCATAGATGACACATAAACATCGCCCGATAGAGTATCTCAATGTCCAGGTTTTTCCCATCCGGTCGTCTCAGCTCGGGATCAAAGGCAGCCAAGTTGGAAGTAATTGCTGCCATCAGACACACTGGGAAACGTCTGAGGAGCATATTACGAGGCATCGGGTATTTTGTAATTTTTTTTAATGCACATTATTAGTGTTTCTCGTGTTCTCTGCAGACTCAGGTTCTGCTGGCCTGACAATGTCTCAGCATTAGGCAGCTTTATAACAAGTCCTCTTCTGAAAGCAAAGTCTTCCCTTTGGTCTCGTTAAATGTCATGTTGTTCCCCGGTAAATGCCTTCTCGTACCCTGCGGAGAAGATCCCGATATGCACAAGATTTTTTTTTCTCTCTGTTAAGAATAAGGAGCAATTTCTAAGTACATGTGAGAGCATTAATGTCTGTCCCAGGTGAGCGCACTAAGTCTCCACATCAAATGTATCCTCAGAAGGCAAATTATCCCGTCCTCCTGCTCCAGGAGGCAGTAAAAGCCACGGTTGACCTATTTTCTCCAGATTCTCAAATTGCAGTTAAATTAGTTCGTATCGAGTCGTCCTCCTGCCGGAGCCACATGTGGCATTGTAACAGTCCCGGCGCTAATTACTATTATTTTACAACTGGGCCGGAACGCGAACATTAGAGCCGCGGATATATTAGTAGCACATATTCACTTCTACCGATGTCGCGGAGATCAGGTGCCATGATATTATGGTGGGTTTCCTATAGACTTGTCATGGTCAGCGGTGTATGGCCAATGGCGGCACTCCATGCAGCTGCTCTGTGGCACAGAATGTGCCGAATCTCCCCTCTCTACCTTCCATCCACCCATTTTACCCATCACCTCCTGCGTATGTGCGGTACACGTCAGATATTGTATAGAGGGGACGTTTGCTCTCCGTACTCAACGGATGATGGCTCTTTTGCACAACAGACCTGGTAATTTCTGCAATATAAGCTTGTTCTCATTGCAGCAGATGCTTAGATGCTAAGATGAACAGAGACCGCTGCATCTAACTGGTTGGAAAAAGGGAGTCTCCACTTTGTCCTCACCATTGGGCCATTGCAAAACTGTGGTAGAAACCCAGTTTATTGTCATTGCAGCTGGGGCTCTTAGGGGGGTCCGAATCGAATCAGACCTTAATCATGGGGGCTCGAGATTTCTAGATATCCACCTGGTCACAGCACAGGAAAATTCAGCTCCAATACACATCTGTGTAGGTCTACAAGAACACGTAAAGCATTGATAAATTCTCTTTGATGAAACTCCATGGATTTCACCACTCTCAATGTAGCAGCAAAATCCCCACATGGACTTTCTCCAAATCTCCAAACCCTCATTCACATGTTTGTTAATGTTGTATAAATTTTTTTTAATGGACACACTATAATCTGTTTCTTTTGATATATCCTCAAATAAAAATAAAAAGGCACGTCTGCATCTGGTCCCATTTCCAGATGAAATTTGCCCATTCAAGTAAATGAGTCCTCAAAAGAAATTGTGCATGGTTGCAAAGAGAAACTCGAAAAACCCTCGATTTTTTTTGTATACAAGAAAATCAGATGGTAAAAATAATCACACGGATGTGAAAAGCGGATCCAGCACGCTGATGAAAATTATTCCATTTTTTTATATGATAAAAATCAGTGATGTGAATCCAACCTAACGGCCAGTTGTAATTTTGGTTTCACCGAAAGCCCAATGACCAATGGAAGTCAGTTTGCTGGTGCCCAGGAGCAACTTTTGGCATTGACCATGATAGGACTTGCTTCTATGGTACCAATGGCCCAAAAATGTTAATCTGAACTGTGTCGTGTGCCATTTATTGTGCGCACAGACAAAACGCAAACATTCGTCTGAAATAAGCTTATGAGAGTGGAAAAGTTGGCCTTTTGAGGATGAAGAGTCCATCTACCACAACTTACTATAACTACATAGTAACCGGCACACCATCCGAGACGTAGGGGCAGAATATGCAGATGGAGGGGGATCCATTATTCCTACACCTCCATATACGTCTACGCATGTGGTTTTCCTCAGTGCCACTATAAAGCTCCCTCATGATTCGCGCTCTCATTGTGTTACCAGCTTGGTGACATAGATTTAGACTTTATGTTCCTTGAAAACTAATTTTATGGGCTGTTAATTAGAACTGGATGTGGAAGATTAAAATTCAGCAGGTAAACAGCGACAGAAATAAATCGGTCAATGGAACCTAAATGACTAACGACAAGGTCTACCGGGTCTTAATTTATATGATATCTCACAGTTATAGAGCCCAAATCAGGAGAAGATTCTGGAGGAGTTTTCTCCATTAACAATATAATGTACAGAAGATGCAAGGCCGGTGTGAGGTGGAGGGTAAAAAGCACTTGATCCAAGAAGAAGCCTACCCTTACTAGCAAAGATTTGGTCTCCATCGTTGGCGTTGAAAGCCATACCTCGAAGCTTCTGAAAATCCATATTAAAGTAACCACCATCAATAATTCTACTGTATTTCTGGGGCACAGGACCTTTTTTTTTACTGTAAAATACCTTTGTATCTCCTCATTTACATGGGTCATGTTACTATTGCTATCTGTAGCTAATTCCAAGGATAACTTGGTTTTTTTTTTAAGTCTTAATGCAGATGTATAAGGGTAGAATTCTACCTATAGCAAGTATTAATTGATGTAACCAAGTCGTTCATGCAAATGTTACACAATGAAGACTGGATTAGTATAGTGAAGTTTGACCCACATACAGTTTGCAAGTGAAGACAAGATGATGGAGGACAATTACAGAGGAAGGAGACGTCAAGTTCATCATCACGTGGTTTAATTTGGATTAAATGTAGCAAGAGTCAAAGAGAAATGTTCAATCCAACCGAAGTGTCAGACTAAGAATAGCAGAAAAGTGGAGTCAACAAAGGCAAGATGCGGAGCCTATAGGAAGCAAGAACTTATTATACACATATTTAGAAGATGATGATATTACTTGATCAGAAGACATATGCAGTGTCAATAAATCCATTGCCATGTCACTCACCAGTCCTGGGCTTTGCTTTTTATGGCTTGTTCACTTTGATGTACAATATACGAAAAAGGTTGCACTCAATCGTGTTAAAGCATGTCAATATGAAATATATGAAATGTGAATGGCAAAATGGCTAGTGAATATTCTAAAAAAATATGAGACGCTTTGCACAAAATTTGGCCAAATAATGTCTGCCCTTCAACCAACGTCAATGTGGCCTCAAAAACTGATGGGTCCCTTTCCAGTTTCTCTTTTTTAAAATGTGGTGCCCAAAACTGGACCCGGTATTCCAGATGAGGCCTGACCAAGGAGGAGTAGAGGGGGATAATGACTTCACGTGATCTAGATTCTATGCTTCTCTTAATACATCCTAGAACTGTGTTTGCCTTTTTTGCTGCTGCATCACACTGTTGACTCCTGTGCAGTCTGTGATCTCTTCATATACACAATCTTGTTCACACATCTGAATGTGCTAACAAAAGAAAGTACACCTTGTTCTTACGCTTGTAGCAGATTACTCTGAGGAAGCACCTCTCAGTTCCTCCAGAAGTAACTACATCAGTCCCTTACACACAATTTACTAAACAGTTGGAGCAGATTTTATTGTGCCCCTTTCCATAATGACCAGGTTGTGCATTTGCACCTTACAAGAAAACAGTAGACTATGATAGCGATAAAGGGGTTGATCCAACTGTATTAAGGACACGTTTCAAGACAGTTTAATGATTTTTTTTTTCTGAATCGAAAGTAGAAACTTTGAAAGAAAGTTAGTGAAATGGGAGCACCGTCTGCCTTCAGCTCTCGCTGCTGACTGTTCATTCCTGTAACTGAATTATTAATCCAAGCAGAATGTGTGACGGAGCGTGCAGTCATGTTTCCCAATTCACAAATCTGAAATGACAAATAGGTGCACTTACAAAGAATGCTACCTCAGCCGGGATTTCACCGGGGGCTAAATATATCTCACCAAATCAGGCAGCATCAGAAAGTCATCTATTTCTTCTGCTGCAGAATCATCTTTGTGATGCAGAAATTCCCTCGGGGGCGTAACAGGAGGAGCTGGGGGGAATGATCGACTGTTTCTTGCAGGCAAGAAAAAAAAAAACATCTTGGAGCTCATTGATGCTTCTCTTCTGCAGTTTATTCTCGATAGTTCTTCTCTGGGATAATCACACCCGAGAGTAACAAGTCCACGAGTGTCACTTATGGTGATGGTGTCTGCTCGGCACACAAGCTGTGTGGCCAATATGGCACCAGGACCTGGGTGTGACTCTGCACCCTCTATAGAAAGATACCTATATCCACTGCTTAAAGGGGTTGTCCAAGATTAGAAACACAAGGGAAACACAGGCTGCTCAGCCTCGTTCAAAACCATCTGGCTCAGCTGCAACCTCACAAAACATTTTTGGCAGAGAGCAGCCATCTCAAAGAGCAGTTGGGTAGACCAGCCATCTATAGGTTCCCAACGTCCACATTTCTGATACACAAAGAGCTTGCTGCTTTCTTTACATATAGAAATAGGTAACAACTCTGGAAATGAGGCGGAGTTACATCCAAAATGTATCAGGAGTCCAGGGCTCAGATATGAAGATTTTGGTAACGGAGATCCATGCCATGCCAAAGGGTCCAAAGACCCATCAGCTACATTTGAAAGATTCGAGTGCTTGTGGATCAGATGCAGCGGTGACATCGCATTGATGCTCTGCGGCTCAATCATTGTATATGGCATGTGCCACTGTGCTCAGTGATTGCCTGCAGTGCTGGTGATGTGATGTCATTGCTGCAGCTGATCAACAAAGACTTAAAGGTGGATCAGGACCCCGGGAGGGTGAGTAACGGTTTAGTTTGTTTTGTTTTCTTGGCTTTTTGAGCCTTTGGAGCAATAGCTGAACTGTATTGTGGTGCAAAGACCTGTCCAGTCCGTGCGCAGCAATCCATGCTGCCGGCCAATCAGAGGCCAGCAGCTGACGTTGCTGGATTCAGAAGAGGACACCACACTGTAGGAGAGCGGCGGGAAGGTGAGTATAATGTTTTGTTTTGAGACAGAATGAAGACTTATATACCAGGATGGTGAACATATATACCAGGATAGGGAACATATATGCCAGGAAGGAACCCAATATGAGGGACATTACTACATAATGGGGGAGGGTGTGCAACTTGTATGTCCTTATATGATTTAGAACACTACAAGGGCTCATACATCTGACCAACATGCGGGGTAGTTGGAGCCCAGGTCCAAATCTTGCACCGGGGCCGATCGGACTGCAGTTGACAGGCTAAGCACCATAAGACATTATCATTTGGCGTTTATGCTCCATTTCCCAGGGGTCAATTTCCGACCCCTTTGATTGATTTCCTTGGGAAATAAGAGGGATAAGAAGTTTGACAAGGACCTTTTGTTCCTGTTGTAAATCTGTATGACGGCTTTCACCCATCATGCGCCATTAATTATGGTGGTAAATGAATCCTTGGATCCTCCGGGCACCAAGCGGCTCCCTCTGCACCCATAGGTCACAGTACAGAGAGGAAGGGGCGTGAATACTTTCTGTAGGTGATATATATATATACATGTCTTAGATCGGGTAATACGTCGGACTTGTCAGCAGGGACCAGTGATACGCGGAGAAATGAGACAATATCCTGCTGAATACTGTTATCTACGTACAGAAGCTTCATATGTATGAGGGCTGCACTCGGAGGACGGGCGCTTATCCCACCGCTGGATCTCGCCAGCATCCCTGCGCCTCCTTTATCCTTCTCCATCTCCTTGAGAAGGAGCTAGTCCAGTAAATTGAATTGTAATGACGTGCAATCTATTTCAATTTAAAAGCAATATAACAAAATGGGAAGCATTATCTTACATGGAGGAGCAGCGCCTGGGCCTTCTGAGGAGGGAGCAGGAGGCCGGTCACCAAGCAGACGTCTCCTCATCTCCATTTATCTCCCTCACAGACTGGTTTGTGACATGAGGAAATACTACAAACTCCTTAATAATTCACGGCGGGAGCAATGATTCTCAGCATTTTATACGCCGGTTGTCTGGAGGAGCCGGCGGACACAACCACGGTGACACTCAGGGTCCACGACGACTCCACACAGGGAGCTGACAAGGAATGGAGGTCACGGCAGTCATCATCTCGGAAGGTCTCCATGCTCAGGCCGGAGAGGTCAATGCAACCAAATCTGACTTATGGTCACTTCTCCCAAAGTAAAGAGCGGGGACGCAAACCGGGATTGACTAAATAGTGTCAAAAATACTTGTCATTATTGTCCCCAGACGGGATTGTCATAGTATATTTTGTCTGAAATGATAGTGTAAACCATACACGGCTACTGTCAGGATCCCTTTAAGTTGGCCATATAGTCCCCACGCACATGCATGTGCAGCACCCCAGAGTCCTGGTTGTTGCAGTGCTGTGGCTCCGCCACTACGGGGAGCTATGGTGCGTCTGATTGCACTAGGGAGCTTCTCTGATCAGGTACACTCACACCACACTTCACACTCCGGCCACCAGGGGGGGTGGTCCTATCTAGTAGGCCACTCCTCACAACTCTGGTAAAACTGGGGGTTGGACAGGAAGACAGGGAGAAGTAGCTGGGAAGAGCTAGTGAGAGGACCTGTCAGGGATGGGATCCTGGCAGACTCCTCAGAGCAGAACTAACCAGTAAACAACGGGAATACAGAAAAGGAGAAATACCAGAAGGGGTCCTGCTGTTAGACCGAGGCAACATCCTTCTGAGGCGCAAATAGTCGGTGGCCGAAACGCCGAGCAAGTAAGAGACTTTAAGTACATTGCAAACCACGGCCGGACAGCTAATTACAGGTTGGCTGTCTCACTTAACACCTAAGCAGACAACGGAGGCAGCTGTGGGAGAGGGGCGACTCTAGGGTCCCGGAAGAACTCCAGGCCTACCCCGTCATACGGGTGCGTCCTACCATATCATCTGGAGGACGGAGAAAGAACAGTAGAGACAGAAAGAAACAGTTGTGAGGACTATCCCGGGAGCTCAGCAGGGAAGAACTACAACACACAGCGCTAGAAGGTAGATACTGATTCCCACCTGTAAGGAGGAACTCCTGATGTGTCGTTGGACCGGCCGGTCTCTGAAAACCCAGTTAACAGCGCTCTGGACTGAGGTCTCCAACATCTTCAGTAAAGAGGTAAAGAGACTGCAACCTGGTGTCCTCATTATTTACCGCGACCTGCACCGTTACAACACCACTTATTGCACCGGACGTCCCCCACTGACAGACAGGGCCACGGACCGGGTCTAGCCACCGTGACAACCCCAGGACTGAGATCTCAGAGGCCCGGCTCCGGGTACCCCTCGGCCCTGCGGCGGTGTGGGGGCGCGCCGCAGACTTGGCGTCACGAACAGGATCTACTTAAGCCTGAAGAATCAGGTCATGTGTGCCTTGGAACTGTGATTTATCGTGCTTGGACTGTACTTTATTGAGAGAACTGTGTGCTACTGCTTGCCGCGGAGAGTTACCGCCAAAATTCGCCATTGCCGCGCGCGGAGGGAGGCGCCTTAGCTACGTGGGCGGGATCAGCCAAAAGAAGCGCGGAACGGAAAGCGCGGTAAGGCGCCAATCCCGGAAGAGGAACTCCGACCCCCAGCAGGTTAGTGGGAGGAAGGGACAGCCATGTCTGAGTCGGGAGGAGAGGAGGTGGCGGTCGCAGCCGCGGATGCAGGGGCAGCTCCGGTCCCCGCAGCGGGCGAAGCCGCAGCCCTAATACCGCCACTGGCTGCCGCAGAGCCCGCTGCCCCCATCAGCCAGTCGGACACCGCCGCTAACGCAAAAGCCATAATGCCCTTCTCCATGCCCTACCTGCCCGGAGCGACCTGGCTCCCACGATACTCTGGGGAGGCGCATACATTCACTGACTTTAAAGAAGGGCTCTGCAGCCTGCTCGAGTTCTATCCCCTAACCGAGCCCCAGAAAGTCCATATGATAACCGGCCAACTCTTTGGGGCGGCTCTTAGAGAATTGAAATCCTGGCCCGCTGAGGATAAAGGAACTGCACAACAGATTTTTGCCAAGCTTAAAGCCACCTTTGATACTCGCACTGCTACAGAAATTAAACTGATTTTTTATGGATGCAAACAAAGGTCACAGGATAGCTTGCGGGACTATGCCCTTAATCTCCAGGAAGCGATGCGGGCCATTAAGCAGAGTGACCCCGGCAGCATGCAGGATGAAGATAAAATCCTGAAGGAGCGGTTCATTGAGGGGCTCCTGTGCAGTCACCAGCGGGGCCAATTGCACTTCCTGGCTATGCAAAATCCAGACTTGACTTTTGTGCAGTTTAAAGATAAAGCTATCCAGGCATTGCAGGAGCGACAGCCCAGCCGCGCAGTAACACCCAGGCGCCCCGCTCTCACCTACCACCAGGAGGTGGCATCGGATACCCCAGTTGCCGCAGAGGCCGACGCCCAGAGCTTCGAGGACGACTCCCCCGCAGGACTTCGGCTCCAGATGCAAGAGCTAACTAAGAGCGTCGCTGCCCTGGCCCGGACAGTGCAGTCCCTACAGGAGGCCCCCAAAGAGAAGATCCAGTTGGCTTCCAGCCCGGAGGATGTCCCTTGGATGCGACAGAGGAGGACTCCGCCGACCAGGAGCCGGCCCGACGACCGCTTCCACCAGGATGGACGACCCATCTGCCGCCGCTGTCATCAGGTGGGCCATCTTGCAAGGTACTGTCCTTTAAACGAGCAACCCCTGGGGCAAAGGGCCAACCCCCAGGAGTAGGACGGTCAGGCCCGCAGCATTGGAGAACCAAGTATATTGGAGGACGACCAGTTCTCCCTGTAGTGATTGATGGAATCCCCTTGAATGCTTTGCTGGACACCGGTTCTCAGGTGACGACTATACCTTACGTGCTCTACAAACGGTATTGGGAGGACGCTGATATTACTCGTGGCCCTGACGATGATTTCACCATAATCGCCAGTAATGGTCAGCCGTTGCCACAAGTGGGGTATAAGGAGGTCACCATCAAAGTGGGGCGGGTGGAATTGAAAGCCCAAGGGATTGTGATTGTAGATATTGATCGTCGAGAATGTAATCCCATGATGACTCTTGGTACTAATGTTATAGAAAATTGTCTTGCAGAAGTGATTGTTTTGTTGCAACAGGTGGCAGAAAACGCTGGCCACAGTGAGCAACGTGCCCTGCAGAAGGAAATCAGAGCTCTGATGCAGAGACAGCAGGTAGAGCTGACTGGTGGTGAGATTGGTCGTGTCACTGTAAGTGATTCAAACCCCATCGCGATACCTCCCAAGAGTGAAATGTTAATATGGTGTCGAGCAGCCATAGGCCTCAGGGGTAAGGACTACCAGGCCTTGGTGGAACCTGTATATTCAGACAATAGGCCTACTGTTCTGACATCCCGGGGGGTGGTTGACGTCCGACAGGGGAGAGTGCCCGTACGTGTCCTCAATTGTGGGGAGGAAGAGGTCCACCTAACCAAGTATACCACGCTCGCCAAATTGTTCACTGTCAATAATAGTGTAATACAGACACCTGAACCCTTGGTCCCATCAAACGTGGCGGAGAACAAAGGTTCTGCAGAGCACTCGAAAGACTGGTGTCGGGAACTGCATGTGGGCACTGACTCCACCCCGTCTCATCAAATACAGGGGGCTTACAGGGTGGTACACGAGTACGAGCAGGTATTCAGCAAACACCCCTCAGATTTTGGGCAGGTGAAAGGGATCCAACATCACATCCCCACGGGAGATCATCGACCCATAAAAGAGAGATATCGCCCTGTACCCCCAGCTCATTACCAGTGTGCCAAGGACATGTTGCGGGAAATGAAGGAGGCTGGGGTGGTGAGAGACAGCTGTAGCCCCTGGGCAGCTCCGTTAGTCCTCGTTAAAAAGAAAGATGGTACAATGAGGATGTGTGTTGATTACAGGCAGTTGAATCGCATTACACATAAGGACGCATACCCACTGCCCAGGATAGAGGAATCTCTGGCTGCTTTAAAATCTGCTAACTACTTCTCTACCTTAGATCTCACCAGTGGGTACTGGCAGGTTCCTGTAGCGGAGGCGGACAAGGAGAAGACGGCCTTCACGACACCAATGGGTCTCTGCGAGTTCAACTACATGCCCTTCGGACTGTGCAATGCTCCAGGAACGTTCCAGAGGATGATGGAGTGCTGCCTAGGACACATGAACTTTGAAACTGTGCTGCTGTATTTGGATGATGTCATTGTCTTCTCTAAGACCTACGAAGACCATCTGAAGCACCTGGCCGAGGTGTTCGAAGCCCTGTCCAAATTCGGCTTAAAGGTGAAACCGTCCAAGTGTCATCTGCTCAAACCTAAAGTGCAGTACCTGGGCCATGTGGTGAGCGCTGAAGGAGTGGCCCCAGACCCCGACAAGGTCACAGTGATCAAGGACTGGCCAAAGCCTAGTGACCTCCACGAAGTCCGGCAGTTCCTCGGGTTGGTAGGTTACTATCGGAGATTCATTAAGGATTTCACCAAGAAGGCCGCACCCTTGCAAAATCTGCTGGTGGGCCAACCAAAGAAGACCAAGGGGAGGAAAACCACCTTTGATTGGAATGAAGAGCTGGAGGAATCCTTCACCTGTTTGAAGTCGGCACTGACGGGAGAAGAGATACTGGCTTACCCCGAATACGATCAACCGTTTGTGCTGTACACAGATGCCAGTAATGTGGGATTAGGAGCCGTGCTGTCCCAGGTTCAGAACGGCAAAGAAAGGGTGATCGCTTACGCCAGCAGGAAACTCCGTCCCACGGAAAGGAACCCTGACAACTATAGTTCCTTTAAGCTGGAATTCCTGGCCCTCGTCTGGGCAGTGACAGAGAGGTTTAAGCACTACCTGGCCTCCGCGAAATTCACCGTCTTCACGGACAACAATCCGCTAACGCATCTGGGTACTGCCAAACTCGGGGCTTTGGAACAGCGGTGGATGGCCCGGCTGTCCAACTATGATTTCACCATCAAATATCGGGCAGGACACCAGAATGCCAATGCCGATGCTCTGTCCCGAATGCCCAATCTACCAGAAGTGGGAGAAGACCCGGAGGCACTTGAAGAGGTGGAGCTGCCTGCCTTCCATCGCCCCAAAGCCACTCAGAACTCTCACCATGTGAAGAACAGGCACAAGAACCAACCGGATGCCACGCTGAATCCCCTGCCCCACCACGGATGGGCAGAAACCCAGGATAGTGACCCCGCGGTCCGTCAGGTGAAGGAACTCTTGACGCAGGCTGGGTTGCACCCTGGCCCAGATGATCCACAAGTGTTGTGAATTTGGATTCTGGGCTCCCCCGGTGGCCGCTTGTGGAATTGGACTTGTCATCCTCTTTCCTGTTTCACCTGGTTCCATCAGTAGTGGGTGTCGCTATTTAAGCTCATTTCTCTGGTGGTTTCTTGCCGGTCAACAATGTTATCTGATGCCTCTCAGTGCTTGTTCCTGCTTCTAGACAACTACTAGATAAGTTGGACTTTTGTCCATGTTTCGTTTTGCCTATTTGTTCCAGTTCACAGCTGAAGTTTTGTTACTGTGTCTGGAAAGCTCTCGTTGATCAGGGATTGCTACTCTGGCGTTATGAGTTAATGCCAGAGTTTAAGGTAATCTCTGGATGGTGTTTTGTTAGTGTTTTTCTGCTGACCATGAAAGTATACTATCTGTCTTCTGCTATCTAGTAAGCGGACCTCAAATTTGCTAAGACTATTTTCCTGCTGCGTTTGTTGTTTCATCTGAACTCACCGTCATTATATGTGGGGGGCTACTGTCTTCTTTGGAATATTTCTCTAGAGGTGAGCCAGGTCTTATATTTCCCTCTGCTAGCTATTTAGGTCTTAGGCCAGAGCTGGGCATCTAGCGATAAATAGGAAATGCTACCTGGCTATTTCTAGTTGCGCGGCAGGCTTAGTTCATGGTCAGTATAGTTCCATCTTCCGAGAGCTTGTCCCTCTATAGGCTTGCTATGATCTCTGCCTGCAGAGATCATGACAGTTTGACCGGCCAATAAAGTGTTAAAGACCCAGGTTGAGAAAGGAGAGTTATAAGAAGTCTGCTGGAAATTTTTTTTTTTTTTTTTTTTTCCCTCCAGTCTGCCTTGCTGCAGTCTTTTTTCTCTCTCTCCTCCTAATCTCTGTATGGCTCTGTGTGCACCTGACAATAATGGATCTCCAGAGTGTAACTGCGGGTTTGAATAATCTCATCACGAAAGTACAAAATTTACAAGATTTTGTGGTACATGCTCCGGTATCTGACCCGAGAATTCCTTTGCCGGAGTTCTTCACAGGGAATAGAGCTAGCTTCCAGAATTTCCGAAATAATTGTAAGCTTTATTTGTCCCTGAAGTCTCGTTCAGCTGGAGACCCTGCTCAGCAGGTTAGGATTGTGATTTCCTTGCTCAGGGGTGACCCTCAAGATTGGGCCTTCTCATTGCCAGCAGGGGATCCTGCGTTACGCGATGTGGATGCGTTTTTTCTGGCCTTGGGCTTGCTTTATGAGGAACCTCATTTGGAACTTCAGGCAGAAAAAACTTTGATGGCACTATCTCAGGGGCAAGACGAAGCTGAAGTTTTCTGCCAAAAATTCCGTAAATGGTCTGTGCTTACTCAGTGGAATGAGTGCGCCTTGGCGGCAACTTTCAGAGAAGGTCTCTCTGATGCCGTTAAGGATGTTATGGTGGGGTTCCCTGTGCCTGCAGGTCTGAATGAGTCCATGACAATGGCTATTCAGATTGATAGGCGTCTGCGGGAGCGCAAACCGGTGCACCATCTGGCGGTGTCTATGGAAAAGACGCCAGAAAGTATGCAGTGTGATAGAATTCTGTCCAGGAGCGAGCGACAGAATTTTAGACGGAAGAATGGATTGTGTTTCTATTGTGGGGATTCTACTCATGTTATATCAGCATGCTCTAGGCGTACAAAGAAGCTTGATAAGTCTGTTTCCATTGGCACCATTCAGTCTAAGTTTATTTTGTCTGTAACCCTGATTTGCTCTTTGTCATCCATTGCCACGGACGCCTATGTTGACTCTGGCGCCGCTCTGAGTCTTATGGATTGGTCCTTTGCCAATCGTTGTGGTTTTGATTTAGAGCCTTTGGAGACTCTTATTCCTCTGAAGGGGATTGACTCCACCCCATTGGCTAATAATAAACCACAATACTGGACACAAGTAACCATGCGTATCAATCCGGATCACCAGGAGATTATTCGTTTCCTGGTGCTGTATAATTTACATGACGATTTGGTACTGGGATTGCCATGGTTGCAGTCTCACAACCCAGTCTTGGACTGGAGAGCAATGTCTGTGTTGAGCTGGGGATGTAAGGGTATTCATGGGGACTTACCTTTGGTTTCTATTTCGTCGTCCATTCCCTCTGAAGTCCCTGAGTTCCTCTCTGATTATCAAGACGTCTTTGACGAACCCAAGCTTGGGTCGTTACCTCCGCACCGTGAGTGCGATTGTGCCATAGATTTGATACCGGGTTGTAAATATCCAAAGGGTCGTTTGTTTAATCTGTCTGTGCCGGAACATGCTGCTATGCGGGAATATATAAAGGAGTCTTTGGAAAAGGGACATATTCGTCCATCTTCTTCTCCCTTGGGAGCTGGGTTTTTCTTTGTCTCAAAAAAAGACGGCTCTTTGAGACCATGTATTGATTATCGGCTTCTGAATAAGATCACTGTTAAGTATCAATACCCATTGCCATTGCTTACTGATTTGTTTGCTCGTATAGAGGGTGCTAAGTGGTTCTCTAAAATTGATCTTCGTGGGGCGTATAATTTGGTGCGGATCAGGCAGGGGGATGAGTGGAAGACCGCATTTAATACGCCCGAGGGCCACTTTGAGTATTTGGTCATGCCTTTTGGTCTTTCTAATGCCCCTTCAGTTTTCCAGTCTTTTATGCATGATATTTTCCGCGATTTTCTGGATAAATTTATGATAATATATCTGGATGATATTCTGATTTTTTCTGATGACTGGGACTCTCATGTCCAGCAGGTCAGGAGAGTTTTTCAGGTTCTGCGGTCTAATTCTTTATGTGTGAAGGGGTCTAAGTGCGTTTTTGGGGTCCAGAAAATTTCCTTTTTGGGGTATATTTTTTCTCCCTCTTCCATTGAGATGGATCCCGTCAAGGTGCAAGCTATTTGTGACTGGACTCAGCCCTCCTCTCTTAAGGGTCTTCAGAGATTTTTGGGCTTTGCCAACTTTTACCGCCGATTTATTGCTGGTTTTTCGGATGTCGTTAAACCACTGACTGATTTGACCAGACAAGGCGCTGATGTTGCTAATTGGTCCCCTCATGCTGTGGAGGCCTTTCAGGAGCTTAAGCGCCGTTTTGCCTCTGCCCCTGTGTTGCGTCAGCCTGATGTGAATCTGCCTTTTCAGGTTGAGGTTGACGCTTCGGAGATCGGAGCTGGGGCAGTGTTGTCGCAGAAAGGTTCCGACTGCTCCGTCATTAGGCCTTGTGCCTTCTTTTCTCGCAAATTTTCGCCCGCAGAGCGGAATTATGATGTTGGGAATCGGGAGCTTTTGGCCATGAAGTGGGCGTTTGAGGAGTGGCGCCATTGGCTCGAGGGGGCTAGGCATCAGGTGGTGGTATTGACTGACCACAAAAATTTGATTTATCTTGAGACTGCCAGACGCCTGAATCCTAGACAGGCGCGCTGGTCTTTATTTTTTTCTCGCTTTAATTTTGTGGTGTCATACCTACCGGGTTCTAAGAATGTTAAGGCAGATGCCCTTTCTAGGAGTTTTGACCCGGACTCTCCTGGTAATTCTGAACCCACAGGTATCCTTAGGGAGGGAGTAATTTTGTCGGCCGTTTCTCCTGATCTGCGGCGGTCCTTGCAAGAGTTTCAGGCGGATAGACCGGATCGTTGTCCGCCTGATAGACTGTTTGTTCCGGATGATTGGACCAGCAGAGTCATCTCTGAGGTACATTCTTCTGCATTGGCAGGTCATCCCGGAATTTTTGGTACCAGGGATTTGGTGGCAAGATCCTTCTGGTGGCCTTCCCTGTCACGAGATGTGCGAGTCTTTGTGCAGTCATGTGACGTTTGTGCTCGGGCCAAGTCTTGTAGTTCTCGGGCTAGCGGACTGCTGTTGCCCTTGCCTATTCCTAAGAGGCCTTGGACACACATCTCGATGGATTTTATTTCAGATCTGCCTGTTTCCCAGAAGATGTCTGTCATCTGGGTGGTCTGTGACCGTTTCTCTAAAATGGTCCATTTGGTTCCTCTGCCCAAGTTGCCTTCTTCTTCTGAGTTGGTTCCTCTGTTTTTTCAGAATGTTGTCCGATTGCACGGTATTCCTGAGAATATTGTTTCTGACAGAGGTACCCAATTTGTGTCTAGATTTTGGCGGGCATTCTGTGCTAGGATGGGCATAGATTTGTCTTTTTCATCTGCTTTTCACCCTCAGACTAATGGCCAGACCGAGCGGACTAATCAGACCCTGGAGACATATCTGAGGTGTTTTGTCTCTGCTGACCAGGATGATTGGGTTGCTTTTTTGCCATTGGCAGAGTTCGCCCTCAATAATCGGGCCAGCTCTTCCACCTTGGTGTCCCCGTTTTTCTGTAATTCGGGGTTTCACCCTCGATTTTCCTCCGGTCAGGTGGAATCCTCGGATTGTCCTGGAGTGGATGCGGTGGTGGAGAGATTGCATCACATCTGGGGGCAGGTTATGGACAATTTGAAGTTGTCCCAGGAGAAGACTCAGCGTTTTGCCAACCGTCATCGTCGTGTTGGTTCTCGGCTTTGTGTTGGAGATTTGGTGTGGTTGTCTTCTCGTTTTGTCCCTATGAGGGTCTCTTCTCCTAAGTTTAAACCTCGGTTCATCGGCCCTTATAGAATATTGGAGATTCTTAATCCTGTTTCTTTCCGTTTGGACCTCCCTGCGTCCTTTTCCATTCATAACGTTTTTCATCGGTCGTTATTGCGCAGGTATGAGGTACCTGTTGTGCCTTCAGTTGAGCCTCCTGCTCCGGTGTTGGTTGAGGGTGAGTTGGAGTACGTTGTGGAGAAAATTTTGGACTCTCGTGTTTCCAGACGGAGACTCCAGTATCTGGTCAACTGGAAGGGTTACGGCCAGGAGGATAATTCTTGGGTCAATGCATCTGATGTTCATGCTTCTGATCTTGTTCGTGCCTTCCATAGGGCTCATCCTGGTCGCCCTGGTGGATCTGGTGAGGGTTCGGTGCCCCCTCCTTGAGGGGGGGGTACTGTTGTGAATTTGGATTCTGGGCTCCCCCGGTGGCCGCTTGTGGAATTGGACTTGTCATCCTCTTTCCTGTTTCACCTGGTTCCATCAGTAGTGGGTGTCGCTATTTAAGCTCATTTCTCTGGTGGTTTCTTGCCGGTCAACAATGTTATCTGATGCCTCTCAGTGCTTGTTCCTGCTTCTAGACAACTACTAGATAAGTTGGACTTTTGTCCATGTTTCGTTTTGCCTATTTGTTCCAGTTCACAGCTGAAGTTTTGTTACTGTGTCTGGAAAGCTCTCGTTGATCAGGGATTGCTACTCTGGCGTTATGAGTTAATGCCAGAGTTTAAGGTAATCTCTGGATGGTGTTTTGTTAGTGTTTTTCTGCTGACCATGAAAGTATACTATCTGTCTTCTGCTATCTAGTAAGCGGACCTCAAATTTGCTAAGACTATTTTCCTGCTGCGTTTGTTGTTTCATCTGAACTCACCGTCATTATATGTGGGGGGCTACTGTCTTCTTTGGAATATTTCTCTAGAGGTGAGCCAGGTCTTATATTTCCCTCTGCTAGCTATTTAGGTCTTAGGCCAGAGCTGGGCATCTAGCGATAAATAGGAAATGCTACCTGGCTATTTCTAGTTGCGCGGCAGGCTTAGTTCATGGTCAGTATAGTTCCATCTTCCGAGAGCTTGTCCCTCTATAGGCTTGCTATGATCTCTGCCTGCAGAGATCATGACACACAAGAAACTCAACAGCTGTGGAAGGGGAGAAGCAAACTGTTTATCCATGATGGCAAGTTGTGCAGGAGGAGCATCGACCCACGTACTCATGAATTGGTGTGGCAGATAGTGGTGCCAAGGCGAGATGCGCCCATGGTTCTGGGAGCCTACCATGATGGAGCCGGACACTTCGGATGGAGGAAGCTGGAGAAGCTGCTCCGAGGGAGGTTCTATTGGATTGGCATGAAGAGAACCATTGAGAAGTGGTGTCGAGAGTGTGGTCCGTGTAGTCTGCGAAGGAAGGACCGTGACAGTCAACGGGCTCCCCTGCGGCCTATCATCACCAAACGGCCGCTCGAACTGGTCGCGCTGGATCATGTGAAGCTGACGCCTAGCCGGTCGGGCTACATCTACGCCCTTACCATCGTGGACCACTACTCCAGGTTTTTGGTGGTTGTGCCTGTCAAGGATCTAACAGCTAGGACTGCCGCCAGGGCCTTCCAGCAGCACTTTTGTAGACCCCATGGCTACCCAGAGAAAGTACTGACCGATCAGGGGCCTGCATTCGAAGCGGAAGTGTTCCAAGAATTCTGCCAGTTGTACGGGTGTAAGAAGATCAGAACTACACCGTACCACCCCCAAACCAACGGGATGTGCGAGAAGATGAACCAGGTAGTAATCGATTTATTGAAGACCTTGCCTGTGGAGGAACGGAACCTGTGGCCGACAAAGTTGCCTGACTTGGTGGATATGTACAACCACATCCCAGTAAGTTCCACCAACTGTACTCCAGCGTACCTGATGCGAGGAAGGTCTAGTCGGTTACCCGTTGATCTGGACATGGGGGTCCTAGTACCCGAAGATACCTCGCCGGAGGCAGATTGGGATACAGAAAGGCAGCGAAGATACCGCGAAGTACAGGAGTGTGTGGAGAGAAGTCTCGCCCAGGCTAGGCAGAAACAAGAAAGGGACTACAATCAACACGCTCCTGCAATTCCCCTGTCACCTGGTGAGCAAGTGCTTAAACGAAAGAGGAGGTTACACAAGCTTGATGACCAATGGGAAGCGGAACCGTATACCATCTTGCCATCCGACTTCGACAACACTAAGGTCTGTCTCATCAGCAAGGACAGAGGGGAGACCTCGACAGCGGTATCCAGGGATCACCTTAAGGTCTGCCCCGATAAGTTGAAAGAGAGGGGCACGGCCCCAGAAATCTCCCCGCCGGTGGAAAAGGAGAAGATGTTCCATACTGTCCTTGGTGACTTTCCCCAGTCCTGGACTCAGATAAATCAGGCCATCGCGGTACCTGTTCTAACGTTTCCACAGCCGGACCCACCAGAAACAATGGTGGTACCAGATCATCCGGTCCCGCAACCTCAACAAGCCTTGCCTGAAGAAGCCATGCCAACCGTTGAACCGGCAAATCCTCCCTCTGCTATCAGTGAGCCTGCCGTACCCACTGTTGATAGCAGCAGCTCTGAGAGCCCCAACCTGCCAGTGCTACCCAGACTCACTAGAAGTGTAGTTAGAAAACAGCGCACTACACCAGCGGTAGCAAGCATAGCGGGCCCTGTTAGACCAATTGCAACCCCTGCGCTGCGAAGGTCCACACGCAGCACTCAAAATCAAACTCCCCTCCGCTACAAAACTTGGAGGTATTGATAGGGCTGCTATGTAATTGAAAATGTTTGTATGCATATCCTTTTGTTACAGGTTTTTAAATGGACACTAGAGTAATGGACGGTGAATTGCTCAAAAAACTTCCACAAGGGGGGCCCCTTTGTTTACCCGGGGTCCCCGCTGTTTCAACCACTGAACTGAGAGTCATAAACTGTGCATGACCAAACTTTCGCAACGTTCAAGAATCCTCACCTCCCGTAAAGGGAAGCTCTGTTATGTTCAATTGTTATGCTATTTCAAAAAAATTTGTGTGTTTTCTGTTAACATGTATTATTGTTCTTGTTTTCCCAGTCCCGGAGTACTGGATTTAACCGGGGGGGAGTGCAGCACCCCAGAGTCCTGGTTGTTGCAGTGCTGTGGCTCCGCCACTACGGGGAGCTATGGTGCGTCTGATTGCACTAGGGAGTTTCTCTGATCAGGTACACTCACACCACACTTCACACTCCGGCCACCAGGGGGGGTGGTCCTATCTAGTAGGCCACTCCTCACAACTCTGGTAAAACTGGGGGTTGGACAGGAAGACAGGGAGAAGTAGCTGGGAAGAGCTAGTGAGAGGACCTGTCAGGGATGGGATCCTGGCAGACTCCTCAGAGCAGAACTAACCAGTAAACAACGGGAATACAGAAAAGGAGAAATACCAGAAGGGGTCCTGCTGTTAGACCGAGGCAACATCCTTCTGAGGCGCAAATAGTCGGTGGCCGGAACGCCGAGCAAGTAAGAGACTTTAAGTACATTGCAAACCACGGCCGGACAGCTAATTACAGGTTGGCTGTCTCACTTAACACCTAAGCAGACAACGGAGGCAGCTGTGGGAGAGGGGCGACTCTAGGGTCCCGGAAGAACTCCAGGCCTACCCCGTCATACGGGTGCGTCCTACCATATCATCTGGAGGACGGAGAAAGAACAGTAGAGACAGAAAGAAACAGTTGTGAGGACTATCCCGGGAGCTCAGCAGGGAAGAACTACAACACACAGCGCTAGAAGGTAGATACTGATTCCCACCTGTAAGGAGGAACTCCTGATGTGTCGTTGGACCGGCCGGTCTCTGAAAACCCAGTTAACAGCGCTCTGGACTGAGGTCTCCAACATCTTCAGTAAAGAGGTAAAGAGACTGCAACCTGGTGTCCTCATTATTTACCGCGACCTGCACCGTTACAACACCACTTATTGCACCGGACGTCCCCCACTGACAGACAGGGCCACGGACCGGGTCTAGCCACCGTGACAACCCCAGGACTGAGATCTCAGAGGCCCGGCTCCGGGTACCCCTCGGCCCTGCGGCGGTGTGGGGGCGCGCCGCACATGCTCATTTCAGCCAAGTGTGCATGTTATGGCGCCTCTGGAAGAAGCTTACTGGTGTAGTGATATGGAGCAGTGTGAGAGCTTTTTATGTGGTTTGTGTATCTCTTTTTTTTACATATTTTGGGGGATGTCTGACTACCGAAAAACAGGGCAATATAACTCTTCGATTCTTTTTCTTTACGAGTTTATTTTTTTATTGGACTTGGTTTGCTTTACTAAATAAGTGTATTTTTTATTCATTCTTTTAACCCTGCTGTTCTGTTCGCATTTACTATACACTAGTTCTGTTCGGGTCACTATGACCCGGCTTATTAAACCTTGATTTTAGACACTCTAACTCATTTTATTTTATAACTTTTTGCTTACTAGACTGTTTGTGAACATGTTTGGTAGTAAAAAAAAGAAAAATGAAACAGAAATCTTTTTTTTTTGTTTTTATTCTGAAAAAACAGATCAATGAGCAAAACGAAAATAGAAAAATACACATTTTTGTAAAAAAAAAAAAAAATCAAAACAATCAAATCAAACATTTTGAAAACTTCTGAAAACAAGCAGATAAGCCAGGAAGACAGACTTACTTAGCCAAAAAAATTATTTGCAAGACTTTACAGCTCAGATTTACAAACAAAAACCGTCTTAGACAGCGCGTTCTGAGCAGTCCGTTCTGCGCAAAATATACATGTGTAGTGCACACCTAGTGATCTCTCCGGATGCACTCTACATTTTAGAATAGACTGCGCACCAAAAATAATCAATATAAAGCCATTTTTATGGTGCGCAGATCTCAATGCATACCCCCGGTAGAGCGCGCGTACGACCCCATTGAAATAATTTAGGAAAAAAATCAATTGATATACAATAGTAGATGCAATAAATAGACCCAACTGAGGTTATAAGTCCTTTATTTCACTGAAAATATGGCCTCACAGCTGTAAAAAACGATGCCGGGTCACTATGACCCGAACAGAACTAGTGTAACTTTTTTCGTGTAGCAAAAAGTAAACGAAAAAAAAAATATATATATATACTCATATATAGGTCCCCCCAAATGAGGAAAAGTCAAGGAGTCTCAAGTTTTAGAGACTTACAGAAAAAAATCTACAGGGCCGCAAAAAGTCTGTTCGGGTCACTATGACCCGAACAGAACAGCAGGGTTAATCATTTAAAACGGGGTGTTTGGATCTTTTTTTTTAGATTTTTTTTAGGATTTTTAAAACATTTTATTTTTCAATTTTTCATTTCTTTTAGTATCTTTAGACAACTTGAACCTGCGATTATTTTATTGCTTGCAGTTATTTTTTACATTGCATGCTGCCCTATGAAGCCTGGTCCATGGCTGAGCTTCATAGGAGTGCAAAGATGGCAGCAACCGTTACTTTCAGCAGGTCATTGAATGCCAGGACATCCCAGTGACAGCCTGCCTACTAATATGTCATGTAGCTGGAAGGCTTTAATATAAGTTTGTTCCTGGACATCCCCTCTAACAAGCCAACTGTAAAGGGAATATGTCAGCAGATTTTTGCTATGTAATCTGATGTAGGGGCTGAAACCCTGATTCCAGCGATGTGTCAGTTTACTGGCTGCAGCAGTTGTTTTAAAATAACAGTTTTCTCTGCTGCAGATCTAGCAGGGCTCGGAATGTTGAGCTGTACATAGCCCCGCCCACATCACTGATTGGCTGCTTCCTTGTTACAATGTATATTGATGGAAAACTGCCAATCAGTGGTGGAGATGTGGTTTGACCAGGTGGCTCGAGACACCTAGTCCCCTAGTGATAATCTCTTGCTGATAAAACACTGCTTCAATATTTCGGTATCTGAAAATGTAACTTGTGACCTGTTTGTACGTGGAAAGGTAAAAGATAAAATATACAGATTTTGACCAACATTTAACATAGAGCAAGGATCTTTATAATGGGGGCAAATCTGCCGCTCTCCATTGTCCTGAAATTTTTCCGTGAGCTTTCAATAATTGTCGGCTGCACTTTATCATAAAAAGCAATTGAGAAGCTGGGAAAGAAACCTCCCAGGATCCTCCATTGTGCAGCGGAATAATGAAGCTGCAGAAATCCCCAATTGAAAGCATTTTTATCCTTTTTCAGAAACTCCCATTTCCAGGCTGTAATTGCTTTTCGGCCGAGCTCCCTGCTTGGTGGGAAGAAAGAGGAGCGGGAAATGACAAGTCGGTGGGACGCAGGGTTTGTATGTCAGCACAAATGCAGCTACACAGCTAAAAGGATTTTCTTATGTACTTAGCATCTGGATTCTGCTGAGTCCGAGGCGAAACTGAGACCGCGGCTCCTCGACATCAACCGCTACGTCCTAGATCAATGGAAAGATGGGGAGGCGAAACCTTTCTGGGCAATAAAAGCTCATCCTGCATTTTACACATGAGCGAATTATTTGTCAGAAGTGATTATAAATGTGGGATGTAAGCTTTGTCATAATCTACAATTAACGGCCAATTAGAATGTGCTCCTCAGCTTCTGCAGAACCTCTTTGAGAAATGGAGACGAGCACTGATATCAATCGATGCTCCACTGCACGAAGAGGACAAGAAGCGCAGCTTCTGTAAAACAAAAAATCTGAGTATACAATGGTTCTGTACACGACACGGCTTCTGCAGAACCTCTTTATAAAGTACTTGTTATTTAAGGACACTTTGCAGAAAACGCTGTTTTGTGGATATGAGGAATAACACTATATCTGACCATGATATAACTTGTATCCTGTATTTTTTTATCTCTTTTTCACTCTCTTATTTCTTACACGCAGTTGTCTCTGAGCTAGTGGCTGCAGAACAGCGGCTATTTTGTCTCCTATACGGAGCACACACAGACGTGAGGGAATCCTGCTCTCCATGTTCTTTGTAGCAGACGTTCAGGAGCAGCATATATAAAGTATATCTATATATATTATAGAGGGCATTATGCAGCAGAGATGAGCAGTGTAGATGTGAATCCAGCTCTGGAGTGAGATAAAGCAGTTACTAAAATGTAGCACCTTCAGTGTATGTCTGTATCATTTACTCTTCTTTCTCTTCCTCTTTCCCTACATAGATTTCAATAGGCAGCTGTTATCTGGCATCATAATGAGTTGGAAGTCTTTCTTATTTAGACTATTATTATTTAATGAATAAACAGTGAGAAAAGAAGTGGCTCATAAGTGCAGAGAGCAAACATTTATTTGATAAAAAAAAAACAATATGTCTAGGTTGTTTTTTATTTACCATATATACTTGAGTATAAGCTGAGATTTTCAGCCCAAATTTTTGGGCTGAAAGTGCCCCTCTCGGCTTATACTCGAGTCACGGTCGGCGGTGGGGTCGGCGGGTGAGGGGGAGAGGGCGCTGAGGTATACTCACCTAGTCCCGGCGCTCCTGGCGCTCCCCCAGCCTGTCACACTGTCTTCGGGTGCTGCAGCTCTTCCCCTGTTCAGCGGTCACGTGGGACCGCTCATTAGAGAAATGATTATGGACTCCACTCCCATAGGGGTGGAGCCGCATATTCATTTCTCTAATCAGTGGTGCCAGTGACCGCTGACAGAGGATGAGCTGCGGCACCCGGAGACAGTGTGACAGGCTGGGGGAGCGTCAGGAGCGCCGGGACTAGGTGAGTATTTTATATTCACCTGTCCACGTTCCAACCGCCGGGCGCCGCTCTGTCTTCCCGTACTCTGGCTCTGACTGTTCAGGTCAGAGGGCGCGATGACGCATATAGTGCGCGCCGCCCTCTGCCTGATCAGTCAGTGCGGAGAGACGCCGGGACCGGATGCTGAGGAGCTGCAAGCAAGAGAGGTGAGTATGTGTTTGTTTTTTTTATTGCAGCAGCAGCGTTATATATGGCACAGCTTTATATGGCACATCTATGAGGCAATGGTGCAGAGCATTATATATATGGCACAGCTTTATAAGGAGCATCTATGGGGCCATAATGAACGGTGCAGAGCATATATGGCACTGCTTTATATGGAGCATCTATGGGGCCATAATGAACGGTGCAGAGCATATATGGCACAGCTTTATATGGAGCATCTATGGGGCCATAATGAACGGTGCAGAGCATATAGGGCACAGCTTTATAAGGAGCATCTATGGGGCCATAATGAACGGTGCAGAGCATATATGGCACAGCTTTATATGGAGCATCTATGGGGCCATAATGAACGGTGCAGAGCATATAGGGCACAGCTTTATAAGGAGCATCTATGGGGCCATAATGAACGGTGCAGAGCATATATGGCACTGCTTTATATGGAGCATCTATGGGGCCATAATGAACGGTGCAGAGCATATATGGCACAGCTTTATATGGAGCATCTATGGGGCCATAATGAACGGTGCAGAGCATATAGGGCACAGCTTTATAAGGAGCATCTATGGGGCCATAATGAACGGTGCAGAGCATATATGGCACAGCTTTATATGGAGCATCTATGGGGCCATAATGAACGGTGCAGAGCATATAGGGCACAGCTTTATAAGGAGCATCTATGGGGCCATAATGAACGGTGCAGAGCATATATGGCACTGCTTTATATGGAGCATCTATGGGGCCATAATGAACGGTGCAGAGCATATATGGCACAGCTTTATATGGAGCATCTATGGGGCCATAATGAACGGTGCAGAGCATATAGGGCACAGCTTTATATGGAGCATCTATGGGGCCATAATGAATGGTGCAGAGCATTGTATATGGCACAGCTATATATGGAGCATCTATGGGGCAATAATCAACGGTATGGAGCATTATATATGGCACAGCTTTATATGGAACCTCCTTTGGGGCAATAATGAACGGTATGGAGCATCTATTTTTATTTTTGAAATTCACCGGTAGCTGCTGTATTTTCCATCCTAGGCTTATACTCGAGTCAATAAGTTTTCCCAGTTTTTTGTGGCAAAATTAGGGGGGTCGGCTTATACTCGGGTCGGCTTATACTCGAGTATATACGGTAAGTGGTGAAAAAAAAATCCAAAGTTTGTTTAAAAAATAAAAAGTTGCATCATTTTCCTAGACCCATAGTGTCTCCATTTTTTGTGATCTCGGGTTGGGTGAGGGCTTATTTTTTGCATGCTGAGGTGATATTTTTAATTATATAATTTTCCTGTGGATACGATCTTTTGATCACCCGTTATTGCATTTTAATGCAATGTTGTGGCCAAAAAAAAACACATAATTCTGGCTTTTTTACTTTATTTTCGCTACAATGTTTACCAGTGAATGGGGGGTGATTTGAACTTTTATTTATTTTTTTATATTTTTAAAACATTTTTTTTTAACTTTTTGCATGCTTCAATGGTCTCCATGGGAGCTTAGAAGCTGCAGTTGTCCGATCGGCTCTGCTACATAGAGGCGATGTTCAGATCACCTGTATGTAGCAGAAAAGCTCCCTTGCTATGAGCACAGACCGCTGGGTGGCGCTCATAGCAATCCGGCACTGTGAACCCATCGGTGTTCTGCAGTCATGTGACACATGTGCCGATGAGCGGGATTAGTGACGCGCTTCCGGTGCGATCACATTAAATGCCGCTGTCAGAGATTGACAGCGGCATTTAACAGTTTAACAGCCATGGGTGGATCGTGATTCCACCCGCGGCTGTTAGGGGCACATGCCAGTTGTTCAGAACAGCTGACATGTGCCAGGAAAAATGTCAGCTCAGTGCCAGAGCCCACATCAAAGGGAGAGACATGACATACACTGTACACGTACACTGCATGTTGTGAAGGGGTTAATATATATATTTTTTTAATTTTAATAATAATTATTTTAATCTTAGCAGCACTTTGGTCCCATTTTAAAAAGTATGTTTAAAGATGCAGCTGTGATCTTTAACTTGTGGAAAAACGTGTACTCCAACAACTATATGTAACTATGGCTGTACGTGCTGCCCTGCCCCCCACCAGTGTTTTATTCTAAAAATATTACAGATGTGTCCACTTCTATTCTACTTCTTATGTTACTAAATTCATAAATGATTGTGACATACTGGAACAACAAAACACATACAGTCATGGTGGAAAGTGTTGGCACCCCTGAAATTGTTCCAGAAAATGAAGTATTTCTCCCAGATAATTTTTGCAATTATTCCACAATTTTCAATGTTCAACAATTTTGGTTCTAAAGTTCTCAGACCGTTCTCTTCTCCTCTCTCCGTCCTCCATGCTTAGCGTGGCACACACAGACACACAATGCAAAGATTATATCAACTTCCCTCCTTTTTTTTCTGGTGTGAGGTGTGATTGTCATATTGCCCACACCTGTTTCTTGCCACAGGTGAGTTTGAACCAGCATCACAGGCTAGAAACAAAGTTGTTTATCCCTCACATTTTTACATGAAATTATATCCAATTTGCCTTTTTTTAACCTGTTTTTATTCTGTTGTTCCAATGAACACAAAAGGAAATAAACATGTCTATAACAAAACATGCAATTGCAATATTTTTCAGGGAGAAATACTTCATTTTTTGGAACAATTTCAAGGGCGCCAACACTTTCAGCCATGGAGGAGAAATTGGTGTGCACTAAGGTGTAATAGGGCGAGGTGCAGGTGTAGAGGACTGGAATGTCCTGATACACTAGAATTAAATTAAATACACCGCACACTCTGCGTGTATCATTTGTGAAAAACTTGAAATTTATTGAAGTGCTATGAAGTGCTAAGGATTGACACCTTCACCCATAGGATGGGGATATTTTCTCTAATTTTTTCCTTTGCGAGACAGGATCAAGTACCTGTACTATGCTATGTCTTATATGTATATTTGTATATATTATGTTTTTTTCTTTCTCGGGTTGCTATGTGCTACCACTTTGTATGTAAATTATGTATATATTTGATGTACAGTCACTTACATTTGTTCTATTCCTTCCAGCGACCATTTTGATAAAGACTCGGGAAGAGTCGAAACGTTGTCAGTTTGACTTCTGGTCGCATTCTGCATTGTTGAATGATATGTCTATAGCACTTCAATAAATTTCAAGTTTTTCACAAATGATACACGCAGAGTGTGCGGTGTATTTAATTTAATTCTAACACTTTCAGCCATGACTGTATATAACCAAAACATCTCTCAGCAGAGTATCACAAAATAATGCTTTTATTTGCAGCTTGTCATTCCGCAACACTCGTCTCGGGAAACAAGACGACACGCTGTGCGTAAAATGGAACCATGACTTCTTTAAAAATATTACTATCTAGACCCAAGGAGCCTCCCAGGTCGTCCGCTAACCGTGGTGATCGTCCAGCAAAAAGAAAAAAGAGAAAAAGCTTGTTTTTTCTTCAATTTGAGCTCATTTTTTATTATAAGATTATAAAATCTGACAAATAACGAGAAGGACGCGGCCTCGCTTTCCAGATTCAAACAACTCGTTATTGACTGGAGCTCCAAATGTGGCGACCACAGCGAGTGGCCGTAATACATGACGTACAATGGCTGGCGGGACTGAGCCTTTCTTCTAAAAATCTCTCTGACCTTCCTGACTTGTTTCCTGTGGTTCTTTTTATCCAAATTAAAAAATGTACATTTTATGTCTGCAACATTCAGAACATCTATAGATGAGCACCAACTATAGTAGCTGCAATACCAAAGTGTATATGCAGGAAGGAATCTGCCAACATTTTATGCATGAGCTCTACTATTGTGTGTGTGAACCGATCTGCCAGTGATCACTTCTAGATGGGATACTAAACCCTCTATGGGGGGAACATATCAAGGCTGGGCTTTTTTTAAAATTTGTTTAAACAGTTAGAAATGTTGATTAGATCTGTTTTTGTGCAAAAAAAAGTGCAATGTTTTGCTATTAAATTAATGATAAATTGCACCTTTTCTTTTAAGTTGCAAACTCACTTATGTAGGAGGATGAGTAAAAACGTAGAACTCAGCTGCACAAGGAGGGGTTATATTTAAAGATGCACTAAATGTACCAAACATCCTGCAACACTTTTGGTGCAAATAAAGGCAACAAAGCCAAAAGTAAAGCCAAAGACTTAAAAAAATGTCCTCATTATGAATCTATAATATTTCTGCAGAGGTCGGAAGCATCACATTCTAGAGTCAACGGACACCAAATATAACACATACAGTGGTGTGAAAAAGTGTTCGCCCCCTTCCCGATTTCCTATTCTTTTGCATGTTTGTCACACTTACATGTTTCCGATCAAACTAATGTAAATATTAGACAAAGATAACACAAGTAATCACAAAATGCAGTTTATAAATGACTAGATGGTGGCCCGGTTCTAAAGCATCGGTATTGTAGAATATGTATGTACGTCGCGCTGCGAGTGGGGGTTAAATTCCGCCCCAATATCGCTGATTGGTCGCGGGCAGCCGGGCGCGACCAATCAGCGAAGCGTGGTTGAAATCCCGCGGCAATATCGCTGATTGGTCGCGGCCGGCCGCGTAGTATATAGCACAGCCACGTAGTATATTTCAGCCAGGTAGTATATAGCACAGCCATGTAGTATATAGCAGCCACGTAATATATAGCACAGCCACATAGTATATAGCAGCCACGTAGTATATAGCACAGCCAAGTAGTATATAACACAGCCATGTAGTATATAGCACAGCCCCATAGTATATAGCACAGCCACGTAGTATATAGCACAGCCACATAGTATATAGCAGCCACGTAGTATATAGCACAGCCAAGTAGTATATAACACAGCCATGTAGTATATAGCACAGCCCCATAGTATATAGCACAGCCCATGTAGTATATAGCACAGCCACGTAGTATATAGCACAGCCACGTAGTATATAGCACAGCCCACGTAGTATATAGCACAGCCACGTAGTATATAGCACAGCCACATAGTATATAGCACAGCCACGTAGCATATAACACAGCCCACGCAGTAGGTAGCACAGCCATGTAGTATATAGCACAGCTAAGTAGTATATAGCACAGCCATGTAGTATATAGCACAGCCACGTAGTATATAGCACAGCCATGTAGTATATAGCACAGCCGTGTAGTGAATAGCACAGCGATGTAGTATATAGCAGCCACGTAGTAAATGACACAGCCCACGTAGTATATAGCACAGCCACGTAGTATATAGCACAGCGATGTAGTATACAACACAGCCCATGCAGTAGATAGCACAGCCATGTAGTATATAGCACAGCCAAGAAGTATATAGCACAGCCATGTAGTATATAGCACAGCCACGTAGTATATAGCACAGCCACGTAGTAAATAGCACAGCAATGTAGTATATAACACAGCCCACGCAGTAGATAGCACAGCCATGTAGTATATAGCACAGCCCACGAAGTATATAGCAGCTACATAGTATATAGCAGCCACATAGTATATAGCACAGCCCACGTATATAGCAGCCACATAGTATATAGCAAAGCCCACATGATATATAGCACAGCCACATAGTATATAACAGCCATGTAGTATATAGCACAGCCCACGTAAAATATAGCACAGCCCATGCAGTATATAACACAGGCCACGTAGTATATAACACAGCCCAACGCAGTATATAGCACAGCCCACGTAAAATATAGCACAGCCCACGCAGTATATAACACAGGCCACGTAGTATATAACACAGCCCAATGCAGTATATAGCACAGCCCACGTAGTCTATAACATAGGCCACATAGTATATAGTACAGCTCACACAGTATATAACACAGGCCACATAGTATATAACACAACCCACGCAGTATATAACACAGCCCACATAGTATATAGCAGTGTGGGCACCATATTCCGGTTAAAAAAAGAATTAAAACAAAAAATAGTTATATACTCACCCTCCGGCGTCCAGCAAAGCTGTCCCGACGCGCGCGATGCGGCCGCCAGCTTCCGTTCCCAGAGATGCATTGCTAAATTACCACATGACTTAGCGGTTTCGCGAGACCGCTAAGTCATCTGGGTAACTTTGCAATGCATCTCTGGGAACGATAGCTGGCGGCCGCATCGCACGCATCGGTGGACGTCGGAAGGTGAGAATAGCACATTTTTTATTTTTTAAATTATTTTTAACATTATATCTTTTCACTATTGATGCTGCATGTGCAGCATCAATAGTAAAAAGTTGGTCCGGGATGGGGCGACACTGGCACCGACTGGAGGGGAGTAGGGAGGGGGCACTGACTGGAGGAGAGTAGGGAGGGGCCAATTCACGGCCGGACTAAGCCTGTCGCTGATTGTTTGTGGCCTGCCAGCAGGATGCGGGATTTCCGTTACAGACAGACAAACAGACAGACAGACAAACAGATGGAAGTACCCCTTAGACGATTATATAGATAGAAGGTCTTTAATATTAAGGGGAAAAGAAATCCAAACCTACAGGATCCTGTGTGAAAATGCATTTGCCCCCTCTTAAAACATAAATTAACTGTGGTCTATCACATCTTTGGGAAGCAGAGTTCACATTCCCTAGCCACACCCAGGCCTGATTACTGCCACACCTGTTCTCAATCAAGAAATCACTTAAATAGAACCTGCCAGACAAAGTGAAGTAGACCAGAATATCCTCAAAAGCTAGACAGCATGCCACGATCTAAATAAATTCTGAAACAAAGTAATTGAGATCTATCAAACCCTGCATGTGTTGCGGCTGTTGAACATGCTATTGAGACATGCAACCGCGAGGACTCAAACATATTTTTTGAGCCCTCGGTTAGCAGCACCCAAGCAAGCTTGGATAATACCTTATCTGAGCATATTCGCTCATTACTACTGTATATGTGTTTATACTGCAGTGTTAGTGTGGTAATATCCTCACCTACCGCTGCTTTCTCCGGCGCCGTTCTGCTCCTCTTCTTAGTGACATCACCGCTCTGCAGACTCTGCGGCTCACGCTGCGCTCTGTGTAAGCCAGAAGCGACTGTTACAATATAAGTCTGTGGGGCATCAGAACGAGGCTCAGGACGAGGCTCCATAGACTCACATTGTAAAGGAGACTTTTCGGCTCATGCGTAGAGCATAGAGTGAGCTGGAGAGTCGGAAGAGTGGTGACGTCACAGAGAAGAGGAGCTGAAGAGCGCTGGACACTGGGGAAGATGGTGAGTGTATTAACACACGACAGTACATGCACATATACAGATTTATGGGGAAAACGTTCATGGGAGGCTTCTTAGATTTCATAGTGTCTAACGCCTTCAGCTTTTACAAATGGATGAGAAAAAATGGGAGAAGAGACAAATGACACATGAGAGAGATATGGTCCGTTCCCACAGATATAGAACTAGAGACTAAGGCTCTGTGCACACAAAGGAGTAGTGACTGATGACCTGTGGAAGTCCAGGTTCCAAAGTATTCCAGAACTGGCCCTGAATGTGATCCAGGACCTGAACCCCATAGAGAACTCCGGGAGAAGTCCGTGTTCGTCATTTCGCACCGGTACGAACCCCAGACTTTTAAGTTCAGGTTTGCTCACCTCTACACAGGAGGTAAACAAAGGAGTTTTCAAGCTGAAATAACTTCAAGAAATTGAGTTTTTTAGAGGAGTTTTCTTGCTTCCTGATTTTCAAGCATTTTTTTTGAGAGATTTTATTTTTCCTAAACTTTTTTTTTGCAGCCTTTTGATTGGTCACTGACTAGAGCGAATTCCATCAGGAGTCACTGGAAAGAAATGAAGAGCGCTTTCTATTCTTCCATCAACCTGAAGAAAGAAAAATACTCAAAGACCGAACAGATGAGCAGCAAATTGTTTTACAGCAGAAATGAAGAGAAACAATGTTTTGTGTATTTTATTTTTTGAGCGTCCTGTTCCAAGAGACTCCTCAGAAAACCTCAGTGTGCACAAACCCTTGGGAGATTCCCTTCTTGGCCAATATTGGGTTGTGTGCTGATTTCGGCCCCTTCACCAGTACCACGTTCCGCTGCTGATATTAGCCGTACAGGATTTGTTCTGTAATCAGTTCACATTTATGATCACCGCCTTAAGCTGATGAAACCCGTGTAGCGCCCACCATCTATAATGCATGGCTCCGAAATCAATTATAGAGCTCAATACGGAGATTTATTAGAGGAGGAACCGGCGAGCTGATGAGACCCGCGCAGCCTTTCACCTTCACAGTCCAATCTGGAAGAAAACAACATTACTATTCCATGTCCATCCGGACGGGAGGGAGGAGGGCGGTGTCGGTGCTCAGCGCTGGCGGAATTGTCAGATATTACTGCCGTTAATAAATAAAACATCCGTATGGATCGCTGAATCATCGGCTTTTACCAGAGATTAGGAAAGCCTCACTCCGGACAGGGATGTAATTAGTAATGCCGCCATCAGTAGTGTCTCATCACTGACCAGTCCGGAGTATTCATGCTTGTTTCCAGTAATGCCCCATCTCATGCAGCAGTAATGCCCCATCTAATGTAGCAGTTATGCCCCATCTCATGCAGCAGTAATGCCCCATCTCATGTAGCAGTAATGCCCCATCTCATGCAGCAGTAATGCCCCATCTCATGTAGCAGTAATGCCCCATCTCATGTAGCAGAAATGCCCCATCTCATATAGCAGTAATGCCCCATCTCATGCAGCAGCAATGTCCCATCTCATGTAGCAGTAATGCCCCATCTCATGTAGTAGTAATGCCCCATCTCATGTAGCAGTAATGTCCCATCTCATGTAGCAGTAATGCCCCATCTCATGCAGCAGTAATGCCCCATCTCATGCAGCAGTAATGCCCCATCTCATGCAGCAGTAATGCCCCATCTCATGTAGCAGTAATGCCCCATCTCATGTAGCAGAAATGCCCCATCTCATGTAGCAGTAATGCCCCATCTCATGTAGCAGTAATGCCCCATCTCATGCAGCAGTAATGCCCCATCTCATGCAGCAGTAATGCCCCATCTCATGTAGCAGTAATGCCCCATCTTATGTAGCAGAAATGCCCCATCTCACATAGCAGTAATGTCCCATCTCATGTAGCAGTAATGCCCCATCTCATGTAGCAGTTATGCCCCATCTCGTGTAGCAGTAATGCCTCATCACATGCAGCAGTAATGCCCAATCTCATGCAGCAGTGATGCCCCATCGCATGTAGCAGTAATACCCCATCTCTTGTAGCAGTTATGCCGCATCTCATGTAGCAGTAATGACCCATCTCATGCAGCGGTAATGCCCCATCTCATGTAGCGGTAATGCCCCATCTCATGTAGCAGTAATGCCCCATCTCATGTAGCAGTAATGCCCCATCTCATGTAGCAGTAATGACCCATCTCATGCAGCGGTAATGCCCCATCTCATGTAGCGGTAATGCCCCATCTCATGTAGCAGTAATGCCCCATCTCATGTAGCAGTAATGCCCCATCTCATGCAGCAGTAATGCCCCATCTCATGTTGCAGTAATGCCCCATCTCATGCAGCAGTAATGCCCCATCTCATGTAGCACTAATACCCCATCTCATGTAGCAGTAATGCCCCATCTCATGTAGCAGTAATGCCTCATCACATCACTTAGTTTTCCATATATTGCATAGCACAAGTCTGCATGACTTAGTCTGCTGTGCGATTTCTAGAAGTGTGTTCTAAAAGTGTGGATTACATTAGAATTAAAACCTGAAAGATGTATACAGACTGTGCCCTGCTACCTGCCACCATCGCACTCTAACAAGCATCTCTATTCTTCCAACAGGTATGTTCATCCACCCAGCTCTCCTGCTATGAAGTGCACATAGTACATCACCCAGCTTTGCACATAGACTTTCCTCTGCTCCTAGCATTCTCATGGTATGCCTTTCAGCTAACCCCAGCTTATCCTGTGATATTTATGACCTTGTTTACTTAGGCCTGATTGTATGCATCTGGTCCACCCTTAATTCTCTGACCAAGATGAGCAGAGACCACTCCTCTCTGCTTCACACCTGAACGCACTTAGTTTTACATATATTGCATAGTACAAGTCTGCATGACTTAGTCTGCAGTGTGATTTCTAGAAGTGTGTTCTAAAAGTGTGGATTACATTAGAATTAAAACCTGAATTGGAACTGAAGGTAACTGGCCAGTCACGGTAAACAATGTTTCTGTTTATTTTCACTCTCACCCCTATAATCCGTCACTTTATGCTACCTCCCCCAATCCCCACACCAAGTAAGGAACTGTTCATCTCCTCTTCAATCCTCCCCATCCATCTCACCTCCTCCTCAGAACTGTTCCTCAACATACAATCCTCAGTCTCCAAACACAGACAGCCACCTCATGCCCTCTCCTGCTCCCACCTGCTAACACTTTCTCTGCTCCTTCTCACTGCTGGTGATATCTCTCCAAATCCTGGTCCTCCTCACCACATCCCCACAGTCATTTCTACCTCCCATCCACGCTCTATCACAAACTTCCGTAACCTCTCTAACCTTATACCCATTCACCCAGCCCCCGCTTCCCCAGTCCCACTAACAGGAGCTCTGTGGAACGCTCGCTCTGTCTGCAACAAGCTTTCCTACATCCATGATCTTTTTGTTACTACCAAACTTTCCTTCCTCGCCATCACCGAAACCTGGCTCACCCCTTCTGACACAGCCTCCCCTGCTGCACTCTCTTACGGTGGCTTCCACCTTTCTCACACACCCCGCCCCAGCAGCAAGGATGGCGGAGGAGTTGGTTTTCTCCTGTCAGATAACTGCTCCTTCACCCCAATCCCACTGCCACCCTCTATTACCCTCCCTTCCTTTGAGGTGCACTCTGTGCGCATCTACTCCCCCTCCAACCTCCAACTGGCTGCCATTTACTGCCCCCCAGGGCCAGCCACCACCTTCTTTGACCACTTCACCACCTGGCTACTTCATTTCCTTTCTGCGGACATCCCCACTATCATCATGGGCGATTTCAACATCCCCATTGACACTTCCCTCTCAGCTGCCACTAAACTTCTATCTCTCACTTCCTCCTTTGGCCTCACTCAATGGTCTTCTGCAGCCACTCACAAAGATGGTCACACACACTGGACCTCATCTTCACCCGCCTCTGCTCCCTATCTAACCTCTCTAACTCACCTCTTCCACTCTCTGACCACAACCTTCTCACATTCTCATCTCTCTCCACTCCATGTCTACAATCCCCACCCCACAAACTTTCACACCCTCGCAGAAATCTTAAACATCTTGACCTACATTCATTCTCTGAATCCCTCCTCCCTCTCACAGACATAAGTTCCATACACAATGCGGATGACGCTGCCGCTCTATATAACACCACAATAGCTGTAGCTTTGGAATCTGCTGCCCCACTTACACATACCAAAGCTCGCAAAATCAACAGACAGCCCTGGCACACCAGCCTGACCAAAGAACTGAGGCGAGCTTCCAAGGCTGCTGAGCGCAGATGGAAAAGATTCCACTCCAACGACCACTTAATCGCATTCAAACAGTCCCTCACTACTTTCAAGACCGCACTCGCCACAGCTAAACAAACCTACTTCTCATCTCTCATATCCTCCCTGTCTCACAACCCTAAACAGTTATTCAGCACCTTCAATTCTCTCCTCCGTCCCCCAGCACCTCCTCCCTCCCCACTTATCTCCGCTGAAGACTTTGCCTCATTCTTCAAGCAGAAGATTGATAGCATCAGAGACAGTTTTGGTCAACAAGCCCCAGAGCCCTTCCTCCCAACTTCCCTGCCCTCCACCTCCAAAACCAACTTCTCCACCATTACAGAAGATCAACTCTCCACTCTACTCTCAAGATCGCATCTCACCACCTGTGTGCTTGACCTGCTCCCATCCCACCTCATCCCAAACCTCACCACAGTCTTCATCCCAACCCTAACCCATCTCTTCAACCTATCACTAACAACTGGTGTTTTCCCCTCAAGCTTTAAACATGCCTCCATCACACCTATCCTCAAAAAGCCCTCTCTTGACCCATCCTCTGTATCTAGCTATCGCCCTATATCACTTCTCCCTTATGCCTCCAAACTACTGGAACAACACGTCTACCTTGAACTGTCCTCCCATCTCTCTTCTTGCTCCCTCTTTGACCGCTTACAATCTGGCTTCCGGTCACACCATTCCACTGAAACTGCCCTAACTAAGGTCACCAACGACCTCTTAACCGCCAAGAGCAAGCGACACTACTCTGTTCTCCTCCTCCTCGACCTGTCGGCTGCCTTTGACACAGTGGACCATTCCCTATTATTACAGATCCTCTCATCCCTTGGCATCACAGACTTGGCCCTATCCTGGATCTCCTCATACCTAACAGACCGGACATTCAGCGTCTCCCACTCACACACCACCTCCTCACCTCGCCCCCTATCTGTCGGAGTCCCACAAGGGTCAGTTCTTGGGCCCCTGCTCTTCTCCATTTACACCTTTGGCCTGGGACAGCTCATAGAATCTCATGGCTTTCAGTATCACCTCTATGCTGATGACACACAGATCTACATCTCTGGACCAGATATCACCTCCCTACTAACCAGAATCCCTCAATGTCTGTCCACTATTTCATCCTTCTTCTCCACTAGATTTCTGAAACTTAACATGGACAAAACAGAACTCATCATCTTTCCCCCATCTCACGCGACCCCCCCAACGAACCTATCCATTACAGTAAATGGCTGCCCACTCTCCCCAGTCCCACAAGCTCGCTGCCTCAGGGTAATCCTTGACGCTGATCTCTCCTTCAAACCACATATCCAAGCCCTTTCCACTTCCTGCCGACTTCAACTCAAAAATATTTCACGAATCCGTTCATTCCTCAACCAAGAATCTGCAAAAACCCTAGTCCATGCCCTCATCATCTCCCGCCTTGACTACTGCAACCTCTTGCTCTGTGGCCTCCCCTCTAACACTCTCGCACCCCTCCAATCTATTCTAAACTCTGCTGCCCGACTAATCCACCTGTCCCCCCGCTATTCCCCTGCCTCTCCCCTCTGTCAATCCCTTCATTGGCTCCCCATTACCCAGAGACTCCAGTACAAAACCCTAACCATGACGTACAAAGCCATCCACAACCTGTCTCCTCCATACATCTGTGACCTCGTCTCCCGGTACTTACCTACACGCAACCTCCGATCCTCACAAGATCTCCTTCTCTACTCCCCTCTTATCTCCTCTTCCCACAATCGCATACAAGATTTCTCTCGCGTATCACCCCTACTCTGGAACCCTCTACCGCAACATATCAGACTCTCACCTACCATCGAAACCTTCAAAAAGAATCTGAAGACCCACCTCTTCCGACAAGCCTACAACCTGCAGTAACCACCGATCCACCAAACCGCTGCACGACCAGCTCTATCCTCACCTACTGTATTCTCACCCATCCCTTGTAGATTGTGAGCCTTCGCGGGCAGGGTCCTCTCTCCTCCTGTACCAGTTATAACTTGTATTGTTTAAGGTTATTGTACTTGTTTTTATTATGTATACCCCTCCTCACATGTAAAGCGCCATGGAAAAAATGGCGCTATAACAATAAATAATAATAAATAATAATAATCACATGCAGCAGTAATGCCCAATCTCCTGCAGCAGTAATGCCCCATCGCATGTAGCAGTTATGCCCCATCTCATGTAGCAGTAATGCCCCATCTCATGTAGCAGTAATGGGGAACAGCCCCTTTATTCGCATATACGTCAAAAGTCGTGTCGCTGTCTTTGATGCATGCGTGTCTGCTTCTTTCCCGGCATATGATGGCTGATTTAATTAACCATCACCTGCCTCTAACATCCAAGGGTGGATCCGTGCTCCATCCGCTACTGTTATATGCCACTGTCATACTCTGACAGAGGCATGTAGCATACGACAGTGGGGGTGCATGTCATTCCACAATCACATCGGCAGGCCCGGGAGCATGTGACGTGATCACGGGGCACCGATGGGTTACGACGACAGCAAAGGGTCTGCTGATGACCCCTGTGACTGTCATTACATGCCTCCTGTGAGGCTTCATAAGAGATCGTGTTTTTCACTATAATATCAGTGCTGAAGCCCTGCTGTGTACAGTACAAGCGATCAGACAATCGTGGCTTCAAGTCCCCTAACGGGACTATTAAAAACAGTAAAAAAGTGAAAAAAAAGGTCTAAAAATAATTTAAAAAACACACAAAAATTCAAATCATCCCTATGTTGTCCCATTAAAATAAAACAATAAAAAATTTGTTATCACTGTGTTCAGAAAATCTAGCAAAATCTAAAGTTCATTAATCAGTAAACGGTGTAACGAGAAAAAAATAAAACTGCATGAATTACCGTGCAATAAAATGTGATCAAAACATCATCAGTAAAATCATCGGCTCAGGTAAAAAAAAAAAAAAAAAAAAAAAAAAGTCCTCTCCCAGCACCAGATAACGAAAAATTACAAAGTTACGGTATTGGAAACTGGCGACAAAAGCAAATTTCCAATTTTTTTTTTCACCAGTTAAATAAAAATATTATACATGTTTGGTATCTGCGTACTCATACTGACCTGGAGAAGCATAATGCGGGGTCAGCTGTACTATATAATGAACATGGTAAACAAAAAATAAAAAAATAGTTGTGGAATTGGACTCTTTTTGAAATTTCACAGCATTTAGTATTATTTTTCTGCTCCCTAGTGCATCACATGATAAAATGAATGTCTATACCGACAAAAAAATGAAATAGTTATGGCTCTTGGAAGAAGGGGAGGAAAAAAATGGAAAATCGCCCAATGTTAAAAAATGGTGGTAGAGCAGGTCGGCGAAATTCTGCATATCGGACTTTACCAGGAAGTCGGTCTCTTTTTGTCAGTGAACCAAGAGGTTTCAAGTAGAAAGTGAATCCTTGCCCAGAATAAAGGAAAAGAGATCTTCTGAGATCAGAGGAGGACAGAGACAATTAGGAAGCTATTCCGTCCCCTGATACAAAAATTACAGCCTGTGGAATGTCCAGCAACGTCTGTAAGTTTTTCTTGGACCCAAAACTGACTTTTATGTTTGAACAAGAAGCAACAAAATGTCATGTTAATTAGTCTCCTGTATATTATGCATCTGCTCTGCAGAAACTGTCTAGAGACATACGGTGGCAGTAATAGTGGATCTCAGGTCAGTAGATCTTCCTGGAGTGGCACCACTGTAGACTTTATACTAGTAGTATACGTGTGTTACTATTAGCTTTAGGGTAGGTGCAGAAAAGTGTATATTCTCTCACAAGAGAACAGACCACAATCTGGTCGCACTTGGACCAAAAATATAGTTTTTTGCACCTGCCTTTATATTGTTAGTTTATAGTGTTGAGCATTCCGATACCGCAAGTATCGAGTATCGGCCGATACTTGAGGGTATCGGAATTCCGATACCGAGATCCGATACTTTTGTGGTATTTTAAAATGCGCGCGTCTCCTGTCTCCCGTGACGTCCCGGCTTGTGATTGGTCGCGTCGCCCATGTGACCGCGACGCGACCAATCACAAGCCAGAACGTAATTTTAAAATCCTGAAGGACCTAAAATTACGTCACGGCTTGCTGTGATTGGTCGCGTGCGGCCACATGGGCGGCACGCGACCAATCACAAGCCGGGACTTCACGTAAGGAAGGAAAAGCGCGAATTTTAAGCAAACAACGCTGCCGGTTCCCTCGGAGAGGTGAGTATAGCAATATTTTTTATTTTAATTCTTTCTTTTACACATTAATATGGATCCCAGGGCCTGAAGGAGAGTTTCCTCTCCTTCAGACCCTGGGAACCATACAGGATACCGTCCGATACTTGGTGTCCCATTGACTTGTATTGGTATCGGGTATCGGTATCGGATTAGATCCGATACTTTGCCGGTATCGGCCGATACTTTCCGATACCGATACTTTCAAGTATCGGACGGTATCGCTCAACACTATTAGTTTATCTTAACTGTTATTTTAGATGACTGTTGAGAATAAGATGTCCCCTGATTACATGACAGATAACACTATTGCCAGCCATTACAGTACTTGTATTCTAATTCCCCACTCCCAGTTTTTCTGTCTGCATGCGCTAGCTCTGATTTTCAGTTGTCTCTGAGCACTAAGTGCTGACTAACTGCTATGATGTGTTCCTCACATAGCACACACAGACATTAGAGATTCCTGCACTCCTGTATCTTAGTAATACCTTTTCAGATGCAGCATCAGTATGAAGGAAATTATACAGCTGTACCAACCAACGTAGCTGTGAATCCAGCTCTGCTGATAATATGCAACAGCATGGATGCTATTATACAGCAGTACTGAGGAGTGTAGCTATGAATCCAGCTCTACTGACAACATAGAACAGCACGGAGGACATTATACAGCAGTACTGAGCAGTGTAACTGTGAATCCAGCTCTACTGATCACATGCAACAGTGTGGCGGATGTTATACAGCAGTACTGAGCAGTGTAGCTATGAATCCAGCTCTACTGATAACATACAACAGCACGGAGGACATTATACAGCAGTACTGAACAATGTAGCTGTGAATCCAGCTCTACTGATAAGATTCAACAGCACAGAGGATATTATACAGCAGTACAGAGCTATGTAGCTGAGAAAAAAGCTCTGCAGTGAGGAAAAACAACTTACTAGAACGTACCTATACAAGGCATGATGCTATAAATCAGTGCCGAGCAGTGGAACTGTGAATTTCGCTATATGTGACATAAATTACTTACTAGAAAGGTGCAACAGCATGGAGAATATAAAACAGCAATACTAACCTGTGAATCCAGCTCTAGAGTGAGAGAATACAGCTCGCTAGAAAGTATTCATGAAGTGCATAACATTATATAGAGGCTAACATACTCAGCAGTGCAACTGTGAGTACAGCTCTGTGGTTAGCTAAAATACTTACTAGAAAGCATCCACAGAATCCATGGTAATATGCAACATTACTGTGCAGTGTGGCAGTGAATCCAGCTCTGTTGTGAAATAACATACTTTCTAGATAATTGGTATGTTTGCATTATTGATCAGGTCAGGATATTTGAGAGGATTGCAATGATTATTACTGTAACACATGGGTACTCTTAACAAATGGGAAGAAAAATGGCTTAATGTATGTGATCAAAAATCAAAGTTGGAAAATCCTCAGGAAAAAAACCTCTCCAGTGATATTATTAGAATGGATGGAAGGTGGTCATTCTAGGCCGAAGATGAAAAAAAGCTGAAAAGCCTGGGAAGCTTTAATTAAGGTTATGATGAGACAGCTGAAAGGTTTGCTGAGCGTGCACACTGTGCCTTGTCTACAAGCCCATTACATAGATGGATAATTCTGCATAAGGCGAGATTCTAATAGATCAGAAGGTGAAGCGGGAACGAGGGTCTCCGAGTTCCCTTATCTGTTTCCTGCCTTCTTTTTCCATTTGTTTCCCCCCAGGTAAAGAACACGTTGGTGGAAGGATCATTGTGATTTCATCATTGAGGGTTATTTCAGATTGCAATTCTTCTTTAATGCCCCGGATCGCTCTGCCGGGTGCCTCTGCCCTTTTCATATTGCTTCAATGTTCCACTTGACATGAGTTAATAAAATAACACTTTAATGCCCGAGGTTCTCTTCTTCCATCCTCAGATGTCTGAGTCACTGTTGCATCAAACTTTAGCTGAAAAATGGAAAAGAAAGAAATCTATACCTGACATGATGGAAGGACGTGCAAAGCACCAGGATGGTCCGACAATAGCATAAACCAGAGGAAAAATGATCATATAATGATAATGACAAAATATTAACTTTTCCTTAGAGACTAGAGAGGATAAGGAGAGAGAAATCTGTGCAAAACATCGTATTTACTACATGAAATGCACTAAACTATTGTCTACAGGGAGCAGTATTATAGCAGTTATATTCTTGTACATAGGAGCAGTATTATAGCAGTTATATTCTTGTACATAGGAGGCAGTATTATAGTAGTTATATTCTTGTACATAGGAGCAGTATTATAGTAGTTATATTCTTGTACATAGGGAGCAGTATTATAGTAGTTATATTCTTGTACATAGGAGCAGTATTAAAGTAGTAATATTCTTGTACATAGGGAGCAGTATTATAGTAGTTATAGTCTTGTACATAGGTGGCAGTATTATAGCAGTTATATTCTTGTACATAGGGGCAGTATTATAGTAGTTATATTCTTTTATATATGATCAGTATTATAGTACTTATATTCTTGTACATAGTTGCTGTATTATAGTAGTTATATTCTTGTACATAGCGGCAGTATTATAGCAGTTATATTCTTGTACATAGGGGCAGTATTATAGTAGTTATATTCTTGTACATAGGGGCAGTATTATAGTAGTTATATTCTTGTACATAGGGGCAGTATTATAGTAGTTATATTCTTGTACATAGGGGGCAGTATTATAGTAGTTATATCTTGTACGTAGGGGCAGTATTATAGTAGTTATATTCTTGTACATAGGAGCAGTATTATAGTAGTTATATTCTTGTACATAGGGGCAGTATTATAGTAGCTATATTCTTGTACATAGAGGCAGTATTATAGTAGTTATATTCTTGTACATAGGGGGCAGTATTATAGTAGTTATATTCTTGTACATAGGGGGCAGTATTATAGTAGTTATATACTTGTACATAGGGGCAGTATTATAGTAGTTATATTCTTGTACATAGGGGGCAGCATTATAGTAGTTATATCTTGTACGTAGGGGCAGTATTATAGTAGTTATATTCTTGTACATAGGAGCAGTATTATAGTAGTTATATTCTTGTACTTAGGAGCAGTATTATAGTAGCTATATTCTTGTACATAGAGGCAGTATTATAGTAGTTATATTCTTGTACATAGGTGCAGTATTATAGTAGTTATATGCTTGTACATAGAGGCAGTATTATAGTAGTTATATTCTTATACATAGAGGCAGTATTATAGTAGTTATATTCTTGTACATAGGGGCAGTATTATAGTAGTTATATTCTTGTACATAGGGAGCAGTATTATAGTAGTTATATTCTTGTACATAGGGGCAGTATTATAGTAGTTATATTCTTGTACATAGGAGCAGTATTATAGTAGTTATATTCTTGTACATAGGAGCAGTATTATAGTAGTTATATTCTTGTACATAGAGGCAGTATTATAGTAGTTATATTCTTATACATAGAGGCAGTATTATAGTAGTTATATTCTTGTACATAGGGGCAGTATTATAGTAGTTATATGGATATCCGATGAGGCTGAATTATTAAAAGACAGGGAGGCTTATTCATAAAGTAATGGTGGATAATGTTAATGATCATCCTGGTGGCAAATTTGGGTAAAAAGAAAAAGACATGGTTAGATGAAGTTGTCTGGTCCTCACTGTCATGGCTGCAGCAGATTTATGAGTTTTGTCGGTTTTGCTCCTTTTGATTAGTTTTTACCCTTTTCCATGTAGATATTCTGTATGATTCTCAGTAACAGATGGAGACCTGTCTCCTCCGCACGGATGATGGATGCACTAGCCGCACACTTCCATTCACTTATCCGGCCTCTTCATTTGTAACTATGTAACAAGTGTCCTATCCAGGAGTAATATGAAGGATGATGTTTTTCTGAAAAAAAAATTACTTACATTTCTTCATCCTTCTGGCTCAATCTATTCGCCTTTGCATTTTGCAGTCTTCATTATGAAATAAATGAAGGTTATTGTGTTTCTCCCCCCATAAGGCTGCCTATATTGCGGGATCTCTTTATTTCCTTCTCCTATGACTGTATGAAGATTGAGTTAATGTAGCGGAATAATTGGAAAGATCTGTCAGGAGAGCTGCACCGTATAGCAATTTTGCTTTATCTAAAAGAAAATTCTACAATTGCATAAAAAGAAAGGCGCATACGCTGATTCAGTAATACGCGGCTCTAGGATTAGGTGTGATAACTGCATTCCGGCTCTTCACCTCTCATTGTTTGTGTTTTATCAGAGAATGCAGATTTCAGCTCTTACCCCCAATACAATGAACTGGATACATTATATGTACAAACCAAAGGTTCATTTATAAGAGTTATTTGTAAATATTTATCAGGAATGTATCTGCATATGAGATGTTAGCAATCACCCTTAAGTTGTAGCCGTCGGGACTACTGGTGTCATGTTGATTGACAGCCTGTTCTCTGCTGCCTAATTGGGGGAGGCCGTCTGTCAATCAGCATAACGCCAGTAGTCCCGCCCTTTCAACAGGAAGAGAAACTTCTGCTCTGCTGACAGGGAGTAGCTGAATCTCTGGCAGGAGCGGTCAATGATTGTCAGCAGCGGTCAATGAATGTCAGCAGGTACATCAAGCAGGGAGTTCCCTCTGTTAGAAACTACATGCCTTTTTTATTTAAAGTCTCGAATGTCCCCTTTAAGTTGCACCAAATTTAGGAAAGATTGTGCAGTAAAAAATGGAAGCACAAGAACAAATTACTACAAAAATGATACCGGCCCATTGAGACTTTACAACATTTATTTTGATCGTTCTCTTGTTCACCTTCTTAGTTGCTATAACTCAGGGGTCAGGAACCTTAACTGATGTTGACATCAACTTCATCTCTGCTCTAGACCACCAGGAATGTTATTATTATCCATCAATTTATCTACATGACCATGGATGTTATTATTCGCCCATTGCGCTCGACCACCAGAAATGTTATTATTTACCCATTGCGCTAGACCACCAGGGATGTTACTAGTATCCACTGATTGACCTGGGCTTCCAGAAAAGTTACTATTATCAACTCATTGACCCACACCACTATGGATTTTATTATTATCTATCCATTGTCCTAGACCACCATGGATGTTATTATTATACACATGACAAGCCCACCAGGGCCGTGGGGTACTCAGAAGCCGGTAGGACAGTTCTTTGGGGAAGTCACGGGGCCATGATCCGACTCCGTGGCCCTGGCTGTGCCGTAAAATGGGGAATATGTATATGGGATTTAACGTGATGCCACTTGTGGTGTTCGGCAACAGATGGCCGACGCTGCTAAAGGAGACCGCTGGGGCTGTCAGTGACGCAGCTGGGATGGTTCTGCTCCCCACAGGTGGAGCGGGGCCCCAGGGATACCGGTTCTGTTTATGTTAGGTTTCGTTTGCCTTGTGGTGCAGGACTCAAGGCGCAAGAGATCACTGGAGGACACAAAGGCTGTAATTTGCTTTTCCTTTACTTGATGGTAGATAGTACAGACGGGGGCACTGGTAACAGATCATAATGGAGAGCCGGGCAGCCTGGAAGCAATTTTTGGATACACCTGGCCAGATAGGTATGGAGGCCTTCCTTCTGCGCTGTCCCCCTTTTGCTGCCTCACAGCTCACGCCCCTGCTGCTAACTGTCTCTCTCTGGTTTTAAAAGCTCACCGTTGCCCACATGGCAGGCAGCTCGAGCCTATCACAGGTGCAGCTCCTATGTGTCGGCTCCAGACTCTGGCATGTTGCTGTGCTGCTGGGTATTAGATTGGGCCAGGAGACCTGCAGTTCCCTGCCCTCCGGATTTAACTGGCGGGACTTCAGTACCCACCCAACCACCGGTATCCGGTTTCTAGCGCTCAGCTCTGGGGCGAGTTTAATCACAGCTGCACTCCCCAGTTTCTGGTCTACTTCTCTCCTACTGACACCTGGTAAAGGGACCCCTCCTTGCTTCCAGGCATGACATTACTCCCTGTGAGGGAGGCAATGCCTTGGTGGCAACTGGACTCCTGGGGTGCCACACACCCATTGCCCATTGTTGGTCAGAGAAGAAGCTGGACTCCAATTCATCATTTTTACCCCCCCCTTCATTTTTATAAATGATATCTACTTTTGGTAAAGAGGCATTTTGGACCCCGTGGGCTCCTGTCCTTGGGTGTTACTACTCCAATACACCTGCAATCATGACATGAGAGTTTGCTTACTTTTTTCTGCACTTTAGTCAAAGCAGATTTGTCGGCGCTCTCTCATTTTTTGCTCGCCATAATTGTTTTCAAGGGCATCAGTGTAGCACCAAGAGAAAATATCTACCTGCTGTATACACCAGCGAGTGCATGATCACCACATTGCAAAGGTATCCAAGAGTCAAGTGATTGCTGATGGAGATCGTTCTAATGAGTCGTCCTCCTAATGAGGGAGACACCTCCGACCTATCGGGACACCTTGTCCTAATAAATAATCTGCTCAGGGAGGATTGTATGGAGAGGCTGTGGGTCTGAATCAGTAATAAGCTGGTGTAAGTCAGGGACGCCAGGTTCCCAGAGCTGAATACATGGGAAAACAAGTCATTATCTCCACGGTCAGCGCTGACTTTGAAGCAGAAGGCTGTGTATGTAATTCATCAAGAATTCATTAGTGCACAGGTCTCCGCACTGGGATGCTGCAATGTAACACTGCGGAGGCTGTACAAACCTCCAGGTACGGAAGCAATGCACGGCCTACAGATTACCCTGCATGTTCACATATGTCCACATGAGCGAGCAATGAAATCTGCTGGAAACACAATTTGCTACACCAGACATGTCATAAGGGTTCTTTTAAAGAGACAATCCATATTTACAAAAGTTACTGTATGTTCAATGCAACTGGCAACATTGTATCACTGCAGAGATTAAAAAGAAAAACTTACTATATATTCTTGCAAATGGGAGACTTCTATCTAGCTTAAGTTAGAGGGTGGTCTGGCTTACTAAATCCTGAATAAATTAAGGGGATGTACTATCAAGAACAGAGAAAAGCTGTATAATGAATCCGGAGGACCCAACACACCCAAGTGTGGCACAGACAGCCCATTGATTGCAATTAACAATGTGTAATACTTCATTTCCCCTGTGGAGGTGCTGCAGGGAAATCAATCACTTCACTCCAGATTAAAGCGGAGCTTCCGGGGCGACACTTTACAGTCTATATTTCTCACTCATTAAAACCAGATATTGATAAATATTAATTTTTCTAATAACCTTAATAGAAGAGTGTTACAGAAGAAAAGGACGTAAGAAGCTATAGACAGTAAATTTCATAGAATCATAGAATGTTAGAGTTGGAAGGGACCTCCGTGGTCCTTGTATCCAACCTGCTCAATGGAGAATAGCCACACAGATAAAATATCATTTAAAGGGGAGGTGCTACAAAGGTGTGAGATACTTAGATCTCCTAGAGTGAACCCGCAGATCCACGGCAACAAACCTCCCATGGGTGAGCTAGCCAGATAGACCACCCCCTATACAGGGAGTGTTAGGGGCAGGCCCGAGGGAAACTATCGCCACGGAAGCTGGCACCTGGGGACAAGCAGTACGAGATCCCAAAGAAAGGAACGATGGGTAAGACAGACTAGAGGTAACAGGACGCAGGATGGATTGGTATGGTAGAGACACGAGGAAAACAGGAGAAGCAGGGAGGAAAGCGATAACGGGGTAGGAAGGCAACACTAGATAGAGAAGGGATGGAGTGGTAACAGGACGGACTGAGCAGGATGGCGAGGCAAGGAAAGCTAGGAACGGAGAGGAAGCTAGGCTGGCTGGGCTGAAAGAGACACAGGACAGACCGAGCAGAGACAAAGGAGGACCTGGGTCAAAAGAGCACAAATGACAGACAGGCAGGGGATAGAGGAAGGAGTAACCTTAAATACCAGATGTGCAAGGGGACTTCCGGGTCAGGATCCAGGTGTGGAGGCACGGAACGCCTGTAAAACAAAAGGAGGAAGTGCGCGTGCGCAGAGGGAGCAGGAGCATGAGGTGCTCACACGCATCCGACATGAACCAGGAAGAAGCGGGTACTCAGGAAGAGGGAGGATGCGAGGCTGCAGGGAGAGTGTGACAGATCCAGTGAGTATACCAGCGAGCGGAGACAGAAGCGACAGGCATGGCGGCAGATACAGCGGACGTGACAGTACCCCTCCCCTTACTCCCCTTCTTTCGAAGACCAGAAAGAAACCTAGCTAAGATCTTAGGAGCCTGTATATTCTCACGGGGCTCCCAAGACATCTCCTCGGGACCAAAACCCTTCCAATCAACCATAAAGAGAGTTTTACCGCTAGATTTTTTCATGGCAAGAATATCTTTAATCTCAAAGACATCCGAATCGGAAACAGGTAAAGGAGTTTGAGCGGGAGAAACATGGTACTGATTGAAAATGACAGGTTTTAGAAAGGAGACATGAAAAGAGTTGGGAATGCGAAGTGAGGCGGGCAATTTCAATTTGTAGGCAACATCATTGATACGAGACAAAACCTCGAAAGGACCTACGTAGCATGGACCCAGTTTATACGAGGGGATTTTAAGACGAATAAACTTGGAAGACAACCACACCTTATCACCTGGCTGAAATAACGGAGGATCCAAACGTCTCCTATCGCCATATCTCTTAATCCTGACCTGTGCCAGTTCTAACGTGATTTTGGTCTCCCACCAGACCCTGGAGAACTCCTCGGACAGAAGATCAGCCGTCGGCACACCCGAGACAGGAAGTACCAGCAGAGGAATACCAGGATGTTATCCGTAGACGATAAAGAAGGGAGACTTGGAAGAAGAAACATTGAGATGGTTATTGCACGCGAACTCGGCCCATGGAAGCAAACCTGAACAGTCATTTTAATGACCGTTGGAAAAATGCCGAAGATAAGTCATTAGAATTTGGTTTGTACGCTCTGCTTGTTCGTTGGTCTGTGGATGGTAAGCTGTAGAGAAATCTAGAGTAACATTCATTAGTTTGCAAAGAGCCTGCCAGAATCGAGAGGTGAACAGGACTCCTCTATCAGAGACAATGTGTAGCGGGAAACCGTGAATCCGGAAGATATGAGCAAAGAAGATTCTTGCCAATTCTGGAGCAGAAGGTAAGCCTGGTAAAGGGACGAAGTGAGCCATCTTGGAGAATCGATCTACGACTAGAAATATGACTGTATGACCAGAAGACCGAGGTAAATCGGTAATGAAATCCATTGCAATATGTTTCCAGGGGGCCGAGGGAACTGGAAGCGGACGCAGGAGACCGGAGGGCAGACGTCTAGGAACCTTGCTGCTTGCACAAGAGGGGCATGCAGCGACAAAACCTCAGACTTCAGGAGGAAGAGATGGCCACCAATAGTAGCGCGAGATGAGAGCGAGTATCTTCTTGTATCCCACATAGCCTGCCAGTTTAGAGGCATGACCCCAGCGAAGAACTTGAGTCCTCTTGTTCTCCTGGACAAAGGTTTTACCAGGGGGCAAGGAAGACGTACTAACCAGAGCCACAAGAATTACTTTACTTGGATCCACGATGTGTGAAGGAAGGCTCTTCCTCCACATCGGATGCGAAAAAAGACCTGGATAAAGCATCAGCCTTGAGGTTCTTGTCGTCGGGACGGAAATGTAATTCAAAGTCAAAGCGGGCAAAGAATAACGACCATCTGGCTTCTCGGGGGTTTAGTCTTTGCGCTGAGCGGATATATTCCAGATTCTTGTGGTCAGTATAGATCTTGAAAGGATGAACAGCTCCTTCTAACAGATACTGTCACTCCTCCAACACCAACTTGATGGCCAATAGTTCCTTGTCGCCAATGGCGTAATTTCTCTCTGAGATGGAGAAGATCTTGGAAAAGAAACCACAGGTAGCCATTTGTCTGACAGAAGATCTCTGGGAAAGTACTGCGCCGGCGCCAATGGCAGAGGCATCTACTTCTAAAATGAAGGGCTTATTGACCTCAGGACGATGGAGTACAGGAGCCGAGGCAAAGGCTTGTTTTAGAGAGCGAAAAGCATCTTCAGCTTCCGAAGACCAAAAGTGAGGGTTGGATCCTTTACTAGTCAAGGCTGAAATTGAGGCGACCAGAGAGGAAAAATGTGGGATAAACTGCCGATAATAATTTGCAAATCCGAGGAAGCGTTGAATTTCCTTTACTCCCTGCGGACGCGTCCAGTTAAGCACAGCAGACACTTTATCCAGGTCCATCCGCAAACCAGAATCAGAAATGATATAGCCAAGAAAAGTTAGCGAAGTTTGTTCAAAAATGCACTTTTCGAGTTTGGCGTAAAGATGGTTTTGTCTTAGTCGTGACAGGACTTGGCGGACGTGTCTTCGGTGGGAAGCTAGATCCGAAGAAAACACAAGAATGTCATCCAAATATACCGCCACACTGGAGTAGAGTAAATCCCGGAAAACATCATTCACAAACTCTTGAAACACCGCTGGAGCATTACACAGGCCGAAAGGCATTACTAAATATTCATAGTTGCTAACTCGAGTGTTGAAGGCGGTTTTCCATTCGTCACCAGAGCGAATATGGATGAGGTTGTAGACTCCACGAAGATCCAGTTTCGTAAAAATACGCGCTCCCCTAAGATGATCAAACAACTCAGGAATGTGTGGAAGTGGATACTTGCTCTTGATCGTGAGATTGTTGAGACATCGGTAGTCTACACAAGGACGGAGGGTTCCATCCTTCTTAGCGAAGAAAAAACCTGCGCCTGCAGGGGAGGAGGATTTGCAGATAAAGCCTTTAGCTAGATTCTCCTGAACATATTCAGTCATGGCTTGTGTGCTTGTTTCTCGGTAGGCAACAATGGGTAGATTCGACCTCGAGGTGGAGTAGAGCCTGGAACAAGATCGATTGAGCAGTCGTATGGTCGATGCGGAGGCAAGGTCTCTGCTTCTCTTATTGAAGACATCCAAAAAAGCCTGATATGAGAAAGGTAAATTAGAGGACTCAGAAATAGGACGAGAAGGTTTTCTTGGCTGAACCGGAAGAAGACAGTTCTTCTGACAGAAGAGACCCCAACGCATATTTTCACCACACCGCCAGTCAAGAGTAGGCTCATGGATCCTCAACCAAGGAAGACCAAGCAAAACAGTATGGGACAAGGAAGGCAGCACTAGAAGGCGATCTTTTCCCGGTGCAGAATTCCAATTTGGAGCTCCAATTCTTTGGTTACTAAAGTAATGGACTCCCGCAGAGGTTGACTGTTGACCGACAAAATCTGTTGAGGAGTCTCCAGGGATCTGACCAGAATCCGCAATCTCCTAACAGCCTCAAGATGGATGAAATTCCCAGCGACCCAAGAATCTATATAGGCAAAATCAGAAAAATGCTTATCACCCAAATGCAAAAGAACAGAAAGAGTAAGGGGGTGAGAGGGTTCAGAGATACCTAGGGAGACCACTCTTACCTGCCCTAGGTGGAGGCGTTTCGCGGCCTGACTGGACAAGAACTCAAAAGATGTGACGCACTGCCCCAATAGAAACAAAGACCTTGGGTTAGCCTTTCCTTCGGACGCTGTTCTACAGGCTTTAGGCAATCCACCTGCATAGGTTCCAGAGCAGTACTAGCAGAAGTCAAATCTGAACGAGGACGGGAAGAACTAGGAGTAGCCGGAAGAAGACGAGGAGACCTTCTCTCTCTAGTGGATTCCCGAGAATGTTCTTGAAAACGTAAATCGATGTGGATCGCCAAAGAAATAAGATCCTCCAGGGAGATCGGATTATCATTACCCGCTAACTCGTCCTTGATCCGAGGAGAAAGCCCCCCCCAAGAAAGCTCCCACCAAAGCCTCATTATTCCATCCTAATTCGGATGAAAGAGTGCGAAACCGAATGGCGTATTGACCCACCGAAAGCGTACCTTGATGGAGGTTAAAAAGAGACTCGGTGGTAGAGGCCAAATGACCCGGTTCGTCAAATAACTTGTGGAAAGTATCAAGAAAGATGGAAAGTTGAGAAACAAGAGGATCATCCCACTCCCAGAGTTGAGAAACAAGAGGATCATCCCGCTCCCAGAGAGGATTAACCCACACCAAAGCCTCACCCTCCAGGTGTGAGATTACAAAAGCTACCTTAGCACGGTCAGTGGGATACTGCAAGGGAAGTAACTCAAAGTGGAGCTGGCATTGGTTTAAAAACTCTCTACATAATTTGGGATCCCCACTATAGCGAGGAGGTTTAGCCAGACGAGGAGGTGGGTGAGGGACCGAGGCCGGAGAGGAAACGGGAGCAGAAGCCTGAAGAGCATGAAGGCGATTGTCCACTGAAGCCATAAAATTAAGTATATGGCTTGAGTGTCTCGCTGTTGAGCTAGCTCCTGTTGGAGAGTTGCCAACTGCGAAGCACTACCTGGATCAGAAGCCTGTGGTGCCGAGAGACGGGACACCATGGACTTCAAAAAGGACAAAATCCTGGACTGGTTCTCCTGTAGGAACAATAACTCCTTCTGAGTTGGAGTCGAGGTACCAGTGGGGTCCATGGCCTGTCTGTACTGTGAGATACTTAGAACTCCCAGAGTGAACCCGCAGAACCACGGCAAAGAACCTCCCACGGGTGAGCTAGCCAGATAGACCACCCCCTATACAGGGAGCGTTAGGGGCAGGCCCGAGGGAGACTATCGCCACGGAAGCTGGCACATGGGGACAAGCAGTAGGAGATCCCAAAGAAAGGAGCGATGGTTGTGACAGACTAGAGGTAACAGGACGCAGGATGGATTGGTATGGTAGAGACACGAGGAAAACAGGAGAAGCAGGGAGGAAAGCGATAACGGGATAGGAAGGCGACACTAGATAGAGACGGGATGGAGTGGTAACAGGACGGACTGAGCAGGACGGGGAGGCAAGGAAAGCTAGGAACGGAGAGGAAGCTAGGCTGTCTGGGCTGAAAGAGACACAGGACAGACCGAGCAGAGACAAAGGAGGACCTGGGTCAAAAGAGCACAAGTGACAGACAGGCAAGGGATAAAGGAAGGAGTAACCTTAAATACCAGACGTGCAAGGGGACTTCCGGGTCAGGATCCAGGAGTGGAGGCATGGAACACCTGTAAAACAAAAGGAAGACGTGCGCATGCGCAGAGGGAGCCGGAGCATGAGGTGTGCACGTGCACCTGAAGTGAACCAGGAAGAAGCGGGTTCTCAGGAAAAGGGAGGACGCGAGGCTGCAGGGAGAGTGCGACGGAGTCAGTGAGTATACCGGCGAGCACACACAGAAGCAACAGGCACGGCGTCAGGTACAGCGGACGTGACAAAAGGTAGTAAAAATAGTCCATGAAGGCAAGGAGGCAAGGAGAAAAAGACTACCCAATGGGAGTGCACACTCCAGTATAAAGAGATAACACTTTTTATTAATACTTAATAACACACAAGCGAATTAAAAGCAGTTGAAAGTAACAAAAGCAGTGGGGTCCCAGAACCGGATAACCAGAAAGTACAGCATATCACTTACATAATAAGCAAGCAAAATCTTACAAGTAAAGCAGTACCAAGCAATATAGACATCATTCTACAGACATCAGTATACAATATAGCAGCTCAATCTGAAAACAGACAAAAAATGTCCCGTGTACTGAAATCCAGCGAGTAAGGATGCATAGGTCAAGGCTCTATACCATTATGGGTTAAACAAATGCAAAATAATTTATTACCAGTGTCCCAAGAGTGGGGAAATACAGTAGATGATACTGCGATCTATGTATCTCAGGCTGCACCCAGATGGACTAGGCGGATGGTACAAAAATTTTTTACTGCCACCAAATAAAAGGATCTATAATAAGGACTGTAGACATGCCTGCGCATGAGAACTGTTGCTGGCAGTGATCACAAAGGTTAATGTACCTAAAAAGCAGGATGTATGCTGCCCAGAGAGGTGCGCCTAAGGGCCTCAGGGTGCAGGCATGGAATAACAAAAAGTTTTGAAACCGATCAAGGGACCCACCTCACGCGTATCACCGCGTAACTTGCAGCTTCATCAAAGCTGTGTTTTTTCATTTTTTCAATAAAGATAGTATGAGACATTTTATCAAATACTTTGCTGAAGTTGAGATACTATATCTACCGCATTTCCCTGATCAACCCAGTCAGTGATTCCATCATAGAAGGAAATTAGATTAGTCTGGCATGACTTGTTTGCTACAAACCTGCTGGCTCTAGTTAATAACTGTATTGTTGTCCAAGTACTTACATGCATGCTGTTTAATAGTTTGTTCAAATATCTTTCCTGGTATGGAAGTAAGGTTTACTGCCTTGTAATTTCCTGGCTCCGTCTTCTTTTTTGCTTTTTTGAAGATAGGGACAACATTTTGCCCTTCTCCAATTTTCAGGGACTTCTGTTCTCCAGGATTTTTCAAAGATTCTGGCCTGTGGTTCTGCAATTTCCTCAACTATCTCTTTCAGTACCCTACGATGTTATTCATCTGGACCAAGAGATGTAAAATCATGGAAATTATCTCAGTGTTCCTTCACCATCTCTCTGTTCATAGGTAGAGTGGATTATTTTATTTACTTTCTGAGAGAACACAGATGCAAAACAGGAATTTAGTTCGGGCTTCTCAACATCATTTTTGAACAGTTCACCCTTTTCATCCTGTAAAAATCCTATAGCATCTTTGACTTTTCTTTAACTTTTGACATATCCCTAAAATCCTTTTCTGACACTTTTGGTTTTCCTTGCAAGCCTCACTTCATTACTGGCTTTAGCTCTTCTAACTCTTGCCCTGCATTCCCTGCAGACAGCATTACATTCTTATTCAGATATACCCCCTCTTTCCATTTATTATATATTTTCCTTTTTAGCAAGTGATTATGTTATGTGTTCATCTGTACTGGTCTCTTTAAATGCTTCCAATTCTTCCTTTATTCGGGATTGTTACCGATTGTGTGGTGAGAATTTAATTTAGAGAGAAATTCTCATCCTTCTTGGACATTTCTGTCCTTTAGAACATCCAGCCATTGGACTTTTCCTACTGTCTTTCTGAGCCCATTAAAATCTTCCTTTCTGAAGTACAACCTTAAAGTCTGAGTCCTCGCTGGTCTTCCTCCTCTTGTAATACAAAATTTGAGGATGGCGTGACTGCTGCCTCCTAAATTCCCAGCCATGTTTACTTCCTCAACCATTTCCCCCCTGTTGGTAAGAATTAGGTCCAATATTACAGATCCTCTTGTTCTGTCTTCTACCTTTTGAAAGATAAAGTTATCAGTGAGAGAAGATAAGAATTTTCTTGACCCATTACTTTTTCCTGAGAGAAATTCCCAACAAATATCTGGATAGATAAAATCTCCCACTCTCACTATGTTGTACTTTTTTGAGAACAGAGACATCTCATGTAAAAAGAGTTCATCCATATCTTCAGTCTGTCCAGGTGGCTGATAGTAAGCACCTACAATAGTGTCCTCCATGTTCTTCTCTCCTTGTATTTTTACCCAAACAGTTTCTGCAGAGCTACACTTAAGTGTGGGAGAGTGTTGTGGGCATGCTCTAATATATGCAGTCATCAATGTGCAGGGAGGGGGAGGACTATTGTAACAATCTTTAATTAAACTGATAGGGCTTGATTTGGAAAGGCTCACACCTGTCTATATAAGACCTCACAGCTCACAGTGCATGTCAGACCAAATGAGAATCATGAGGTCAAAGGAACTGGCCAAGGAGCTCAGAGACAGAATTGTGGCAAGGCACAGATCTGGCCAAGGTTACAACAGAATGTCTGCAGTACTCAAGATTCCTAAGAGCACAGTGGCCTCCATAATCCTTAAATGGAAGAAGTTTAGGACCACCGGAAGTCTTCCTAGACCTGGCCGTCCAGCCAAACTGAGCAATCGTGGGAGAAGAGCCTTGGTGAGAGAGGTAAAGGAGAACCCCACAATCACTGTGGCTAAGCTCCAGAGATACAGTAGGGAGATGGGAGAAAGTTCCACAAAGTCACCTATCACTGCAGCCCTCCACCAGTCAGGCCTTTATGGCAGAGTGGCCCGACGGAAGCCTCTTCCCAGTGCAAGACATATGAAAGCCCGCATAGAGTTTGCTAACAAATGGATGAAGGACTCCCAGACTATGAGAAATAAGATTCTCTGGTCTGAAGAGACGAAGATAGACCTTTTTGGTGATAATTCTAAGCAGTATGTGAGGAGAAAACCAGGCACTGCTCATCACCTGCCCAATACAATTCCAACAGTAAAACATGGTGGTGGCAGCATCATGCTATGGGGGTGTTTTCAGCTGCAAGGACAGGATGACTGGTTGTCATTGAAGGAAACATGAATGCGGCCAAGTACAGAGATATCCTGGATGAAAACCTCTTCCAGAGTGCTCTGGACCTCAGACTTGGCCAAAGGTTCACCTTCCAACAAGACAGTAACCCTAAGCACACAGCTAAAATATCAAAGGAGCGGCTTCAGAACAACTCTGTTACCATTATTGACTGGCCCAGCCAGAGCCCTGACCTAAACCCAATGGAGCATCTCTGGAGAGACCTGAAAATGGCATCCACCAACGTTCACCATCCAACCTGACGGAACTGGAGAGGATCTGCAAGGAAGAATGGCCGAGGATCCCCAAATCCAGGGGTGAAAAACTTGTTACATCATTCCCAAGAAGACTCATGGCTGCACTAGCTCAAAAGGTGCTTCTACTCAATACTGAGCCAAGGGTCTGAAGACTTATGACCATGTGATATTTCAGGTTTTCTTTTTAAAAAATTTGCAAAAATTACTACATTTCTGTTTTTTTAATCAGCCAAGATAAGGTGCAGAGTGTACATTAATGAAAAAAAAAGAACTTCACAGAATTCACCAAATGGCTGCAATGAAACAAAGAGTGAAAAATTTAAAGGAGTATGAACACTTTCTGTACCCACTGTATACACTGCTTTGGGCATCCTATATTAACAGTGTAGAATTTTTTGTGAAGGGAGGAGGAGGATGTGAGCTGTGACATCACCTCTTGTGAATGGAGGATCCTGTGTTATCTACTGTATATAGAGGTGTTATCAGTCATTGAACAGGAGGAGGAGGTGAGCTGTGACATCACCTCTTGTAAATTGTGGATCCTGTGTTATCTGCTTTATATAGAGATGCTATCAGTCATTGTACAGGAGGAGGAGGTGAGCTGTGACATCACCTATTGTGAATGGTGGATCCTGTGTTATCTACTGTTCATAGAGGTGTTATCAGTAATTGTACAGGAGGAGGAGGTGAGCTGTGACATCACCTCTTGTAAATTGTGGATCCTGTGTTATCTGCTTTATATAGAGATGTTATCAGTCATTGTACAGGAGGAGGAGGAGGTGAGCTGTGACATCACCTATTGTGAATGGTGGGTCCTGTGTTATCTACTGTATATAGAGGTGTTATCAGTCATTGTACAGGAGGAGGAAGTGAGCTGTGACATCACCTATTATGAATGGTGGATCCTGTGTTACCTACTGTATATAGAGGTGTTATCAGTCATTGTACAGGAGGAGGAGGAGGTGAGCTGTGACATCACCTATTGTGAATGGTGGATCCTGTGTTATCTACTGTATATAGAGGTGTTATCAGTCATTGTACAGGAGGGGGAGGAGGTGAGCTGTGACATCACCTCTTGTGAATTGTGGATCCTGTGTTATCTACTGTATATAGAGGTGTTATCAGTCATTGTACAGGAGGGGGAGGAGGTGAGCTGTGACATCACCTATTGTGAATAGTGGATCCTGTGTTATCTACTGTATATAGAGGTGTTATCAGTCATTGTACAGGAGGAGGAGGTGAGCTGTAACATCAAATGGGAAGATTTTAAATTTTTTGGTGTGGAGCTTATTGCCTAGATAACCGACCACCCTGCAGTTTGTGACGCTCTCAGTCCTTATGCGCTTTACCCATGTTGCAGCGGTAAAGCCACCTCTGTGAGCTTCACTGGAGAGTGCACAGTTTGGGCCAGCGGTGCGACTGTAGCGTGGGCCAAATTGTCAATCTTCATGAGCACATCATCCCTTGCAAATCAGGAAGCTGTGAGGCTTTTCCTGAGGAAAAAATAACAATCCTTTAAGAAAGAGAACAGGAGCACAGTGTAACTCCAATTTTTAGTGAATTACACTCCTCCAGCAGACACTCTCTAGAGATTAGAGGCCCTTTATGGGTTACTGTTCTTCTTTTGTATCCCCCCTGATCTTATACATTTGTATCCTCTGCTAATTGTCCTTTTGTTTCGCTCCCATCTCCCATCTCACTTAACACTATATAATAACACTATATAATAATGTGGCACCCCAGGAGTTTGAGTACCACGGTAATGCTGCCTTCCTCTCGGGGAAGGCAGCATCACTATTAACATATTCTAACTCCAGGGAAGAAGGGGAGCTCAAAACCCTGTTTTAGGGAAACTTCCCTGATATCCATCCTGGTCTAGAGGAGGAATCAGTTCAGTCTTGAGCAGACAGTAAAGGGAGAGGAGTGATTAGGAGCTCAGGGAGGCTGCGATGGGGCCTCCTGTGAGCCAGAGCGCAGAAACTGGGCACCGGGAGCCCGAGATTGTGGATAACTGCAAGGTCCACAGTAGAACTGGAGGACATAGGACTGTATGTTAATTGCCTGTACCATACCTGAGGTTCAGCAGCAGATAGAGCCTGGAGTCACCGTGTCAGAGACCCCCAAGAGAACAGCTCAAGCTGCCTGCCATGCAGGTACTGTCCCAGGACAGGAGCGAGAAAGGGGTACCTTGCCAGCGAACTACAGGTAGCAAGGGACCAGAAAACCAGCGCAAAGAGGAAGGCTCCCAACCTGACCTGCCAAGGGAGTTACTACTTGTTTTCAGGCTGCCAGGACTCCTTCTGCACCTGTTGCCGATACCCTGGACTGAGGCCTGTTACCATCAGTAAACCAGGTAAAGACTGCAACTCTGTGTCATCCGCTATTTACCGGCAACCCAACATCCGTGCCATATGCAGCGCCCCAGAGTCCTGGTCGTTGCAGTAATGTCGCTCTGCCACTAAGGAGAGTGATGTTGCGACTGATTGCACTAAAGGAGTTTCTCTGACCAGGTATCACAGACACACAGTACACTCCCCACTCCGGCCACCAGGGGGGGTTGTTCTATCTATTAGGCCACTCCTCACACTCTGGTAAAACTGGGGGTTGGACAGGAAGTTAGGGAGAAAGTAGCTGGGGAGAGCTGGAGAGAGGACCTGTCAGGGGTGGGATCCTGGCAGAGCCCTAGGACAGACAGAACGTTACGGAGCCGTGCTTCAGTGTTACAGCGGCAGACTCCTAAGAAAGGACACGAAAGCAGAGTATATTGCGGAGAAGTGAGAAGCGAGATCACAGCGCAGAGGAGATAGAACCAGAAGGAGTCGTGCCCTTAAGACCGTGGCAAAATCCTTCTGAGGTGCGTAGCTGGTGGCCGGAGCACCGAGGAAGTAAGAGACTTTACGTACGACTTCAAACAGCGGCAGGACAGTTAATTATACGTTGGCTGTCTCACCTTAAACACCTAACAAAGACAAAGGAGGCAATTGTGGGAGAGGGGCGTCTCTAGGGTCCCAGAATAACTCCAGGCCTACCCCGTCATACGGGTGCGTCCTATCCATATCATCTGGGGGACGGAGAGAGAGAAATAGAAACATACATACATGACAGTTGTGAGGACTATCCCGTGGTGCTCAGCAGGGAAGTACTACAACACACAGGCGCTAGAAGGAAGGCACTGATTTCCACCTGCAAAGGGAACTCTGGTGGTGCCTTCGGACCGGCCGGTCTCAGCCAGCCCTGTTAGCAGTGCTCTGGAATGTGGATCCTGAAGCCTTCAGTAAAAGGTAAAGAGACTGCAACCTGGTGTCCTCGTTATTCATCGTGACGTGCAC